>NC_080088.1:23473944-23791027 GCF_950005125.1 Chionomys nivalis
CATTATTAGCAGTTCAGGTCTGCTGTTGATAGACCTGATCATTCATCAAAAAGTCTTATGTATTTGTACCCCTTCTTTAGGTAACACCCTTCATTCCCTGGCTTAAGTATAATGTTGAGAAGAATAGACAAACTCTCAAGAGGTGGATGTTGGCTGAAAATAAGGAAGTGTCACATAATTGTTTTTTTAAGTTTGTGTGCGTCTCTGTGAGCCTGCACACATATATGATACCTTGCATGTGTGGTGAGAGGACAAGCTTTGGTTATGATTCACACCGTCTAACATGTTTGAGACATGTTTTGTATGCTGTTACTTATACCAGGCCTGAGAGTTTCAGGGGCATTGCCAGTCTTCACCACCCAGCTCCCTCTAAATTTTCTGGGATTTATAACCGTGTGCTGTCATGTCTGCCCTGCATGACTCTGGTCCTCACACTTTCAGTATAAGTGTTTCACACATTGAGCCATTATTCCTGCTCCTAGTCATTGTCTAAATGCATGCTCATCTCTTGAACCTAAGGAATCTCATGAATTTAACTCAGGATAACATTATTATTTTTGTTCATAATTGAGCCAGTATTATTTCAAGGAACTGTCTGAATTAGAATTATAATAATATTTTCAATTCTGTTATTTAAAACTGCCCCATTTATTACACAAGAAAAGGAATCTGTATGCAATTTTAAACAGATTATCCAAGTTCATTTTGTCCTTATGATAAAGCATTTTACGTTAGAAAAAATTTTAAGCATTCTAAGCAAATTTATAAAAACTAAATATTTAAAGAGTATATCACACAAGTTAAATATTTGTGATGATGGGAATAAGGATTTTTAGACACTATCAGGTTTTTTTAGTTATAGTCATGGAAATTAAAGGCACTGACACAGAATTATCAAGATATATTGTTTACAAAGTAGAATAGGAGGCCAGCATATCATCAGTCTATTACGAGTTTATCGTGGCCATAAAATTGATGTCAATAGTTTTTAGAAAACTAAACGTTATTATACAATTTAATGTATTTGAGATTGTTTCATCCTATTGTATTTTGCAAAGGCAATGCAGTTTTAAACCATGACACAGTATTATAAATATGATAATAAGAAACTAGATTTCAAAGATACAAGAATAAGGATTGCTTTTGTCAATATAAGGCAGGTCTGTCTAACCCATGAAGACCTCTGATTTGGTGGCAAATTACTCTTTAAAGAATATCTTCCACCATTAAGATGGATCGAATTGATTTGAAATTGGACTGGATAGATATCCAGCTGAATTCATTGCCTGCTCACCGAATTGTTGGAACATGAATTTATAAAATAGGAAGTTAATTTCTCTGGAGGAATATTACCCCTAAAATATCTGGGATAAATTCTAATCCATACATAAAGATTTCTCTTTAATGTTATACATGTGAATATTCCCATGTGTCTGCTTCTGTACTCGGTCACCTACAGTTACTGATGGTAAGCTATACAAACTTTGCTCTAGCTGTGAAGGCTGTTATTTACCTGCCACCAGGGCTACCTGCTTAGGGATCGATATCTTGAATACGAGCAGCCAACAAATATACCAACAAGAGATTAAAACTTCCCTAACAAAAGGTACTGAATAGGGCAAGAAAGTGTAGACAGGAGTAGGGAATGTATTTCAGATTCAATATTTCCAGCAATTTCTGTTAACAGTGGTAATTGAAATACATGTGAGAAATTTAGAAAACGATTTTTTTATCTTAGTTTTAATCCATTTAATATGAACAAAAAAGAAAATTTTGAAAAAAAAATTACTCACTTTTTTTTAAATCATGAATTAAATATTTGCTTTTAAGATATGTCATACATTGCCAACTTATCGTTGGCTAAACATATTCATCATGACTCAGAGGTCATAGGAGATGGCTCTGTGGGTAAAGTGTTTGCCTCCCACTCTCACATCCTGAATTCAGATATTTAATTCTCATGTATAAGACTAGGCAAAGCAGTAGTTGTTAACATTCTCAGTGCTGCTGGGACAGAGACTGGTGGATACCTGGAACCCACCAACTAGTCCTCACAGTGCAAAGTCAACAGAACAAAATGAAGGACTGAACATTGCTTGGCAATTTAAGGTTTTATACTCCCTAAAGAGTTAATAAAACAGAGAACACACGAAGAAAAGTCACTCTGGAAGCTCAGAGTGTCCAGGTCTGGGAGAATAAATCTCACTGCTATGTACTTGGTTATTTTCTTGGTTCTTCACTATAAAATGTGAATCTGAGTCTGATTTTTGTTTGATGGCAAAGCCTTCTGTATAGCATTCCAGAAAATAGGATACATGTAGGGACCTGCTGGATATCCTATTATGAAACTAGGTGCTTTGACAAATAAATTGCCCATTGAATGATAAAACGAATCATAAGAATCATGTTATTTGTTGACAATTCATTTAATAAAAGGTTAGTTTGGCATCTACATTGAAATACAATACCTAAAGTAATATTTCTATGTCTCTATTTTGATATTGATTCCAGATTAAGCCTACCTTTAATTTCATAATTTAGTATATTATAGGGTAGCATCAAATATATTTCATGTACTTCCAGAGGTTAGGAAAAACTTAAACATATCTAGGTATGGTCTTCATAGAGTTTTAGTAGTATTCAAATATAATAAAGTTCTTACATGTATCCTATCCTATTACAGAATCTCTAGAGGAAAATATTATCTTTACATCTTTTTTCTACTCTTTGTATTCCATCAAGGGAGGCACACTGTGATGTAGTCTTCCTGAAATAAATGTAGCAAAAGTCATCATGGTTGATTTAGTGGAGTTATTCATGAATTCAACTTAATACTGATTATTATACGTGCTGATCAATGTAGCACCGGCTCACATTCTGTTTCTGAGAAAAATGTTTGTTGAATTGTGTTTATTCTGGTGGCAGAATATAGAGCTATGAGTGGGTGAAATTAAATGTATCAAGCCATAAAACATGGATGTAAAATTTCTCCTCAGAAAAGAAACACTCTTGTTAATTTGCTCAGTGTTTTATGGGCTGAATTTTGAAAGAATATTTATAATGGTTTACAGAGGAAAAAATGAGATATACTGACTACTTATTATCCTAATGACAGACTTGTCTTTAGTTTGTCTATAATCCATCTATCTATGTATCTATCAACCATTTGCCTACCATCAAATTATCTACCTGTAATCTGTCATCTACCTATCTCTTTTAGTCTATGGAAAAAACTTAAATGAGATGTTCATCTTTGATTCATGCCACAAAAATGAGATAAGCAATAACATTAATAGTAGTTGAGTAATAACCTCTATCCTTCATTTTCAAAATGCTGTTTCTTGCTTATTGTAGTCATCAAAATTGGATGGAGATAATCCTCTAACATTCATCTGTAACTTAAATATTGTCATAATTGTAGTTACCTCCCTGGATTACTTTTACTAGTATAATAGCTTATGGGAGACTTATTTGATTGAACAATGTAATTACTATAAATAAGGAGAACAATAACATACATTTTAAGACAGAAAAAATTGAAACTCCGGAAATTCTGCTGTCGGAAAAGAACTACCTACTCTGCTTCTAATTAGTAATGAAGTTCTTCTACAAGAAAATCTCAGGACAGAGATATTTGTTTTGTAAATTTAAAATAAGGCTAAGTTGTAAAAAAAAAAAAATACTGTTGTGCTACTGAATAATGAGGCCGGGACATTTTACTTAAAAACCCTTGAAGTGAGATCAAGAGGCACACTTCTGGATGTTTGATTGTCGTTATCGCATCACGTGACTAGCATCACTTCTGAGAAGGAAAGTCCTATAATCCTCATCAGTAGCTATTGACTCAATACAGCAAAAATGTAGCAGTATTCATGAGTTATAAGTTGTTCTCCATTTGCACAATATTTAAAGAACTAACAATGCATGGAAATTTAGAGAAGTAAAACATTCTAAAAACATTAGAAAGTCTCTGAAAAATGGGAATTTTTCGTTGCGTACATTTGAATTTTTAAGAGAGTGGTCAAGGACACATTTGCTGATATGACCATGGGATGTTTGGATATAGCTAAATGCATGATCTTGTCTGAGTAGAAACTTTAACATTGTGCCTTCCTATATTCCTTCCCTGCTCCCTGCTTATTGAAGAAACCAGAGATTTGTGCTTTCCAGAACTATCAAGGGAGCTCATTGGTCAGACAGATTAGACAAATTTGGAAAAATCCATGTTCTTTGAGAGATGCCATTCCAAAGACAAGGAGGAAAGTAGTCAAAGAACAAAACCTTCATAACTTCTACCCTCCAGGTGCAGGCAAACATATGTGAGCATGCATCACATGGACATGTGCACCCACACCCATCTTTGTACACATACTTCCATTGTGTGCCCACATACAATGAAAAAGGAAAGAAACATCTCAAGGTTTGTCCATTGGCACATTCTCTAAAATTGGAAAATACAGATATTGGTTTGGGCCTGGTGAGGGATGGCATACACATTTGTGAACCATTTCATATTTAAAGATATTCTGGGTGATTCTCATGAATCACCTTTAAAAATCAAAGCAGATGTTTGATTTTTAAAAATTTGGGTAGTACATTTGGATAGTTTTTTGATTGAAATCAAGTTTAGAAGACATACTTTTTAAAATACCCACAGCAAATATGTAAGACATTCTTGTTCTTCTTGATTTTTTTTATTTTTAAATCAATCTTTTTTTTACATACCAATACCAGTTCCCTCTCCTTCCTATCCTCCTGCTCCCCCATCTTATACCCACCCACCTCCATCCACTCCTCAGAGAGGATGATGACTCCCGTGGGGAATCAAGAAAGTCTGTCTCATCATATTGAGACAGGACTAAGGTCTTCCCCCCTGTATCTAGACTGAGAAAGGTATCCCTACATAGGGAACAGGCTCCAAAATGTCAGTTTATATACTAGGGATAAATATTGGTTCCACAAACTTCCTAAGTGACACCACTGTCACTCACATTCAGAGGGCCTAGTTCAATCCTATGTAGGACCCCCAGCTGTCAATCCAGAGTCAGTGAGCTCCCACAAGCATAGGTTAGCTGTTTCTGTGGGTTTTCCCATAATGGTCTTGACTACTTTGCTCATATTATTGCCTCTCTCTCTCTTCAGATGTTCTCTGGGTGCTCAGCCCAATGCTTAGCTATGTAGCTCTGTGTTTGTTTCCATCATTTACTGGATTGAGCCTGCTCGTTCGTGCCTGGCCACTTAGACCCAAAATAATCACACAGAAACTATATTATTTGCAATATTGTTTGTCCAATAGCTTAAGCATAATTCTGTCTTACTCTTATATCTTAAATTAACCCTTTTCTATTAATCTGTCTATTGCCACATGGCTATGGCTTACCAGCAAGGTTCCAGTGTGTCTGTCTCCAGTGGCTGTTACATGGATTCTTCCTGACTCTGCCTCCTCTCTATATATCTCTTTCAGCCTGGCTTTACTCTGTTAAGCTGTTGGCCAAAAGCAGCTTCTTTATTAACCAATGGCAATAAAACATATTCATAGCATACATCACCTCTCATGTCACTGGATGAAGACTCTATGACGATATTTAAAGTAGTTATCAATCTGACTACAGTGGAAGGGCAGTTCAGGCACTTTTTGCACTATTGCTTAGGGTCTTAGCTGGGGTCACCCTTGTGGGTTCCTGAGAATTTCACTAGTGCCTCCTTTCTCACTAACCCCATATTTTCTCCCTCAATCAAGATAAGTTTTCTTTGCTCTGCCTTTCCATCCTTCACTCAACTCGATCATCCTGATCACTCATGCTCTCCTTCCTGCTTCCCTTCTCCACTCCACATTTCCCTATCACCCTCCCCCCATGCTACTACTTTACTAAAGAGATTTTATCTATGTCCCCTTCCACAGGGATCCATGTATGTGTGTTTAAGGATGTCTGTCCCATTAAATATGAAAGATCTTGAGTTTCTTTTCTCTTCTTCTGACCAGTTCAGTTATAGAGACATCAATGATTATCCACAGCTTTCAACAATTCCCATCATCGTTCAACACCTTTAAAATTTTCCATTTTTCTTCTTTATAATAGCTGGGATGAGATTAATAAAACATTTTAATTAAATTTGATTTCACAATTACCAATTGAGAAATGTGTAGATAATAGATTTAATGTTGGCTACAAGGACACTCTGAATTCTATAGCTATTGTTTTGTTTGCACCACTGTCGGTTCAACAAGTGAGTTTGCATATTTTCCATTAGTCTCTATTATTAACACTATTTTGAAATTAAGGTAATTTGTTTGAAATATGAAGAAAAGAGTTTGTGGGGCAATAAAAAGAGACATTTCAAGATGATATAGTTTTGAAAAAATAGGCATATATTGTTGGGCAGAGTTAGCAGTCAATATTAAGTAGGAGCATATGCTGAAAGTTTTTTTAGTCTCACAGCCCATGGCCCTTTCCTTTGCTCTCTTTCTCATATATCTTCTCCCCTTTCTTGACCCCTTCTTTCTTACTCCTTTCCTTTTGACTCCTCCTATTTCCACCAAATCTTCTTTCTTTTCTAATAGAACTTCAAAGATATTCTTGACTCATGGTCACACAAAACTGAATCCACTATAATGTGATGTGTATATCTCAGGAAATATTTTTTTTTAAATGTGTTTTTAGACTTTTGAGGTCTGTAGTCACATTCTGATTTCTGTGATTTCTTCATCTTTATATTCTGTCTGTTATACTTATTTGAGACCACAACATGTATTAAAAGTCAGTAAGTTCCAGCATTCTGAAGCACTCTGTATGATCACTGCCCCCTGCACCATCCCCTAAACACAATATAGTATGGGATCCCCTCTGAGTTCTGTTGTCATTTCAGATTTTGTCTGTGTTGTTACAAAGCTGAGTCCTTTGCATAAACCAAGCAGATTGATAGTCTTTCATAATATAAAGGCCTACACCTCTCTGAAAACATAGTGGAGGGAATATCATACAGCATCACTTATACCTATATTCCTGCCCGCTCAAAACATCAGTTTTTATATACAATTACAAATATTTCATAGAGGTACTTGAGTTTTATTTATTGATTCTCTCAAAACAAAATGTAACTTTACACTATCACAATTTAAGGTGTTCATATACAATCTTACATTTTCAATTATATCTTAAAATTGAGAATGTACTTTTATTAATTATTCTTGTAGATATTTCTTTTACCCCATCTCTGTCTGAATTATGAGACTTTCCATTTTATTTTCTGCTCTAGTTAACTGTTGCAGGCATGATAATTGCATTTAAAGTAAACAATTATAAATGAGGAAGACTTTCTGTAACACATCACTTGCTTTAAGGATACAGCCTACATTGCTGTGGTGCAAATTGGATCTCCCTGTCCAAGTATATCACATCTATTAAATCAACTTTAAAATTTTGCACTGAAAATTTTGTTGTTGGTATCTGATGCTTACAGTCTATCTGTTCTTTTCTGAATCTGATGATATAAAACTGATAGTCCCCACCATTAAAAATACATTCTCTCCCTAAATGCAAAGGTAAACTCATGGCCAAATTAAGTTCCATTAATTGATTTAACATATGTATTTGAATTGGCTTGAAAGTAGATTAGAATTACTCTGAGATATATGACCTCTCTTTACAGAACAGAAATTTGCAAATTTTTAGGTGATTGCTTGGAAAGTTGCAAATAGCAAACTGTAAGGTGCTTCGCTATAAATCATTATTATTTTTCCTGCATGGCTGTTGATTTTAGAATATCCTTTTGATTCCACTGGAAGGCATCATCTACAATATAATAGAATGGTACCCAAAGCAGTGATTGTTTAAAAGTCAAAAGCATCTAGATGTTTTTTGATATCATTTGACGTTCTATCAGGAGACAAACATTTGCTTTCCAGCCCTCATGTTGGGTTGTTTAAAAATGCATGTAACATTAGCTCAATGGCTTGCACAGACATATCGATAACTAATCAAATACATTTTAAAAACAAAACAAAGAACCTCAAAAGTATCCAAAATAGAACATAATGCATAATTTTGATCTTCAAAGTGCCCAGATATTATATTTCTATTATTTAATGGCTAAACTTTTATTTTATCACTAGAATGTCATTGTGTGTTTATCAGCATATTTACTGTAGATACTGCAAAATACCTAGTTATTTTATAAATTAAGAGGATGATTTAGCTCTCAGTTTCATAGAACCAACTAATAGCCATAAGTGAGGGCATACTGCCTACATCACAGAATACTAAGTGGTATAATGATTGGTGAATAATGATCAAAAGGCAAGACAGGTAGCGAGAGACAATCAGAGGTCACACTGTCCATTTTATAACAATTCACTTTTGCACAAACAAACTTTTGTAATAACAGCCATAGCCTCTTCCAACAATGATATCCACAGTCCTGTAACTATTCTTAGTCAGGTCATGTGTCTTACAGGTAACCATTATCTTAAATTTACCACCTTGGAGACCATACTTCCAGCACATTCACCCTCTGAGGACAGACAACATTCAGATAACTGCATGGCCTATCAATTTTACCCTAGGGTGAAATACTAAAATTCTATATGTATTTATGTTAAGATATAAAAGATGTTTCTTCCACTATAGGATCATGTCTGAAGGTTAGATTTTATGTAATTATTTATTTAATTAGTTAATACTTTTATTTTCAAGGGGTATTTGCCTGTATTGCTGTCTATCTTTTATACAGGAAACGTGTGTGTGTGTGTGTGTGTGTGTGTGTGTGTGTGTGCATGTGTATGTGTCTATATACTGGCTGGTCATGTTACTGCACCTTCAGTTCAGTGTGCATGTAGAATGAAAGTCACATATCTTAGACTCGCTTGAAACTTTGCAGCCACATCCTGTATCATGTCCTTTCTGATTGAGCAATGTGTTGTGTACACTGTCTGGTTTCTCTGGTCTTTGCCCATGGTGTTGGGCTTGTTCACTTGGGTTGTTCTCTTGCTTAACAGTACGTATTAAGAGAATAAAAAAATAAGTCACTACTATTCCCCTTGGTCCTCATTTCAAAATGTGGATCCACCCAGGGAGCTTAGTGGTTCTTTTTACTTTTGTTTGCCATTTTTATGGAGCACGTTAAGTTTGATCACTAAGATTAACATTAATTTATTGTTATATGGCAATGTACAAAAGAGTTGAGATGATTTAGAGATGTATAGAAAGCTAAAAGTGTAAATGTAAATGAAACAGTGTATCTGGTTATTCCATTAAATATTTGAAAATGTTTATCCCTATGAGTATGAATATAGATGAAACATACAATATAGATAAGAAAAGTGTTAAACTTGACTTCTTGCCTCATGTTTTGCAGGATCTCGTCTTCGTCAGGAAGACTTTCCCCCCAGGATTGTAGAACACCCTTCTGATGTAATTGTCTCCAAGGGAGAGCCCACGACTCTGAACTGTAAAGCAGAGGGCCGGCCAACTCCCACCATTGAATGGTACAAGGACGGCGAGAGGGTGGAGACAGACAAGGATGACCCCAGGTCTCACAGGATGCTTCTGCCCAGCGGATCCTTATTCTTTTTGCGAATTGTGCATGGGCGCAGGAGTAAACCCGATGAAGGGAGCTACGTTTGTGTTGCAAGGAACTATCTTGGTGAAGCAGTGAGTCGGAACGCATCTCTGGAAGTGGCATGTAAGTAAACACCATGAGCCTCATGTTCACTCACATTCCACTTGACTTTAGTAAGTTCGGTTGTGTCTTATTGATGTGTAAAGCCTATAAAGTAAAGCAAATGAAATACTACATTACCTTTGCTTCTCTGAAGAAATATGGTTAGAGTACCATCAATATAAGGACTGCAACAATTTTATTCACATCAAATTAGCATGAGGTAGTTTAAGGTCTATGCTATTATAGCATAGCAATAAGACATGCATGATACTACTCTTATTGAAAATTTGAATTATTGATGAGCTACATAATGTATTATCACTGTTGCTTAGGTTAAAATCAAAAGTTCATGTATAACATGTCAGAAATGCAGACATAAATCCAATATTGCACATGTTTCTGCTACTGATATATATATATATATACATATCATGTATATATATATATATGTACATTATACAGTACATATAACAGTAGATACAGAAGGGAGACTATACCATCAACTATAATGGTAACTATTTTTTTTTAGTAAGCTTCATCAAAGAAGAGCTTGCTATGCCGTTTCAGAGTTTCTGATTTTTACTCACTATTAATAATCAAAAGAGATAACAACTTCCTCCATTTGTACTTTTTTTCTATTTATTTATTTGCCATCCCTGCCAACAGAAATAAAGATATTAGTTCCTGGCTTCTATTTAAGCACAGACTCCATTGACTTTGTGGGTGGTGTGTGACAGACTGTTTGATTTTAGGATCTGGGGTTGTGATTTAAGCTCTATAGCTAGGTTGTGATTTAAGCTCTAAATGTCTATACACTATGCTTGTAGCTTTCTTGTTTCATGGAAAAGTTTCATCTGCTGTGAACTGCGCATGAGACAACAGCAAATGTTCCTTGTAGAGAAGGTGCTGGGAAGGCATTAGGGATCTTAGGTCCTCTTGCTGAAGTCAGTGCATTCTATGTGGCATCACAGCAGATTAGAAAGCTTATGTGCAGCGAGTTGAGACTTGCAGCAACATGCCAGTGTCTTTGTAGCTGGGAGTGTTTTTTGATAAACAAACGAAAGTAGTCTTTATCTAACTTAACTATCTTGGTGAAGCTCTTGCTCCCAAGCCATCTCTCTTCTGGTTTAGAGTTTCATTCCACAAACCACAAACTGCCTATGTTTCCCATTAATATACCTCTTTCTTAAACTTTTGTCCATATCGAAATATTTTATTGCTAAATTCTACTGATTCAGCTTTCCATGTTTCTTTGTAGAGTGGCTGGGGTTGTCCTACCGTGTTTTAAGGACTAAGAGCCCATCACTGCTATATGACTAAGGTGTGGCAAATGAACTAATGAGGATTTTAAGAACAGATCTTGATTCTTTGAACTTTTGCTCTTAAGGAATTCTTCTGCACATCTAGAACCCTGAAAATAAACAGACATTTTTGATGAATGAAAAATGAAGACACTTTATTTTTTCATAAAATAACCCTTTTTTTCTATCCAGCAACCAAGAACCACTTTACTCTGTCTAATTTCACTTCAACACATAAAAGTTTATCAAAATTGGCTGATAGTCTCTGTGTAGGAGAGTCATGAACATTACTCTTGGGTCATAGCTTTGTTAAAATTGATCCTCAAACGCATGCATCTTTTATTTCATCTGAAGGAATTATTGTCTCCCCTAATTAAATCATAAATAATGAATTTATTTTCAGAGAAAAATATTAAGGCATGATTCTTTCCCACGTAATATGACAGTTGCATTTTTAATGTAGAAATAATGAACTTGAAGAAATGCTTAAATTACTCAAAATCTCAAAAGGAAAAATAAGACTTCCAAATTGCATTTTCTAGTGAATACAATTCTTTCTTTTAATGTCATGTCAACAGTTTGTGGCACTTGAAGCTACCAAAGATCAAATAATACTCATTTATTTGTTGCAATTTTTCTCCCATTACTTTGCCAGTCTTCTCTATGTTATTGTGAATTTCAGAACATAAATCTGAAATTCTGAACACAGAAATTCTTACTCTCCTCTCAATGTGCTAAAGGAAAGGAATAAAGAAGACATTCCGATCTATTGTCAGAGTTCAGAATGCCCTTCAGAGGACCAACATATAAATATTTTATAATAGATTAAATAGAGAAAAATCACTAGTTAAGTAATATAGGAAAAGGGTCCTAAAAAGGGCCGCATTATTTAAGCTCTGATGTTAATTGTATGTGATGCCTTGGAGGAAAACTGAAGTTGGACATCATGTTGCTATAGGGAAAAGAAGAGGTAAAGAACATATGGACCTGCTCGGCATCAGAGAGCTTGCTAAAGGCTGTTCGGAAAGAATAAGTTGGAAAAGAGGGGATGTGCTGAATCACAACCTCTGTGTGGTTTCATTACGTGCAAAGGCGTCTTTGACAGAGAATTGGTGATTACATTACTGGGGTGATGAATGGAGGTGAGAGGAGTTATGCTGTCAAGTAGCCAGGAAAAGGCTTCTTCTTACATTTTAAACTGAAAAACAAAAACTGGGTGAGGGGAGATGGTTAGAAATAAACCTGAGAACTCCACCGCATGACAGGTTACTGGTTATGATCGGTTTCAAGACGGTGTGCATCTTTCAAATATTTTTGTGTCTCAGTTTCTGCATCTGTAGGTTCACCATTCATAAAATTAGTGTACAGAAGGAATATTTATGGGCGTGAGAGTTCACTTGGGCTGTAGGCTTTGATATGTCTGTGAGCTAACAAGTTTAAAATGCTTAGTGTTCCATTATAAAATAGCTTCTTAAATTTAGCAAAGTCGTTTCCAAATAAAGCTTGATGCCCCAGAGGTAAGGAAAAGTAGAGGAGACTGCCTAGGTAGGCTGTCAACAGTGAACTTTTTCCTTGCATTAAGTAGTCACTGATCATGTGAATAAGAAAGGAGTTTTGGTATGGGAGGTATGGTAGAGAAAAGGTGTCAGATTAACAGGGAATATTGAAGCGACAAGAAAAAAAATGTGTTCAAATAAAGTAGGTGGTAAGTTAAAGCAATCAATGGTGGGAGGACATCGTGGCCTTAAAGGGGTAGATGTTGGCATAGAAAATGGCTGTTGGCTAGAAGGAAGCTATGCGTGAAGAATGGGGAAGCTGGAGCAATCTCAGCATCTCTACAACTGAGTGTGGATTCCATGGGATCCTCTTCTACAAAGGAAGTTTGGATGTAGCTCTGGCCTTTGCGGATAACAAGGAAGAACTTCCTGTCAGCCCTCGTGATAAGCCATGATGACTGCACACATTTGTTGTGTAATTATTATTGATAAAGCAGTATGAACAAATTTTGATTTTTTTTGCTTCACCTTGATTTTTCTTTTAAATGCTATATATTGTGTCTGTCATACGTGAAAATCAGAATTCTGTGGTTAACCATCAGTCATCTATCTTGATTTCCTGTGTGGAAACCTTCTCTATGTTATACTATATTCTTTCCCTCACTCCTGTTCCCTCTCCCATCTCTCTCTGTCTCTCTCTATCTCTCTTTCTCTCTCCCCTTTCTTCAGCAATATAGTGGGCAAGTGCAGAAAAGTAACAGAAAAAGAAATATTCATGGCCAAATATTGCTATGGAGAGTTGAATCACTCAATAATTTTATTATTGTTGTGTGTTTTTTGTTTGTTTGTTTTAAGCATATTTAAGGGGAAGAGAAGAGTAATTCAGAAAGTTTCTTCAACTCACATTTTTCTGCCTCACTTTAGGCAGAAAGTGATTTTAAATGGAAAGAAAACATAATCACGAGGCACCAGCAAGAGGCCTGGCACTCGGGAAGTTAATAGGTGGTTTTCCAATGACACCTCCGGGAGTTCCAGGCACAGAGGTGCAGATAAGATTTCAGTTCCCAACAAGTGCTGTGTTGTAAGGAGCAGAAGGAGTGGGAGGGCCTTTGCTGGGACCCAGCAAAGCTGCATGAGATGCAGCCAGCCTGGTGGCCTCAAGAGATGGCAGCTGTAGCCCCAGGTGGTAAATATAGGAGGGCAGCTTGATCTATCGACCAAGGGAAGAGGGGTTCTGGGCTAAATGAAAATTCATGAAAAATTGATGAAGTCCCCAGATTATTTTTTTTTTCCGTTTCCTTTTCTCGACACTACGCTTGTGCAGAGGATAAATTAATGAGGTGAGAAACATTCTAAAGCTGGGAGCTTCTGGTTCAAAGTTCAGGGATACTTGGGAAAAACCGGCTTTGTTTTTTATGTTTTCTGTTTGCTTGCTTGTCTTTTCCCACTGCTTACTTTAAAGGCAAATACAGAACTTTTCAATTTACCTTTGTTTTGGTAAGTTCAGAAAAGCTAAATCTAAATATTCAAATATAGGATTTTGGTTTGATCCTCAAGAGAAAACATACATGATTCCTAAATCCATTTGGAGTATGAGTATGAATTCCTTGAGGCAAGATTGTTTGCTCTTCTTTATTTCTTCTTTTCCTCCTCCGTGTAGCCCCTCCCCCCCTAGCGTTCTCCATGTAGCAAGACTAAGGCTCCAAGAACATAATTCAGAGAAGGATAAGGCCCTGCATTATTTATAGATCACAGATTGCTAGAATAACAAGTTGTACAATAGTCCTGATTGTTTTAAATCTACCACTAATTTGCTATTTTATTTGTACAAAGAAGAATGGGTACATGCATGGATGAACTTTGCTGTGAGAGGGAATGGTTGCCCTGAAAATGAACACAAGGTAACCTGTTAACTTCAGTTCTACAAGCTGTCACATATGGAGGTTTTCATGTGCTTGATTTTATTTTGACTGTGGGTAAAATTTATCCAGGAAGAATGGTTTTATTCTTCGTAAAGACCTAAGACAATTTAAATTTAAAAGAACTTAAATTTAAGCAATGCAGAACTCCTTGAATTTATTTTTTGCTTGTTTTCGTTTTGAGGAATGATTTTACTCTGTATTCCAGGGTGGTCTCAAACCCCCAACCACCTTTCCTCAGCCTTTCAAATGCCACCACACATGACAAAAATTGTCTAGTGAGATATTATTCATATATTATGTCTTTAAAAGTTCAATAAATATCTTTTGAAGAGTTTTAAAATAAATGTATTTGTAGGATGTCACCATCAACACCATAATCTAAGCTAAAATATTTTGAAACTTAAAAGATTTTTATGCCAATTAACATGTAATCCCCAATCTTCTGAAACATTCCTCCCTTAACCCAACAAAAATATTTACCTACTATCTATCCCTATAAACACTTATGAAAGGTAATTCTGTGCAATAACTTATATACTTCTAATGCCTATAATTCAACAGAATGGCACATGCCAATTCTCCTTTTACACATGGCTTTCTTTTTCTGATAATAACTTGAACATATCTTTCCAGTCTGACCAGAGGAGGCCAAAAGTGTTCTATAATTACTTACAGTAGGTAAGCCAGTCTTTAGGAAACAGTAGGAGAAGATTTTTTATAAGTTTAATTCTTTTTCTATAACATCTTGTAATTCAGTGGCTAAGGACTAAGGTTAATTGCACTACTGACATATTTTTAGTACTGAGAATGAAATTGTCTCCTTTCATCGCCTAAATATTTTTCTTTGGGTTCACCTTCTTAATTAGCTTCTCTAGGACCACGCATAATAGGCTCAACGTCCCCTATTCATGGCTAGAAACCAAATATGAGTGAGTACATGCCATGCTCCTCTTTTTGGGTCTGGCTCACCTCATTCAGGATAGTGTTTTCTATTTCCGTCCATTTGCCTGCAAAATTCAGGAAGTCATTGTTTTTTACTGCTGAGTAGTACTCTAATATGTATATATTCCATACTTTCTTCATCCATTCTTCCATTGAAGGGCATCTAGGTTGTTTCCAGGTTCTGGCTATTACTAACAATGCTTCTATGAACATAGTTGAGCATATACTTTTGTTGTATGATAGGGCATTTCTTGGGTATATTCCCAAGAGTGGTATTGCTGGGTCCAGGGGTAGGTGGATCCCGAAATTCCTGAGAAACCGCCACACTGTTTTCCAAAGTGGTTGCACAAGTTTGCATTCCCACCAGCAATGGATGAGTGTACCCCTTTCTCCACAACCTCTCCAGCAAAGGCTATCATTGGTGTTTTTTATTTTAGCCATTCTGACAGGTGTAAGATGGTATCTTAAAGTTGTCTTGATTTGCATTTCCCTGATCGCTAGGGAAGTTGAGCATGACCTTAAGTGTCTTTTGGCCATTCGAACTTCTTCTGTTGAGAATTCTCTGTTCAGCTCAGTGCCCCATTTTTTAATTGGGTTGATTAGCCCTTTACGGTCTACTTTCTTGAGTTCTCTATATATTTTGGAGATCAGACCTTTGTCTGTTGCGGGGTTGGTGAAGATCTTCTCCCAGTCAGTGGGTTGCCTTTTTGTCTTAGTGACAGTGTCCTTTGCTTTACAGAAGCTTCTCAGTCTCAGGAGATCCCATTTTTTAAGTGAATTCATGCTCAGTGAAGACATAATTTAATGTGTTCTGTTTTCATATGACTGACTTATAAATGCTATAGTGACATACATGAGCTGAGGTATAGATTTGAAAAAAAAGAGTCAAAAGAGTTTTTGAATGGATCTAGAGATGCTCTTTGGCAAGATGATATAACACTTCAAATGGTTTAGAATATTTAAGTGGTATATTTTTATCATAATTATAGAAACAAAAGCCAAACAGAGAAAACCATAAACCATAAGTTTTAATGACAGTGTTAGTATTCAAGAGAATGGCATCGGACATGGTCACAGGCACATCGGTCAGGAACTGCTACTATACATTGCAAATGCTAAAGAGTAAGAGGTCTTTCTGAGAAGAGAAAATAGAGTGTAGAACTGGAGAACTGATGGCCTTGAATGGGAACTGATTAGCAAGAATCATTTGTATCTTTTGAACACCAGGTTTTTTGTTCTAGGCATTTCACAATCACTATTCAGTTCTAAAAGGAACTGTAAGATTTGTTTAAGTATGTAGCTTTCTTATATATCTAAGATGTAAATTTAATTTGCATATTTAAATATCTAAGTTGTAAAATTAACTTGCATATTTTCATACAGAAATTAGAGTTAAGAGTTGAACCCAGACAGACCTGGCTCTCAAATATGCTTTCTTAATCAGTCTGCTTTGCCTACGCATTGATTAATTTAAACAAGAAAACAAAATCAGTCGTCACTTAGAGAAAAAAAAAATCATTAGTGTTAATTTTGGGTGTTTTATCCAGAAACCATGACATAATTGGGCATAACCAATGGTGACCCCTGAAGAGGTGAGATGAGGTAAAAGACACCATTTTTGTGTTGAAATTCTGTGTTTTATAGGATATTAAAGAAACAACATAAAGTAAACTTTTTCTGTTTGTTTAATTATATTGACATTTGAAAGCTCATTAGTTTATTTAAGTAATTTGATTTTCTCTTTACAGTTTCTAGTTGTCAAATATCAGTATCAGGAAAATCCATCACTTTCAGTTGTTATTGACATGTTTGGAGGCTAAAGCATCTTGAAGATTAACAATTCAATTTATAAGATGAGTCATGTGTGATTTCAGATACAATGAGAAGTTGACCAAGTTTACAAAACAGGAGTATTATAATGATCACCATGCCTTACACCTTTTTAGAATTTTCTGTGTCATTAATATCTTTAAATGATGCATATTTATACACATATTCTGGTCATCATTGTTTTTAAGGTCAATAAATAACTTCATTGACACTGGCCAATTTGACTTTCAAATGATTATATATCTATTTTTCTTTAGTGTGACATTCTTTTTTTAATTAATTAATTTTTATTGTTTTTATTGAGCTATATATTTTTCTCTGCTCCTCCTTCCTCCCCCTCACCTTCTATCCTCTCCCATGATTCCCACACTCCTAATTTGCTCTTTGTTGTCTAGGTTCTCTGGGATTGTGATTTGTAGGCAG
Organism: Chionomys nivalis; assembly: GCF_950005125.1. NCBI lineage: Eukaryota > Metazoa > Chordata > Mammalia > Rodentia > Cricetidae > Chionomys > Chionomys nivalis. The sequence continues at coordinate 23,491,519 of NC_080088.1, forward strand.
GTGTTTCTTTGTTTTATGTCTAAAAACCACTTATGAGTGAGTAAAAATCATATTTGTCTTTATGGGTCTCGGTTACCTCACTCAATGATGTTTTCTAGATCTATCCATTTGCCTGAAAATTTCAAGATGGCATTATTTTATTTTCTGCTGTGTAGACCTCTGTTATGTAAATATATCAAATCTTCTGTATTCATTCTTTGGTCAAGGGGTATTGGTATTTTTTTAGGTTCTGGCTATGATAAATAATGCTGCTATGAACAAAATTGAGTACATGTCCTTGTAGTACAATTGAGCATTTGGGTATATACTTGAAAGTGGTATTGCTGGGTCTTGAGACAGGTTGTTTTCTAATTTTCTGAGAACTTTCCATACTGATTTCCACAGTGGCTATACCAGTTTACACTCCCGTCAACAATGCAGGAGTGTTCCCTTTACCCCACATCCTCTCCAGCGTAAGTTGTCATCAGTGTTTTTGATTTTGGTCATTCTTGCAGGTGTAAGATAGAATCTCAGAGTTGTTTTGATTTGCATTTCTCTGAAGGATAAGTATGTTGTACATTTCTTTAAATGTCTTTCAACCATTTATATTCATCTGTTAAGAGTTCTCCATCCAGGTTTGTACCCCATCTTTTATTAGATTATTTGCTTTTTTGATCACCAAATTCTTAAGTTCTTTGAATATTTTGGACATCAGCCCTCTGTCTGTTGTGGGGTTGATGAAGATTTTTTTCCCATTCTGTAGGGTATCATTTTGTCTTGTTGATCGTGTCCTTTGTTTTACTGAAGCTTTTTAGTTAATTGTTTCTTTCAGTTTCTGTGCTACTGGAGTTATATTTGGGAAGTGGTGTCCTGTGCCAGTGCATTCAAGTGTACTTCCCACTTTCTCTTCTATGAGGTTCAGTGTGGTTGATTTTATGTTTTGAAGTCTTCAATCCATTTGCACTTAAGTATTATGCATGGTGATAGATATGGATCACTTTTCATTCTTCTACATGTTGATATCCAGTTATGCCAGCACCATTTGTTGAACATGTGTTCTTTTTTCCTTTTTATATGTTTTGCTTCATTGTCAAAATCAGGTGGTCTTAGATGTTTGGGTTGATATCTGGGTCTTTGATTAGATTCCATTAAGCCTGCTGTTTGTTTTTATGCCAAGGCCAGACTGTTTTCAGTACTGTAGCTCTGTAGTAGAGTTTGAAGTCAGGGATTGTGATGCCTCCAGAAGTTCCTTTATTATACAAGATTGCTTTGTCGATGCTGGCCTTTTTTTTTTTTCTTTTCCATATGAAATTCAGTATTGTTCTTTGAGATCTGTGAAGAATTTTGCTGTGATTTTGATGGGCACTGCATTGAATCTGTGATTGATTTTGGTAATCTCACCATTTTTACTATATTAATTCTAACTACCAGAGTGTATGGAAGATACATCCAATTTTGGTGTATTCTTCAATTTCTTTCTTTAAAAATTTAACCCTGACTGCTCTTCGGTCTGCTGAGGGAGGGGGAGTTGATTGGGGGAGGGGGAGGGAAATGGGAGGCGGTGGCGGGGAGGAGGCAGAAATCTTTAATAAATAAATAAATAAATAAATTATTTTAAAAAAAGGAAAAAAAATTAAAATTCTTGTCATACATGTCTTCCACTTGTTTGGTTAAAGTTACTCCAAAATATTCTATGTTATTTGTGGCTATTGTGAAGGATGATTTTTCTCTGATTTCTTTCTCAGCCTGTTTATCATCTGTGTAAAGGAAGGCTATTGATTTTTTTTTGTTAATCTTGTATACTGCTACATTGCTGAAGGTGTTCATGAGTTGTAGAAGTTCCTTGTTAGAATTTTGGGGGTCACTTATGTAAACTATCATATCATCAGTAAATAGTGAGATTTTTAACTTCTTTTCTGATTTGTATCCCCTTAACCTCCTTTTGTAGTCTTATTACTCTAGCTTGAATCTCAAGTACTATATTGAATAGATATGGAGAGCGTGTACAACATTGTCTTATCCATGATTTCATTGGATTGCTTTAAGTTTTTCTTTGCTGTTGGCTGTTGGCTTGCTGTACATTACCTTTATTTTGTTTAGATACATTCCTTGTATTTCTGCTCTTTTTAAGACCTTTAACATGTGGGAATGTTGTATTTTTGTTGAAGGCTTTTTCAACATGTGATTTTTTTCCAGTTTGGTTTTACAGTGGATTACATTAACAGATTTTCATATGTTGAACCATCCCCACATCTCTGGGATGAGGCCTACTTGGTCATGGTGGATTATTTTTCTGATGTGTTCTAAGATTCAGTTTTCCAATATTTTATTGAGCATTTTTGCATCAAGAGGAAATCTCAATACTGAAGATCTATGTCCTAAATACAAAATCCCCCTCATATGTAAAAGAAATTTTACTAAACTTAAATTACACCTTAAACCCCACACACTATTAGTGGGAGACTTCAACACCTGACTCTAACCATTGGACACGTCTGTCAGACAGAAAATTAACAGAGAAATAAGAAAACTAACAGATGCCATCAATCAAATGGACTTAATAGATATCTATAGAACATTCCATCTAATCATAAAAGAATACACCTTCTTCTCAGTACTTCATGGAAACTTCTTAAAAATTGACCACATACTACGTAACAAAGCAAACCTTAACAGACACAAAAAATTGGAATAACCCCTTGTATCTTATCAGATTACCATGGTTTAAAATTAGAATTCAACAGCAACACTAATTTCAGAAAGTCCACAAACACATGGAAATTAAACAATACTCACCTAATTCACTAATGGGTCAAGGAAGAAATAAAGAAAGAAATTAAAGACATCTTGAGATTCAACAAAAATAACCAAGCAACCTATCCAAATTTATTGGACACAATGCAAGCAGCATTAAGAGGAAAGTTTATAGCCCTAAAGGTCTACATCAAGAAGCTGAAAAAATTCTACATTAGTGAGTTAACAGAACACCTGAGAACTCTAGAACAAAAAGAAGGAAACTCACTCAGGATAACTACATTGCAGGAAATAATCAAATCGAGACCTGAAATCAACAAAATAGAAACAAACAAACAAAAGACAGTACAAAGAATAAATGAGACAAAGAGTAGGTTTTTCGAGAAAATCAACAGAACAGACAAACCTTTATCCAAACTAATGAAAAGGCAGAGAGACAATATCCAAATTAATAAAATCAGAAATGAAAAGGGGGACATAACGATAGACATGGAGGAAATCAAGAGAATTATCAGGTAATACTTCTAAAACTTGTATCCCACAAAATTGGAAATTTTTTTAAAAATGGACAATTTTTTGGGTAAATATCACTTACCAAAATTAAATTAAGACTGGATGAGCAAATTAAATAGACCTATATCTGCTAAAGCAATACAAACAGTCATTGAAAATCTCCCAACCAAAAAAAGCCCAGGACCAGTTGGTTACAGCACAGAATTCTATAAGATTTTCAAAGAACTAATATCAATACTCCTCAAATTATCCGACACTATAGAAATAGAGGAACAATGCCAAATCATTTTTACGAGGCTGCAATTACCCTGATACACAAAACACACGAAGATATTACTAAGAAAGAGAATTACAAACCAATCTCACTCATGAAGACTGATGCAAAAATATTCAATAAAATACTGATTATGCATCTTTAGTTCTTCATTTATAAAATGATTCAATGTTTTCAATATAAAATGTCTGAAATATTAAATATCCATAGTCAAATTATAAAGGTTGACACGTTCTTCAAAATTTTGTTCCAAGTAGATAGAGTAAAGCTGTATACTACTAATAAACAACAAAGCAAAACAAAACAAACAAAAAAAAACCCTCAAAACACCACCTCCTGAAACAAGAATAAATAACAAACACATAGTTCCTGAGATTTGGTACTATGAGTACAAACCAAAATAAATAAAATGATAAATATGATTTTGTTAAAATTAGAAATTGTTACACTCTAAAATGTTTCATTCTACTTAAGACTGCTTTCAGACTGCGATTATATAGATATATACATGTGTATACATTAGGTAAATATCAAATATAAAGTATACTTGGAATGAAGTAAGATATTCCATAAATGGATACATGTTATGGATGACAGATAAGCATGGTGGAGGACATTACTGTATAAGTAATCAAGTACAGATTGAGATCATCAGAAAAGATACACTGATCTTTCATCACAGAATTCCTTTAAGGATGCAGAGAAACTGATTTGTTCCTGCATTGCTGAATGGCAAATGTGACTACATGGTAATAGAGTTTGATGGACTCTAAAGGCACTGAATTTTGCTTTCCATTCTACTTCACAACTAAGCATTTATCTCAAAGAAATGATAACATGCACACAAAAATCTAGTGTTTGTTTTTATTCCTAGTTTTACTCTTGATTGCAGAAGACAAGATAGTACTAAACTGTTCTTCATTGAATGACTAAACAGAGTAATCTGTATCCACACTATGGAATACTACTCAGCAATAGAAAGAATTGAATTATTGATACACAAAATGATGCAAATGGGTCTCATGGGTATTATAGTTCATGGAAAATAGCATTTTAAAGGGCATTTCAAAAGGCCAAATGCTATATAATTCCATATTCTGAAGATCACAAAATTATGGTGATAGAAACCAGATTAGTGGTTGTGAAAATGTCAAAGATGTGGGAGTCAGGAAGGAATGGTTATGACCTATAAAGGATATTCAGAGGAGACTATAGTGACAAAATGATTTTGGATCTCTGCTGTTATGATATGACCTCTAATGTACAAGGTGACAATGGAATAGAACTCCATACATTTATGGTTTTGTGCAAAATTTATACAAAATTTGATATTACAACATAACTAACAAAAGAGAAAGTTAAAATGTGATCAAAACACATAATAGTATCTGATACATGATATAATAAATAGATTTTACCATATCACTGCCATAGAAATTCTTTCACTAAGCTATTTGAAGTTTAAATTAAGCTAGCTTGAGTCTGTGCTACTGAAACCACTCATGGTTTTGAGTATGGTTTAAATTCATCATTAGAACAGGAAACACATGAGAAGACAGCTATCAAGAATATAAGGTGATAGGATAAACTGAAAGAATCAGAACTATTGATCCTTGAACAGAAGTCAAATGAAGACATCTGTGCGTCCCCTACATTTTGCAAGAACTCTTTAAGTAAGTAGAAAGTCAATGCTCTCTATGTGCTCTGAGGAGACAGTGAAGGAACAATTGTTAGAAAGTGCATAATCACAGCTGTGTGGGTGGTGAGTGTAGTAGACCTTCTTTTCTTGGACCTTAAGAACCCAAATATTAACCAACGCCAGTAAGGTGTTGTGGGTAATGAATGTAACATGTGAAGTATGTTTTCCGATTTTGGTATGGCATCACCTTGTATATTCCCTCTAAGGAAAATGAATCTTTGGGTTAGGGAAACATGTCGCAAGGCTTAGAACCTCATGCCCTATTCAGTTGCAAAATAATTCTCATTACTTCCCTCTATATACAAGAAAGTCCGCAAAGTGAAAATAATTTCTTAATTTTTTTCTTTTTCTTACCATCTCTCATGGCAAGGCATTGGAAAATTCCCAGGAAAATTATGTGCCCCTCTTACATATCTTATTTTGAAATCCTTGGAGAGTATAAGCAATTAAATTAATTACATTTTGCAGGCTCTCCCTTCATTTATAATATATAATTGCCCAGGATCCACATGTCCATATTTAAGAGAAGCTTGATAGAAAGGATGATTTATTTTTGCTTTCTGGTGAGTCTGCTTTAAATATTCCTAAAGACAGGCAGAAAATGTTGTGTTTAATATTCATTTAGGATTTCCTTTCTGAAAGCAGCTGTTATTGGGAACCTCTCGTTAAACGGAGTTACCTATAAACTGATCAACTTAAGAAAGCCTTCCTGAGTACTCAGTTGATTCTTGAATAAGCTGATGGAGTTGAATCTTCAGATGCATATGTCATTAATGGAGATGTAAGAATCTCAATTCGCTTTGTCTTTTCCTTTTTTGACACATCATAAGAAAAAGCTTTATTAATGAAGTGTCCATTGGTAATAACCCATAATATGCTAGACTTTCTTCTTCTATCAGACGACATGCAAATGAACTGTTCTATTTCTGTGGAGAAAGAGAGATGAGGAGTGGTCTAGTTAATCACACTTGAGGGCTGCCATAGATGTCTTCTGGGAAACATGATCATTATTCATACTTATTTAAGGGTTCTTACCCTGTGCATAAGAAAATCTCCCATTCATTCCTTTTGGGTTTGATGTTAATTACAGGGGCATTAATGGGAGCTTCTCATGCAAAATGAATTGCGATTAAACCACTGGATGTCCGTAAGAAACATTTGTGACTCAGGTGACTTAAACATACAAGCTGGTCTGTTGTTGGAACCATAGAGAACATTTGTGTCTGCTTGATTCAGAAAATTTAGTTATAGATGTGAAATGAAATGACTTAAGAAAGCCCACAGTAGATGACAGGAAGACATACAGCTACAAATGAGGTAACGAAATGCATCAGTCACCAATGTAAGTGAGCTGAAGACAACAGCTCAGACCCATCCACATTCCTGTGGATTTGTCAATCTTTTTAGCTTTATGCATCCATTTCCTTAGATTATGATAATGTGACTGGACTAGATCTTTTCTTCTCCAGAAAAGAGGAAAACAAGGGAAGTGTCCTACAGGGCAAGTTTGCAATTTCTGACTGAGTGTATGGTGCGGGGGGGGGGGGGGGGGGGGGGAGGGAGTGGCAACAAACAACAAAACAACAACTACAAAATAAAACAAAACCACAGCACTGTGTTTTCCTTTGAGAGGTTGAGAGTTATCAGCACTGGATGTCAAGTAAATTCAATGGCAGTTCTGTTGAGCTTGTTCCCTTAGTTGCTGTAAACACTTTATTGCCTATCAGGATACTGTTTCTTTTCTTTTTCAGTTTTTGTCCATGTGACCTCCAGTTGACAACAAGTAATTGATAATGTCTTGAATAAAATGAGGTTTTTCCTTAATCTTACTTGTCTTTTGAAGAATTAACTGCTCATGCGTGCGTGTACGCACAGCCCTTGTTCACCTTGTGGCCATGGAATTAAGTCATTTTTCTTTTCCAATCACCCATGCAGGTCTAAGGTAAATTGTTTTTTGAAAAATTATTTATGTCTTGAGCCAATATTTCTTGTCTGGTGAAGCATAATATGTACAGATATAATTTCCTAGTATATTGGTTAAGTTCTATTTTGTTTTTTCTTAAGTGCGAAATAAAAATAACATTAATTTTTGACCTATTTATTTGACTTATATTTTTCATTTTACATAATAAAATTTATACTTCTATTTATCAAAAGATTAATCCAAATAAAATGATTATACCAGAAGTTTCCATATATTAAATAAATACATTTGTTTTCTCTCAGACACACATTATTTGAAATGGCATGAAGACCATACTGATTATTATATATAAAATACTATTTTAGAAATCCTATAAGCTTGAGAAAAGTTCTTAAATTTCGTTTCAAAAGCACGTACAATTTTTCTACTATTTTGATTTTAGTAATTATTAGTATTTTAATCGTAATAATCATAAGTACTCTAGGGTAGATTTCGTTCTGTTTAATATTTCAATAAGCAATAAAAACACTACACATGTAAACAACTGTACTTCAGTTGAATCAGATACTCTTTAGACCATTTTTTTTAAATTTCTTGAAACATTTAGGGAACACAAATCCCAGCTTCAACACATGTTCTGAAAATATATATATTCTAATTTTTAAACTTATTTAATAAATCCTTCCAAAATATAACATTTTGGTATGTTGTGTAATACCTTAGTTTTAAACATCGTAGGATAATAACCATGATAATAGTTAATAATAATAATAATAATAATAACAATAAAATGCTGCTGCAGTACTACAGAAAAAGTTGATGTTTCATTTTCTGTTGTGATATTTTTGTGAATAGTAGCCCATCTGCCAACTTTAGAAACCAAACTAAACTATTCAGTATTCCTTAATAATTTTACATGGTCAGTTAGCAGGAATAGTGCCAGTTCATGAACTATTCAGAATTGTATCCCCCTTTAAAGTGAATAACATGATTTCTGGAGAACTTAAAGGTATTTTATCCTTCATTCTTCAACAACATTTATTTCAATAAAATGGCGTTTCAAATTCTAATGACCACGTTGAAACTTTTTTGTTGTTGTACGTAATATCAGCTCTAAAATGGGAATTGGTTTACATTATTCAGCTAGTCTTCTTTTACCTATAGCATGGTCCTTACTTGGTATGACCTCTGGAGTGACTGTTGGCTTGAGTGATGTACTTAATGAGATCTAATGACATCATGACCCTGACCCCTTCATGGCCCTTGCTCCTCTCATCCATCTTCTTAACCCCACAGGCTGTGAGTCGCTGTATAGAATCAGGATTAAACAAGTGTGAATAAACAAGTTCAAGAGTTTTCTGCCTCAGCTGCTGGTGCATGGCAGTGGCAGAGGAAGACATAGAGAATTTAACACCGGTGATGTGCCTTAGGCAGCGCCATGCATCCCGCTGAAGAAATCACCCCTGTTCTGTTCAGTGTTGTGTAGCTAATCTTCTAGCTTGACCCATTCCTGGACAGTGGTGGCAGTTGGCCTTTCTAATCGTATAGCTGTTGGCGCAGTCAATGAAAGGCTGGCTGATCTATCACTTATCCAGTGTCGCATATTACTAGGGCTTTTATCTCATTAACTGTGATTAATGCTTGTGTGGCACACGCTTGTCATGTAACCGTTCATATGCAGAGATGTTGAATACCTTCTCCTGCATGATGAGGGAAGGGCATTCCCAGAGAATGTTATCATCAGGACCAAGGAGCCAGATTTTCAAATTCTCATTCTCAAATGGCTTGATAGGTGTGTGAAATAGCTCTATTCTGATTCTGTCCAGTTTCTGGTTAACTGTTTCCTATAATTGTGATATAAAGATGTCTTTATAAGCTAGAACTCTAAAGGGGAGACATGAATAATTGTCTGGTGTGCAAGAGACCAGAACAGAAAGAATAGGCGTTACAGAAGAGTATGGTTTCAATACCTTAGCTTGAGTTGTTTTCCTAGTGTGATTTCTACTTAGGTCAGTTTTCCAAAGTTTCACTGAAGACACTGGGGATAAAGGGAGCTGTTATATTCTTGCTGATGGCTATGGTTCTGGCTTTATCAGTCTCGCATTTGACAACTTCTTCCCCTTGGCCGTCTACATTATTTGATAACTTGACCAGTCAGTGATTAAACATATTTATTTAGTTCAATGGGTCAGAGCTATTGTGACGGATGGAAAATTACTGATGGATTATCAATTTCAGTCCCTGTGACATCTGGCCTCTGTGTAGTTCATCATCTGAGGCCTCATAACACATTTGCCTGAACAAGAGCATGCTGAGCTACCTGTGAGATCAAAGAGATAGACATTGGAAACACTTTACTCTGAATTAATAAGAGAGTGCAAAAATTAAATGAGTTCTGTACCTGTATTTGAAAATCTGAGAGCACACCATTTTCAACCTGGGGAAGGATCAACTGATCCCTCCAAACGGCTCTATTCATTCTTTTGTGTTCTTTTTCATCATGTCTTTACCAGGTTTGCTTTGGAATGGAAGAAGAACTTACTTGGAAGTATGGTAATAATTAGAATGCATGTAGAAAGATGATGTTTTCTAATCGCTCCCTTTAAAACTTGTATTTTGAAATATTTATCACACTTATTTTGTTTTGTATGTGCATGTGGATACATGAGTGACAGGATGAGTGTGCACGCCGCAAGGCACATATGGAAATCAAAATGAGGAAGTTGACTCTGTCTTTCTAACATGGTATTTATTGGGATTAATCTCAGGTCATCAGGTTTGGTTGCCAATGCCTTTGCCTACTGACCATCTCTCCGGTCCTCTGTTTACATAATTTAATTAGTTGCAAAAACAACCTTAAGACTCTTAAAGTTTGGATTATTGAAGTGACCATATCACCAAGCTGAAACCATAAATCAAATACCATATGTCTTAATTGTCAAAAGCAAGATTTCAAATAAAAATTTTAAGACTTTCTTCCTTTCTCCTTTCTTTTCATTTTTCTGTTGGCTGAGAGGTTCTTTTCCTCTAAATGAAATCTAAAAAGAATAAATCATTCTTGGAAGTGCCAACATAACAAGAAGATATATTTTACTGTAATTGATGTTTATATACAATATTATATGTAAAAATTAAATATTTTTCCATCTTTCTATTTTGATGTCTCCCAGAAAACTAAAATTACCATGTGATTGATTTTAAAACAATATGATTCAGGCTAGGAAGTGGTTTTTTTTTTTATTAATTAATTAATTTATTTAATTATTAAAGATTTCTGCCTCTTCCCCACCACCACCTCCCATTCCCCCCCCTCCCCCAATCAAGTCTTCCTCCCTCCTCAGCCCAAAGAGCAAGCAGGTTTCTCTGCCCTGTGGGAGGTCCAAGGACCACCCACCTCCATCCAGGTCTATTAAGGTGAGCATCCAAACTACCTGGGCTCCCACAAAGCCATTACGTGCAATAGGATCAAGAACCCATTGCCAGGCCGGGCGGTGGTGGCGCACGCCTTTAATCCCAGCACTTGGGAGGCAGAGGCAGGCGGATCTCTGTGAGTTCGAGACCAGCCTGGTCTACAAGAGCTAGTTCCAGGACAGGCTCCAAAACCACAGAGAAACCCTGTCTCGAAAAACCAAAAAAAAAAAAAAAAAAAAAAAAAAAAAAAAAAAGAACCCATTGCCATTGTTCTTCAGTTCTCAGTAGTCCTCATTGTCCGTTATGTTCAGCGAGACCGGTTTTGTCCCATGCTTTTTCAGACCCCGGCCAGCTGGCCTTGCAAAGGAGGAGCAGAAGGAGAGAGAGCACGAGCAAGGAACTCAGGACCGCGAGGGGTGCACCCACACACTGAGGCAATAGGAAGTGTTTTTATCTTTTTTTTTAAAATAAGAATTACTTGATTCAGTAAATTAATGTAAATATTTTTAATGTGAATTATTTTTAGATTAAAAACCTTATTGATACAGATTTATATGTGTCAAAGTTTCTTTCCATCAGGAATATGATGTGTTAAAGTACCATGAACTACCTCATAGAAAGGGCTCTGATAATCAGTTAGCTGACAAAGACTAATACATTAGCTATTTAATGCATCTGAATGCTTGTTAGACTCTAAGGATCAGCCGGGCGGTGGTGGCGCACGCCTTTAATCCCAGCACTTGGGAGGCAGAGGCAGGTGGATCTCTGTGAGTTCGAGACCAGCCTGGTCTACAAGAGCTAGTTCCAGGAAAGGCTCCAAAACCACAGAGAAACCCTGTCTCGAAAAACCAAAAAAAAAAAAAAAAAAAAAAAAAAAAAAAGACTCTAAGGATCTCTGACAATATGACTATGTTAGTGCTGTGTGAGTTGGTCAAAAAAGACATAGGAAGGATAAGAACACACAGAAATCTATTTTTAAATTTGATAGTTTAAACATTCTTCAGAATTCACATTGGCATGTAAAGATATTTACACAAGGATATTAACCTGAGTTGGAGAGAAGCTGTTTTATTACGCTGCCTTTTGTGCTGTACATGAAGTAATTTGAATCAGTAATTTTGAATGACTTTCATCATGGATCATCAATACATCCTATCAAGTATCAGTTGTTTCTTCACTTATATAATTGGATCACTATTTTGTACAATCAACATTTTATATTTATATTTGAATTCTACTCTCTTTTGTTTAAAATTATGATAATGAGCCGGGCGGTGGTGGCGCATGCCTTTAATCCCAGCACTTGGGAGGCAGAGGCAGGCAGATCTCTGTGAGTTCGAGGCCAGCCTGGTCTACAAGAGCTAGTTCCAGGACAGGAACCAAAAGCTGCGGAGAAACCCTGTATTGAAAATCCAATAAATAAATAAATATAAAAAAATAAAATTATGACAATGAACATGTATAATAGAACAACTTGTTTAACTTGTATCTTCACTGACATTTATTCCAAACTCTTTCAATATGGCTATTTCTTGTTCTGAAGAATATTTGGGGAATAAGTGGAGAATCTTTAAGTCTGTGATGTTGATTCAATAATTTATTACTTTTCCTTGCTCATCTAAAAGGATTTAGGCATTGAGGAAGCTAGAAAATTACGGAATTTCTAAAAGATGTGCTGATAAAGTCAAGTGAAATCACATCACACTTCTTACCTGGAATTCATATTACAATGAATTCTTCAAAACTCATTATATCATGTGGTAGAACATCTTTTGAGTATATGCCCAGGAGTGGTACCACAGAGTCTTGAGGTAGGTAGAGTCCCAATTTTCCGAGAAAGTGCCATATTTATTTCTAAAGTGGCTGTACAAGTTTGCACTCCCACCTGCTGGAGGAGTGTTCCTATTGCTCCACATCTTCACTAGCATAAGCCATCATTTCTGTTTTTGTCCTCAGCCTTTCTTAAAGTTTTAAGATGGAATCTCAGAGATATTTTGATTTGTATTTCCCTGATGGCTAAGGATTCTGAACATTTCTTTAAATGCTTCTTAATAATTGGATATTCTTTTTTTGAGAATTCTCTGTTTATATCTGTACCCCATTTTTAATTGGATTATTTTTTGATGTCTAGTTTCTTGAGTTCTTTATATATTTGGAAATCAGCTCTCTCTCAGATGTGTGGTATGTCAAGATATTTTCCAATTCTGTAGGCAACTGTTTTGTCCTATTGATAAAGTCCTTTACTTTACAAAAGCTTTTCAGTTTCATGACGTACTATTTATTAATTATTGATTTTAGGACCTGCACGATTCTGTTTAGGAAGTTGTCTCCTGTGCCAATGCATTCAAGGCTATTCCTCATTTTCTCTTCTTTCAGGTTATATGTATCTGGTTTTATGTTGATCAACTTAGACTTGAGTTTTGTGGAGGGTGATAGATATAAATATACTGACATTCCTCTGCATTCTGATATTCAATTAGAACAACACCATTTGTTGAAGATGCTTTCTTTTTTCCAATGTATATTTCTCACATTTTTAATTGAAAATCTACATATGCATTTATGTCTAATCTGATTGTCAGAGACGCTTTGCCCAGCAACTGATGGGAAGAGATAAAGAGACACACATCCAAATATTAGGAGGAGCTCAGACGATCCTGGGGAGTATGGGGAGAAAGGATTGTAGCAGACAGAGGGGTCAAGAGATACCCTTCCTTTGACCAGAGAGAGTTTGTTTCTAAAACATATTAAGTACACTCATTAAATCAGATTATGTGTGAGTTTAAGATCTTGTTTTATAGAGGTGTAATTCTGTTGGTCTGTGTGGATGAAACAAGTAACTATTTTTAAACCTGAAAATTGTGTGGGTCCATAAGTGTAGAGAGAGCAAAAAAACAAAAGCCTGCTCACCAGCTGTGCTACCTGAAACATTTACAGAACTTTTTCTTTTAATTTTAAATTTTCACCTAGTTCCTCCCATCTTTTTAGGCTGTCTGTATAAATTTAATAGCCATTCAGTCAGTTATGTAAATGAGCAAGCAATGCTTACCCTAAGTGTGGGTTTTATAACTTGTCTTTCATTCTCCCTTTCCCTTTATTGGGATTGACATAGGTATTATGCAAGCTTCTTATTCATTTTCATATTCCAATACTGACAATGTGTAGGAATTAGAAAATTATCAGATTAAAAATCATAGCATTACTACACTAGTAGAACACTAATAAAGACTGTGCACCAAGAGGTTAAAGTCCAATTCGATATCTTTTTTATGGGGATGACAATATAAAAAATGAACCTGTAATGCCTCCCCCAAGGTTCTCTGCTCAGCTCTCTTCCACATGTGGCGTGGTGGTAATATTGCCAGCACTGAGGTATTAAAAGAGTTTTGTCTTGCGTTCGTTCATTCTGACAGGCCAATGACATAATGTCAACTAACCACATCTGATAGATTTAAAATTAAAACAGAATATTCTGCCTTATATTTTTTTGCTTGCACCTAATGGGGCTTGAGTCTATGTGCTATTTCACTGCCTCCAATGGGCATGCTGCCCTAGGAAGAGCTTGTGAGGGCTGATTTAAGGCTGTAAATATTGTTTAGTTTGGACTAGGGTACAGCTAGGGGCAGCACTTTTTATTTGTATACAGTAAACCCTGGGTTTAATCCCTAAAAGTGTGGAATAATTAAGAGTAACAACAAAGGGTTGTCAAGGATCTGAATGTAACAATGGCCACAAATTATAAAAGATGACACACAACTCATTGTTTTTATAGTTTTACTTTTATCATAGAATTTATATTTAGTGGTGTATAAGGACAAAAATATATATTCTACAGTGAATGTGTAAGATTCTATGTAGTTCTACAATTCAAAATGATTGTTGTCACTGAGTCCATGTTCATTGGGAATTTGGGTTTGGTTAATTCTAATGAGTGATATTTATTTTATTGACAAGTTTTTCTTAAATAATGAAGTTTACATAAAAGGAAACAAATCTTTGCAGGATCATGAAGTTGAAAAGCATTTTAATGATGGAGTTATTTAGTTTGTGTGTGTGAGTCTGTGTGTCCACAGTGAGTTTAACTTGTGGGTATTTCACAAAGGTATTTACAGAAGTATCACTTAGAAAAGTGAAGGCAGAAATATAAGATGTTCTTTTTTTTTATTAATTAATTTATTTAATTATTAAAGATTTCTGCCTCTTCCCCGCCACCACCTCCCATTCCCTCCCCCTCCCCCAATCAAGTCTTCCTTCCTCCTCAGCCCAAAGAGCAAGCAGGTTTCTCTGCCCTGTGGGAGGTCCAAGGACCACCCACCTCCATCCAGGTCTATTAAGGTGAGCATCCAAACTACCTGGGCTCCCACAAAGCCATTACGTGCAATAGGATCAAGAACCCATTGCCATTGTTCTTCAGTTCTCAGTAGTCCTCATTGTCCATTATGTTCAGCGAGACCGGTTTTGTCCCATGCTTTTTCAGTCCCCGGCCAGCTGGCCTTGGTGAGTTCCCGATAGAACATCCCCATTGCCTCAGTGTGTGGGTGCACCCCTCGCAGTCCTGAGTTCCTTGCTCGTGCTCACTCTCCTTCTGCTCCTCTTTTGGATCGTGAGACTCCATATATATATAAGATGTTCTTTTATTTGCTTTTTTTTTGCTTGACCTCAAAATACACAGTGCTGTGAAGAAAGGTGACTGCTGTGTGTGTGCCCAAGGTTTCATTTCCTAAGGAAGCTTTTTCTTCTGTGACCTTTTCAATAAATCAAAAGTTTCTGTCCTTTGGCTACATAATTCAAAATGATTTATTGGACTAATAATTTTGCAAGTGTATGAAAAGAAGTCAGAAGACTGAGAAAGTAATTTTGTTTTTTTTTTACCGTTGTTGGTAAGAGCATTTGGAAATATCATTTGTTTATTTAATGATTTATTTATTATTTATTTAATTGATCAATGCAATCATCTCTAGAGGTTATTACAAATGTAGCATGTTTCAGCTTGTTTTAGATGAGATCCTTGTTGCCCATGTACACTAATTTGCAAAGGAAGATGTGAATACATAAAATTGTTTATACTTACCAACATTGAATAAAAAAGAATAACATAAATAATAATGCTATAAGCCAATATTTCATAGATGAAGATATACTAATATATGTATAACTATGAAGGAACAAAGAATAACATATATGTGTACACAAATCTTGAGCCAGGAAAGAACAGTGCTTTGGGTACAGTCAGAGTCTGGGGAGATAGGAGTGGAAGTTCATCTCTGACTTATGGAATTAGATGGAACCACGTTCCCATATGCAAAGCAGGGTTTCCTTGACAAGCACCAGGACTCAAGTCATTGTGAGTATATTTAGCACACCTCAAAAATAAAGATGATATGATATCACAAGATCTTGTAAGAATGGTTTGTGATGTGAAACAAAAAAGTAGATGACACTACAGGTGTGTGTAGTATCATCATGTTCACTTTACATAAAGGGAATATTGACTTGGAGCTGTTACATTTTATTTCAGTTATTAACATGATAGACAATTCAGTATTGGTTTTATTTAGGCTGTCGCTTCGACTTGCAGTTAAAAAAAGAAGCAATTTATCCATGGCAAATTTTAGTTTCAAGAAGGTTATATATTATTTCTCCATACATTTTTTTACTTTTGGTGACACATGAACTTATAATAGAATTTATGCCAGATTTCTATGCTTATGAAGAAATATGTTAACTATGGTTAACTAACATAAGCTGTGGTCTGTCTGCATGATACCATGGTCAGAAGAGTGTTTCTGGATTTCACCTCTGCTTGCAACTGAGGTAAATCCAGGTAATTCCATCAAAGGAATTAATTAACTCCAAGTGTCAGTCATGACAGCTTTCAACATTTATGTGGGCTTGTTTCATTCATCATGGTTGGCTTTGTTAATTACTTTATATTTTAATCAGATATGCAGCTATATTTTTAGTATATCGGTGTTAATTCTGCTCTAGATCTCTATAAACTGCTACTGCAAGGCATTCACTGTTCCCACTTTATGACAAAGAAAGGGCACATGAAACAGCTAAAAAAAAAAAAGAGATGCTGACCAAGCTAAAGTGTATAGTTGCACTGAGGTCAGTGAGCTTAATCAAAGCTGCCCTGTGTGAAATTAAACATGTTATCATGCAGCTATAGGAAATAAAATTACTTAAACATAAGAATCGTTCGTCCTGTTATAACTATAACCTGATTTTAATACACATATTTCTGATGTTTAATGTATAATGATTTACACAAAGTTCTCTTGTAGTTCAAATTGGTTAACAGTTGAATTTGAGGGCATAATTACAATTCTTATCATAGAATATGTTACATAAACCTGTCACAGAAACATACCTATAGTATTCCTTCTACTTATACACTTCTAGTTGTCCTTTGACTTAGAAGACTATAGTAAAACATGTTTTCTGTGTCTACAGCCTACAAATTCAAAGCCAGTTATGATTATTTATCCAGCTCCTAGTGATTGCACACATTTGACCCTAAACGACAAAATAAATGAAAGCTCTTTTTCAAAGTAATACAATCAGTTCAAAAAATATTGTGCTAATAAAGTTATGCATTCTAATTGAAAGATTGATGGCAATCCATTTAGTAGTTACTAGGTTATTTGTGACAGACAGATGCAGAGTAACCTCATTACAGTCAGAATTGTGATGACTTGTAGCTGAGGGGGAGGAATATAACATCCAATTCCCAGAACCTATGTGGAAGATGATTTAAAGGGAAATACATGGCCATTAAATATAAGTTTGAAGCAGTTACCTCAAGTATTACTATAAAAGTGATGAAGAAATCATCTGTGTGATTCCTAATTGGCCTACTCAAAATTCACAAATGAAATCCAGAGATCCCAATTTGTGCAAGAGAGACTCAGGAGCAAGCTCAGCAAACGGGGCTAACCTTTGTGGTTTGCTATTTCAGTTCATATTTTCCGATGATTTCCTCTTAATCATTAAGTCTGTGTTAGTTTATTTCAGACATCTCTGTCCACAATCACCAGTGTGTGATAAATTATTCAGCACTTTTCATTTGTGTGTTCACTAGGAGTTCAATGTCAGGCTTTCAGCGTGAGTTCTCAGGGGAACTCTGCCAACATTTTAAAGTTATGTAGCAGAGAAAAAGAAGGAATATGAAGGCACATAATTATTTTCTCCTTGTTGAAATCTTTGTGGGATATATTTCATGTATGACTAATTTTGAAATTCCCTTTGCTTGAATTATTAATAATAATGTAGAAATACTGACCATAAAAGCTCCATCTTTCTCTCACATTTCTACTGCCTTATTTTCACGTCTCTAAAATTTCAAACATTCATAAATATCCTCACAAGCGCAATTTTTATTTCAGGGAACCGCAGTGTAGGGCAGTCTCATATGCAAAGCAACTTTGTTTAGTCACCTCTTGTTTGTAACACCATCTAACTCAAGTCCTCCTGGGATCTCTAAGGTTAGATTTATAATTTCCTATTCTCTTAAGCATAGTGAACTTGCCTCTTGTGTTTCATATAATCAGAGCCATGTATGTAAAATTACAGTTTATCTTCCATCATGAACTCTGCCATGTTCTTACGCTGACAGAGGCAATGTAAAATGATGTGACCTTCCTTCTGGAAGGCCACTTAAATATTTGCTAAAATATCAATTGTCTGCCAATAAATTTAGCACTCATTTTGTAAAAGTTAGTATTTCCATATAAAGTTCTCTCTCTTAATGAGAGAATTAAAAAGTTTAGGACCTAATAAAAGAACCTTAGTGAAGAAATCAGCAGTCAATTGAGGAGTTACATGTTGGGTATAAGGCCAAAGGACAAAATGAGAAGAAATATCTTCCAGTTTGAGCTGAACCATTTACTATAGATAGCTCATTAGCTATGTGATGTCATGCAAATTATTGAACTTGAGTCCTGGTTGTTTTTTACCTACAGTGATGGATGATATGAGTTTATCGAGACACTCAAACATATTTTGTAATTAAACATGACTGACTCATTTATTAGTCATTAAGATTGGAAATGTTTAAAAATTAAACAGTTTTTTTTTTTTTAATTCCTTTAAGCATATGATCACAGAATGCTTACTCCATGGCAAGTTCAGTGTCAGGTGTAAAGATATGTTAGTTTAATTAACCAGAAAAAAAAATCCATGTCTTTCTAGAACTTTCATCCTTATTACTGAACTATTCAGTGCGGAAACTTAAAAAACTACAAATGCAGATATATAAGTGTAAATTTATAATTTCCCTGCTAGTTTGTGTGTCTAGGTTTCTGTATGAATGTGTTATTTGTTTGTATAGTACAGTTTTCTCTTGCCATTTTAATTATTGGAATTTCACAAGTATTTTTCTCACTGATTTTTCTTCACCATTATTTTTTTCTGTGTTTCTCTCTGCTTTCCCCTGATGAAGATAATTGATATCCTAATTTTGACTTCTATAACTATACCTCTCTACTTTTACATTTCTGGTAACCCCAAATGAACATTGTGTCTTCTGTTGATATATTCCATACACACAGAGACACACACAAAACTCTGTTTTGCTTTGGAGGCCTTATTTTAGATTGGGCAAAAAAAAAATGCTCAGTGTTGTTGGTAGTTTTTACTAATCCATTCACCACATAGTTATTACAAACCAGATTTACCTCCGCAGGCTCTGCTCATGGAGATAACTCAGGTGCAGCAGTTGGCGTGAACATTCCAAAAGACTGCCTGAGTAGTTCAAAGACTCCTCAACAGTAAATATCAGTGTTCAAGAGATTTAAAGCCTCATACTTTTGGAGCTATTACAACTGTCAAGAACATAAGAAGAAATATAGCCTTCATGGATCCATCAGTATAAAAGCAAAAATGATAAAGTTCTTTATCATTTTTGATATGTTAGTAGATAAAACACCCAATTTATTGGACAACAGTAGTATTAAGTTGTGATAGAGTATTTATCTATTCTGTATTCTGTTGACTGTTCTTCATAGCATGAGTCTATAATCTCAGCTACTTAGGAGGTAGAGGCAGGAGATTTGTGAGTTCAAGGCCTCCTGGACTACTGAATGAGTTCAAGACACACCTGAATAATCTAGACCCTGTTTCAAAATAAAAGTTAAATAAAAAACTAATTATTTAAGTAAGTATAAAGTGTCACTAGGGCTCAGCATGTGTGAAGTCCTACATCAATTGCCAGTCAATTTATCAATAAATCAGCAAAGAAGATGAAACAGATAATATATTGATAGTATTTAAGGTAAATAATAACAGCAACAATAAAGTATAATTATTTGTTTTTCTATCAAATATATCCCGTGTTCAGTTCAACAATTTAAGTGACATTCACAATTTTAATTTTTAAATTATGATTCACTGATTAGACAAACAATTGAAGAAAAATTCTTTATCATTTTTGATATGTTAGTAGATAAAACACCCAATTTATTGGACAACAGTAGTATTAAGTTGTGATAGAGTATTTATCTATTCTGTATTTGTGCTATACAACAAAAAATGTTCTTTAAAAACAGTGAAAAAAATACTAAATTTCTAAGACAACTTGA
This sequence comes from Chionomys nivalis, assembly GCF_950005125.1. Classification (NCBI taxonomy): domain Eukaryota; kingdom Metazoa; phylum Chordata; class Mammalia; order Rodentia; family Cricetidae; genus Chionomys; species Chionomys nivalis. Next base: position 23,511,654 of record NC_080088.1, read on the forward strand.
AATCAGGATTTTTATATTTATTTTATATTGGTTTACTAGAATAATATTTTCTTTCATTTAGGAAACAATCTAATTTATTTTCACAGCCCATTCACAAAATTACAGGATTTGAAATAAGTATATTATAGCTGTTACCTATAAAATACAGAAGAACTGTGGGTGACAGTCCAGGAAGCAAGATGTCTCTGCCAATTCTGGAGTTCTGGAAGTAGCTTACAATGCACTTTCTGTTTACTTAGGTAATATTATATCCTTCTGGAGTCTTTGATGGAATTGAAAAGGAGATATAGTTTTCCTTAGTTATGATAAAAGATAAAATAGATAGGAATTTTTTGACTGTAATTATTGCTTGGTAACTGTTTTGTTATATGTAATTTGACTTTGTTAAAGTTGAAACCTTCTTTTGTTGGGACTAATTGAGTCCTGGCTTTCAGCTCTTTTCCCTCCTAGAATCTTCTAATTAAAGTTCCTAGAAGCTGTGCCTAGCTTAGAGGATCAGAGAATGGGATTTTCACCTGTTGGCCATTGACTGCAGTGTATTTAGCCTACATGGTGTTAAAGTGGGGCTTTTGGAACCAGCGTTAAAAAGATCTGTGTGTCGATCTGTCTCTGTGTCTGTCTGTATTCTCAACTTCCAGTCCCTTGCCCGAAGCTCACAAACTGGGTTCAAGCACACAGAGTGCAGACCCGGGGGGCGTGGTGCGCAACACTCTTTTTTATTTAAACAGAAAAGGAGAGATGATATGGGATTTTCCTCTGTATGCTGTGATTACCAATGGTTAATAAAGAAACTGATTAGGGCCTATAGCAGAGCTATAGGGGAAGAGAGCTAGACAGGGAAAACTAAGCTGAATGCTGGGAAAAAGAAGAGCAGAATCAGAGAGAAGTCATGTAGCCCCGCTGGAGCCAGATTGAACTTTACCCAGTAAGCCACAGCCATGTGGTGATACACAGATGACTAGAAATGCGTTAAGTTAAGATATAAGTGTTAGTCAGTAATAAATTAGAGCTAATGGGCCAAGCAGTGTTTTAAATAATATAGTTTCTGTGTGATTATTTCCATTCTGGGAAGCAGGACCCAACAAGCGGCTGTCTTTGCCTACACTTGACTAACACTAAACCAGGAATCATAGTCAGTAAAACCAGGCTTAGCCTATACTTTCAAGAGCTAACCTTCCCCCACCCCAGTAGCCCACGTCCTCGAAGACCCTTTCAAACAGAAGCAGTATCAGGGAACCAGTATTCAAACACATCTCCCATGAGTGGTAGAAGCATGGGACTTCTGACTGGAATCCTGATGAATTTATATGATTTATAGGGTTGTCATATTTATCCAGTGATTGTGTGTTGAATGATGGTGTTTAATAATGCTGGGATACTGTATGTCAGAAGATTTATTGTTGTTTTAATTTTCCAGAGTCAGGAGACAGAGGACTGGAAGGCATTTTGGTGATTATAGAGTGATAAGCAATGAAATGATACTACATAGAGCAGTGGAAAATGTTCCTGCAGCTCTACAATTAATAGGGTCTCTTTAGCATAATGTGTCAATTTTATCAGATTCAAGTTTATCGTCAAACTATAGGAGTTTCAATTCATGTAAAGTTGCCATGACACTTTTTGACTGAGTGATCGTTATAATTACATTAAAAATAAATTGTTAACAACAGTGGGGGACTTGATGAAATAGACACTCGAGTTATGAGTTAGCGGCCCATAATACTTTCCTAACATAGAACAAAATGAATCTGTAAAATTTTAAACTTTGCAGTAGTATCAAGACACCAATCACCATTTTTACTCATCACTAAATATCTTTTTACATTTGATTTTAATTACAAGATCTCCTTTATATTAGGTTGTGAAAAGTGTCAGATACAGTAGAAGTAAATTAATACAAAAATAAATGAAAATAATAAAGAATGAGTAAATTTATTTAAATCAGATTTAGTATGTTATTATTAAAATCGAATTATTAACATTAAATTTATTTTAAGCATGTTCATGACACTATAGTGTCAGCTAAATTGTGGTCTTACAGAAGTAAACATGTTGAGAGAAATGAGCATATGGAAGATTTTATTAGAAGTATTTTTTAAAATACTATATATGAAATATTCAAGAATGGGAACCTGAATATATTTAACTTCTTACCTACAGACATCTTGTGATTCATCTTCAAGTGAATGTTTTGGATAACATATAGTAATTGTGCTAATATAAATACAATTTATAGTAATTTAATCTTACTAAAACAAAAAAGCCATAAAAATGAGAACTGAATTTGTAAAGGAAAATTATGTAAAAACTATTTCCACTTGAAAGTAATTTTGATGGGATCGTTGTGGGGCAAACTGTTGGAGGGTGGGTCAAGTAAAGGGCTAGGTGAGGAAGAGAAAGAGATACAAATGTATAATTGTCTGAAGCCCAGACTATTCAGACTATGACATCATTCCTTTGTTAAAATTATTAGCTGACAAATTTTCACTCATTGTGAAAAAATAAAAGCTTCCAAACCTTCAAGCAAACTATTAATACTGCATACTTTAATGTAATACACACAGGTAGACTTCGGAAATGATTATGTAATTCTAGTCAAGAAGAAGCAATTTACTTTCATAATCACTAATAAAAACCTTCTTTCCCAGTCTTCTTTAGCTCTTATGTTTCTACCTAGCAAAAACGTTAACCATATTTTTTTTTATATTTCAAAATACTATAAGTAAGAAAATGAACATTTCTATGTGGACAATTTCTGAAATGCAAGTATTTTTAATGGACATTTGGCACAGAATGGAGGTGATAGATTCCTCTTATTTATTTTATTTAAACAAAGTTAATTTGTTATTTCTTGTATATATGAAAAAGTCTTCAGAAAATTACTGAAGTGAATAGAACTAGAAGCATTTGAAGTTTTTCTGTTTTTTTTTTCTTTTTACCCAAAAATTTCTCATAAAAACATTAAGGCAAGAATAGACTACTTTGCTCATAAAAGTTTTCAGATCATTTCCATCAAATATTTCATGAAGTTTGAGTCAGTTTTAGTCTTTAAAAAGTTTGAGGAACTGAAAATATCACACATTTTGGCTTTTATTTTTTGTAGCGATTTAGCCCGAAACAAACTTTTAAAGATTAAGGACTGAGGTGGAAAATTGCCCATGATCTATTCCTCCCAGATGTCATTCCCGACATCCTATCAGATGTCAAGGAGCTAGATTATCAAAAACGTGATGGAGAAGATGAAGGGCAGAGGTTAGGATCAGAATTTCTGAAGAGTGACGTCCAGTGTTTGCATGTGCTTGCACTGTAGGTATACTCTTTCAGTTTTCAAGCAATAGCTGCTGCAAGGAGGGTTTTGTGAATGTTCTCATCTCTACCTGTCAACACCGTGGAGAACCTTTCATCACCGTCTCCCCCAGCAACTTCTTAATCAAAGCATGATCTTCCAAAAGCCTTCACAGGATAATAATTTAATAACCAACCCTGAGCCAGAAGACAAAGGAAGAGACTGTGTAGGAGGCCATTGCTAATTTCCCTCCCAATATAATCAAATCAGTACAGCTATCCAGTCAGAACACAGAAGCCTTAATAAGTCACTCTACTCGATTAAGAGAAATTGATTTTCTTCCACCGTGGATCACAGTGATTATGATAAATATGGTATCTGCCATTCACTGTGCTTCCCCTTAGCTGCTGGTCCATTTGTTTGCAGGGTGGCAGGTATTCAAGCGGGAGAGAGGATGCTGTACCACCGACTCTATTTGATAGTGCCTCGACAGCTATGGAATAGAGTGGTCCCCAGAACCAACTTTTTAGCCAGTTCTAAGAATCTTCCAAGAATCTTCCAACAATCATTTAGTGCTAACAATGCTGCTGGTGGCCTTCAACATGCAAAATACGTGGCTTGCGATTTTTTTTTTTTTTTTTTTTTTTTTTTTTTTTTTAAGACAGTTTCTCTGGAGATTTCTCTGAACCAGGCTGACCTGGAATCCAGAGATTTGCTTACCTCTGACTTCCATGTTCTGGGATTGAAGGTGTGTACCATCCCTGCTGGTTTGGAAGTTTTAATTTTAAATGTGGTAACAAAGAGAATAGATAAGCTGATTTTCGATGTTTGGAAACCTGAAGCAATGGTTGTTGTGGAATTCAAGCTAATGTGCTAACTTGACTAAACTATTATTTGATCCTGAATTGTTGAACCCTATGGTAGATGTATACGGTGTACATAGCTGAAATCAAGTGAAGACCTGCAGGCATATCTTAAATTCATGGAATTAGTTTTACGGAATTATGTTTCTTCTTTCTTCTTGCTCATCTGAGGAAATGTGATGGCATTGACTTTATTTTGAAGTATTTATTCATTACATTACATTGTTTGACATCTCTAAGTAGTTTGTCTTCTGTCAGTGTTATAAAGGAGAAAACAACGTTGTCTTAAGAGAATGTTTACAACCACTGTTTTATACAACTTTTTATGTAGCTTGTTGAATGGCTTTCTAATTTAAAATTCTTGACTTTGTAAGGCAAATTGATTTACCCACTGCAGAGAGAGAGAGAGAGAGAGAGAGAGAGAGAGAGAGAGAGAGAGAGAGTGATTATAAATGGTGAAGTTTTACCATTTTTCATCTTTTTAATCATTTAATTTGGGGATTTTATATACATATGTTGTGTATGTGAGTGTGTGTGAGTGTGTGTGTGTGTGTGTAGATGGAAGACTTTTCTCTGTCTTGCCCAATCCCACTGGATCCGTTTCTCTCCATGCACTGGGTCCTGCTCACTAGTTCCCACAGTCACTGTTGAAAGCCATTCTGTGGCTTATTATCAGTTACAATTTTAACTCTTACTGGCTAGCTTTAACTATTAAATTAACCCATTTCTCTTAATCTGTATATTGCCACAAGGCCATGTCTTACTGGTGCAACATGTTACCCTTTTGGTAGCTACATGGCATCTCTTCCACTCCACCTACTTTGTCGCTCTTCAGATTTCCTGCCAGGCTTTATTCTACTAAGTCATTGGCTGAATAGCTTTATTCACCAACCATTAAATGCAACATATGTACAGAAGGACATCCCACATCATGTATAAATATATTTTTACTTAGATTTTATTTCAGTATCTATTTTCTCATATAACCATGCTATATAACTCCATATTACAAACTGATATATTACAGAGTGGTAGAATGGTATGAAGTATTTTCTTAATTATGGAGGCAGTAAAACAACTACAGGAAACACTGAAAGTAAATCAGCATTGTTTTAAAATTATTTTCTTTAGGAAATAATAGATCCAATTCTTTTGATTCAAAATTTATCTTTGTCTAAATTAGACAGAAATTTTTATGAATAAAACTCCCATTAATTATTTATATACTGTTTTCTATTAGAGAACACTAAGTTGTTTCTTAGTTTTATTTCATTTGAGAATATACTCTTCATTACCAGAGAAGGTTACTCTTTTTAATTCATATATAATTCTTGAATTAGAAAAGAGAATAAGTTATTTTCTAAGTATGAAAAATTACTGAAGGACTTGTTTTCTTTCTACCATCAGTGATAAACTAATGTTATAAAAATAACCTTAACACTTTACTTCTTTCTCTTCACAAGAAAATAAGTCGTGGCTTTGAGTTTCACAGACATGACATGATATTTGAGTTTTCTTTGTACTTAACCATTGGCTATTTGAGAAAATTATGACAAAGTCATTAAATTTCTTGCTCTTCTCTCACTGATCTTGAAGGAAAGCCTGTTCCTATAATTCAGGAATTCTAATTGGGCAGGGCACAGAGTTCAGACCAATCTTCGTTTAGAACAGCTTTTTAATGGTTCCCTATCCATGTGTAAGGGTTGCTTGCTTGGTAAGAGAATATGGACAGGATGTATTTGACTTTGTTCTATATGCATAAGTTGGAAAGAATGGAAATGAAATGCATCCCAATGTATTTAAAACTGTGTGATAGTGCTGGCTTGTCCTTGTATTGACAATTCTTTGATCTTGTCAGAAATTGTGGGAGGGACTTTCCAGGCAAAATTAGTTACATTGGATTGTAGGTCCAACTGTGAAATTCCATGCTTGGAGGAAAATGAATATTCTTGAATATAAGATTGGAAACAACCAACTTTGAAATAGGCAGGCAAATCTAGTCTGGTTCTATGCTGGGAAGTACAAGGATTTAGTTAGTACGTGACAACAGAGCTTCATTTAAAATTGTTTGCAAAATGAAAATTCACAACAAAATTATTTTATTACAAAAAACTGATCGCGTACAACCTAACCTGTTATAATCGCTAATTGTATAGGAAAATATGAATGTAGTGATTATACAGAAAGAATAATGGAGGAGGACAATGGGAAAATATGTATTTAGTATGTTCCCAAGGGTCATTATAGGATAGAATCAAGCATTTGACTCTGTTCACTGTCTGATTAAACCATAGACAATGAAAACATTTAGATTGATACTGAGGAGATGATTCCACAAATAAAGTGTCTGCTGGAGAATCATAAGGAGTAGAATTCTAATTCTCACTGCACTCACAAGAGCTAGGTAGGCACGGTAGTCAATGTAACCCTAATTGCCTAGAGGCCCACCCTAAAGAGCCTCCAGGCAAGCTGGCTAGTTAGATCAGTTGGTGAGCTCTGGGATCTGCTAGAGACCCTGACTCAATAAATAAAAAGGGAGACGCTGACCATCAATTATGTACCTCTGTATACACACAAACACATGCATATACACACAAACAGTGACACACAGAGCCATCTATATACAGAAGCATGTTTCCACATGCATGTGAACATTCATATATATATATATAAGTATGCATAATTACATAATACATGCAAATGTTTTTACCCCACAGAACTAATTTCCTGATGTTGAAAACAAAGCTTGATATTAACTCAATACTTGAATGAAATTCTCACTTTCATGTATTTTATTGTATTGGTATTGAAACTACACAATTTAAAATCTAAAAATGCATTGTTCTTGGTATATGCTATTAAACCAGTACACACTCACCTTGTATTGATACTAAACCCTCCTAAAGCCTTATGTACCAAAAACTTCCGAGCTTAGACATGGAAATCTGATTGACTGCCTAACATTTGGTAATGAATCTTGGACTGCTTGATTGATTTTGAAATAAAATATGCAATGTGATGATGTGGAGTTGCTCTATAGTTTAACAGTTCCTTGATAAAAAGATCAACTTTTTTTTCCACAGCACTATGATTTGAAGAGAATGCCAGTTGTGTGACCACTTCATGCTACTGAGAGAAATTCCATGTTCTCTTAGGTAGTTTGTGTCTTCAGTACTCAGGCTTTGAAAGGCATCTCGTTTCGAGGGACTGCTGGCTCTCCAATCGTTCTCCCTCCCTTATTTTGATAATTATGAACAAAGGTCAGTCATTTCCCCATCCAAGCAAATCCTGACACCCGCACATGTCAGAGCATATGATATAGATGGCATGCTCACCAACATTAAAAAATAAACATTCTTTTCTTTCCTCAGACCAGCTGAAACCCTACTGCTTGCCAGGGGAAGAGAGGGAATAGATGAGGGTGGCTGTGGTACTGCCTTGGCTACTGGCAGCGTACACACAGTTCTGAGGATATTTTTGTTATTTCGGGCTCCACAAATGGACAATTTCATTCCGCTTGTTAAGCATGAACTGTGAGCCTCCTGACAGAATGTAAATGGTCTTGTCAACAATTTGACCTTGTAGTATCACGACAAGGTGTCTTCTCTTTTATTACGATTTATATTTTCTTTCTGAAGCCAGATTTGTTTTTTAAACGGTGAGGAAATACTTTAAAACTGGGAGTGGAATATAGATATTGTGCTGTTCAAAATTAAAAGAAAGGAAAGAAAGTCTATGAATTTTGAGTGGACTGAACCATGCCTAAGACTGATTGTCACAGGGATTAAGACATTCAATTCTGAATACTAACTGCTGAATGGACCAGGAAAGAGATATTTTGTTTATATTGTGAAATTTTATAGTAAATTTTCACTGGACAGATTATATCAGGTAATGACTTCCACTTACTTATACAGTGTCTTTCAGTATGACCAGAGCAAGCAGTCACAGAAGCTCGCATAATTGAGCCCTCTGAGAACTGAACCCTGATCATACAGAGAGAACATGTCTCAAAACTGAGTGATGGAGTGCTTGTGCATCACAATCAGCTAGCATTAGAATTTCCCTCTGTCACCGTAAAGGAGGTACACTTTCAATAGTTCTAGTAAGCTCCTTGGCTCAGTGGATAGAAATGCAGAGTTAAGTGTAGCCCAAGGTCCAAATTCCATTCCTATTCTGCATTTCCTTTCTTAAGAAAATTTTTTTGATTTTTTTTGTCTAATTGTTCTATGAATAATATACTGATTCATGACTATCTTTTTTAAAAAAAAGAGCTAGCATTTTCCACTTCTTTTTCATGGAGTAATAATAAAGTCTTTAATACAGTAAATTTTTATCTCTCTAAAATTTCCTTTCTGGCATCACACTTTATTGCATTCTGTGGTTGTCAGACAGTAAGATATGTAGGGAGATAATTTTATAATGGATGCTTACTCTACAGAGAAAAGGTGAAATTAATATCCAGGAAGTTATGACCTAATATGATAATTGTAATTAAGAAGAAAAGTGTTAGGAGGGTTCTGTGTTTACTTTCCTGACATGAACTATTCTAACCAAACTATTATCCTGGATGATTAAGATTAAATTCTATATAGAGAGGCAGTAAACTATATACATAACTGTAGTATAATTGCAGTATAATTGCCATTCTTTTATATACTTAGGTAAACAGTCAAGCCTGTTATAATGGGTTCCTAATAAGTTTAGTTGTCTTATAATCACCCATCACCCTGTAACACACAAGTTTTCAGACAAAGCCATCTCCTTGTGGTCATGCTATGGAAGAGAACGATTTCTCTACTTGCCTTTTGGTCCATTACCGTCCTCCAGCATCTACCCTACTGGCTGCCCTCCAGTTCTCTATCTTCTTTGATTCCTAAAAAGAAGGGAGTTACAGGGTGGCAAACACACAGGTGTTTTGTTGCTTTTAAAGACCCTTTCTCAGTTATTCATTATGTTAATGGTACTTTCTGATGTGTAGTTTATGGATTTATGGCCCATTCTTGATAAGTGTGAATGTGGACTGCATGGACATCTTTGATAAGGTTCTAATTGGATCGTGGTAACCTTTCTGGATGTAATTCAGGGAAGAAGATTAAAAGGCAGTCCTGCACGTGACAGGTTTTGGACAATAACATATGAATTCGGCTCTCCTGGCAGGCAAGAGATGTAAGCCATGATAAATTAGAGGTACACTCTATAGGCTTCCTGAATGATTTTTCATCTCTGCTGCATTCTTAGGTAAAAATCTATTGTACAAATTGTGCCAATGCCATATTCCCCTGCCCAGGATGAAACTTCTTGTTTACTGATTGCTGAAGCTGGCAAATTAATCACTGACTGTAGTTTCAAAGAGACTGAGGATTACATATCAATCCTGAGTAGTTTCCATTCTGCTCACTTCTACAGTCTAATAAGTTGAAGAGCCAAGAAGTGTCTGGAAAGCAATTGTTGAAATTCAGAAAGCATCCTTTCTGTGTCTACTTTATCTTTTGTAGATGTATAGAAAGCCTATTAACACGTTCCCATTATTTGATACACATCCCCAACCTGACAATACATTTACCCGATCTAGAGACTTTATAATGAATTTTCATAAATATTCAATTAAAAACTCATTTTTTCTATGTGACGAATCTTGTATTCTTACTGCTTCCACAATACCTATGTAGTGGAAATGTACATATGTAATATAAGCATAAATAATCATTTTCACTGGAGAAGAATATATGTACACATGCAAACAAATACATCGGGTCAGAGAAGGAGAATTTTGTTGTTGTTGTTGTTGTTTTGTTTTTTTGTTTTCCTTTCAACTTTGCATGTCTTTGAAAAGTACCTACGTGTGAAAATATAGTCTTAAGTGTGTTGATTAAAAAAACGTATAGGGCCGGGCAGCCGTGGCGCATGCCTTTAATCCCAGCACTAGGGAGGCAGAATCAGGTGGATTTCTGTGAGTTCGAGGCCACCTGGTCTACAAGAGCTAGTTCCAGGACAGGCTCCAAAGCTACAGAAAAAATCATGTCTTGAAAAATTAAAAAATAAAGAAAAGTGTACAAAAGAGATTTGTTGGCTGATTGAGGAACACTTACAGTAGTGGCCATCAGAAGCTGTTGCTTCTGACCTGTGGAATACAAAATCAACCTCTCAATTATCATCAATTGGATTCCTAGTTTTCCCCAGAGGATTCCTTCAGGGCTTGCCTTCCCTTCCTTCTCACACTTGGGTGCAGTCAGTGTGCCCATACTCTCACCCAGTGAACTCTGGAATTTGTCATAAAAAGATGGGAAGGCCATTGACTGTTCTTTCCAAAGGCATGGAGTAAATAAGACACCATGCTAGGTCCTTGCTATAAAAGAACTGAGTCCTGATCATGCCATGACTCGAGGCCATGTTGCTATGATCTGTTTTTATTGGAAACAAGTTTGCTTTCTCAGCATTCTCTCTTTTTCCTTCTTCTTCTTCTTCTTCTTCTTCTTCTTCTTCTTCTTCTTCTTCTTCTTCTTCTTCTTCTTCTTCTTCTTCTTCTTCTTCTTCTTCTTTCAAATTTTCATCTCCTCCCCTGCTCCCATTTCCCTCCCTCTCCCCCCACTTCCCCTCCCCCTCCCTCTCCAGTCCAAAGAGCAGTTAGGGTTCCCTGCCCTGTGGGATGTCCAAGGTCCTCCCTACTCCATCCAGGTCTAGGAAGGTGTGCATCCAAATAGACTAGGCTCCCACAAAGCCAGTACATGCAGTAGAAACAAAACCCAGTGCCATTGTCCTTGGCTTCTCAGTCAGCCCTCATTGTCTGCCATGTTCAGAGAGTCCAGTTTGATCACATGCTTCATCAGTCCCAGTCCAGCTGGCCTTGGTGAGTTCCCATTAGATTGTCCCCACCGTCACAGTGTGTGAGCACACCCCTTGTGGTCCTGACTTCCTTGGTCATGTTTTCTCTCCTTCTGCTCCTCATTTGGACCTTGGGAGCTCAGTCCGGTGCTCCAATGTGGATCTCTGTCTCTATCTCCATCCATCGCCAGACGAAGGTTCTATGGTGATATGCAATATATTCATCGGTGTGGCTATAGGATAGGGCCAGTTCAGACATCCTCTCCTCAGCTGCCCAAGGAACTAGCTGGGAACATCTCCTTGGACACCTGGGAACCCCTCTAGAGTCCAGTCTCTTGCCAACCCTAAAATGTCTCCCTTAATTAAGATATATACTTCCCTGCTCCCATATCCACTCTTCCTCCATCCCAACCGTCCCATTCCCCCAAGCTCTCCCCATTCTCCCCTTCTCACTTCTCTCTCCCCATCTTCCCTTACCTCCACCCCATCCCCACTCCCAAGCTCTCAATTTTTGCCTGGAAATCTTGTATACTTCCAATATCCAGGAGGATAACTACATGTTTTTCTTTGGGTTCACCTTCCTATTTAGCTTCTCTAGGATCATGTCCTTTATTTATGGCTAGAATCCGCTAATGAGTGAGTACATACCATATTCATATTTTGGGATCTGGGTTACCTCACTCAGGATAGTGTTTTCTATTTCCATCAATTTGCATGCAAAACTCAAGATTTTTTCCCCCCCACGGAGTAGTACTCTAATGCATGTATATTCCACACTTTCTTTATCCATTCTTCCATTGAGGGGCATCTAGATTGTTTCCAGGTTCAGCACTCTCTTAACACGTGCACTGCCATTATAAGAAATGGAAATGGAAATTAGTAAGGTCAACACAAATTAAGCAACTTGTCTTAGTTAGGGTTGCTATTGCTGCAACAAAACACCATGACCGAAAAGCAAGTTGGGGAAGAAAGGATATGTTTAGCTTATACTTCCATATTACTGTTCATTGTTGAAGGAAGTCAGGACAGGAATTCAGTCAGGACAGGAATCTGCAGACAGGAGCTGATGGCGCAGAGGCCATGGAGGAATGCTGTTTACTGGCTTGCTTGCCCTGGATTGCTCAGCCTGCTTAGAGAACCCAGGACCACCAGCCCAGGGATTTCACCACCTATCATGAACTGGAACCTACCAGCAATCACTAACTGAGAAAATGCCTTCCAGCTGGATCTCATGGTAGCATTTCTTCACAGAGGCTCCTTCCTCTCTGATGACTCTCTAGCTTGTGTCAAATTGACACAAAACCAGGTAATCCGCAACTCAGTCAAATTTCCGCTAACTGAAACCCAGAGAAACCTGACTTTCTCCTGAACTTTATATCTTAACAGAGACATAGAAGCCAAAAAACACATACAAATTTCATCTGCATTGCTTCCTAACCATTTTGTAACCCATTTATGCAAGCCACCCTTCAACTATAGCTTCCCTGTGCTTTAATTCATAGGCCATGAAATTTGTTTATCTAAAATGTCAGACATCATTTTCCATGGGATATTTTATATCTACTGAATAATGAGCATCCTGCCTTTTCTCTTAGCTGTGTTTAACACTAACAGAATGAAGTCCTACTAGATTTTCACTTGAACAAAGAAAAGAAGGAATCAAGTTTGTTTTCCGTTTTGTATCCAGTGATACATATTTCTTGTAAATTCTGATAATTTTTGTTATTCATTTTCTAGAATTTGTCTAACATTTGTGATTTCTTAGTATTTTTTCAAAGTCACTATTCTGTGCCTTTATGTGACAGTCACATTAATACTCTTCCAAAAGTGGCCCAATTGCTACTCTTTCTACATGCCCTGTTGTTCAGATTTCACCCTCTAATTTTATCAATAATCTAATCTAAGATTACTTTTTTCTCTAACACACTGGTTGTTGAATGATATTGTTCATCAGAATAAATTATAAAGAAATGACTTAAATGATTAACTATCAGTCCTACATATGTTTTGATTCTTTCTTACTTATGAAGTCTATCTTTTCACAATTTCTGCCATAAAATGCTTTCTTTGCATAAATAAGCCCATTAATCTGATGCTTTCATTGAGATTTAATGCTGAAATTGTGCTTTGCTAATTATTAGCTAAGTTTGTATTCTTTTTTATCATAAATGTGACCAAAGATGATAATGAAGTAAATACCCTTTTCTCAATCCCTTCTTTCTTACACACCCACCTGAAATACTGCTGAATGAATATTGTGTTTCAAGTATTTTAAGTCTTCATAACCATTGCTTTTGATTGTTTGTTTCTCTTTTCTCCTGAGAGTCATTGTTTGACATATTGACTATCTAAGAATTTAATTTCTTGAGAGCATATTGCACACATGATATTACTTCTGGATATATTCCCTCCTCCTCAGCTTACAGTACTTTATACATTTTGTACGTAGCCTTTAACCAAATGCTATGTTCATAGAAATATTTACATATGCCTTCTAACTATCAAGTGGAATAATGGAATGAGTGAAATACAGCCATTTAGATTTGACTGAGATGTACAGAGAAAAATTAGAGTAAAGAATATCGAAATGGCTCATAAATGAAGAAAGATCACTAAGGATTAGTAAGTAAAAAGGGCTAACTTTTAGTGGGAAAAGGTGTAAATAATAGAATTTTTACCAATTTTATGATAGTTGTGGGATAAATTAAGATGTTTTACTCAGGCCTCAAATAAAGCTTGTTAATAACTTTCAGTAGAGAGCATGATAATGAAATGTAGATCAGTGACATCCCTGATCCTTTCTTTTTTCCTTTTTTTTTTTGGATTTTCAAGACAGGGTTTCTCCGTAGCTTTTTGGTTCCTGTCCTGGAACTAGCTCTTGTAGACCAGGCTGGCCTCGAACTCACAAAGATCTGCCTGCCTCTGCCTCCTGAGTGCTGGGATTAAAGGCGTGCACCACCACTGCCCGGCCCCTGATCCTTTCTTGTTTTTAATTCCAGTCTTGAACTCGATGGATTTTTATGGCTTGTGATTGGAAACATCTGTAGCTATATTAGTTCTGACTCCAAAGTCGTAGTTAAGACAGACATCATTTATCAGTTGGTGGTGGCATATTTTTTTTCACAGAGAAAACCTGTTTCAAAAATACAAAGAAAAAGAAAGAAAGGACATCATTTTAAAAATATTGCTTCAAATATTTCACACTTATGATGTTCCCATACAAGTATAAATACTAGCCTAAACGTATCCAAGAAGAATGTTTTTTAATTCAATCTATTAAGAGAACACACTTCTTTTGACGAAGAATGTATTTTTTATTCTTATCTATGCAAAAATTAGATAAGAGAATTAATGGAGCAAATTGAAATAAATATGATATAAACTGTCCATTTACGTAATGATAAAACTGTCAATTCTTTTATCAGCATAAACAACATAGTACCATTCTAATTAGTATTCTCTGATTGCTTAATTTCAAAAATCCCATGTTATACCTGCAGTTGTTTGTGTGTATAGAGGTAATTACTATTTGCTCGGTGAACATCAGGGAAACATCCAGGGGTGGTGTGGATCTTGGTATCATTACTTAGTTGATGCGGTGTTAAGGAATCAGAGTTGCAGGTTGGCGGTGTGTCTCAGTAGGTAAAGGGCTTGTCTTGCCACACAAGCACAGCAACCTAAGTTTGAGCCCCAGAACCCTTGGATAAAGTCAGGAGTGGCGGCACACATTTGTAACCAGTGCCGGAAGGCAGACAGACACCTGGAGCTCTCCACCCAGCTAACTTTAGCACATTGGTGAACCCCAGGTGTGGGATGAGGTTTTTTTTTTTTTGTCTACAAATAAAAATAGATAATGTTTAGATGTGTTAAGGAAGATACTGAACTTCAACACCTGATCTCTGTATGCATTTCTTGCCCTCACACATGAACACACCATCACATATACATGTACACAGAGAAGCATATACAAACTCTTATGCCTATGCCACATGTACATAGGCACAGAGAGTCATAAAATTCGCTCAAGAGTCTTAAAACTTTCACTTGTGCCAGTTGAATAGCCACAACATACCAGAAATTAGATCTTCTACAGGCTCCGACCTCCCAGCCTGCTGCCCTCTCAGGAAGCCAGAGAAATCAAAGAGGCACCTACTGACCCTCCCTATTGTCTGGACATGTCGTCTTCTATCAGTAGCATGCCACAATCAGTGAGATACACATGTACCTCCTGCCTGCTCAGGGGTTGGCAGCCAGATCCTTGCACCTGTTTGCTTATACATGAGCTGTGCATGTTTGAATTTAAATAGATGCAGGGGGTGGAGCAGCCAGGAAGGGCCATGGTTCTGTCAGAAGCAGTTCTTTTCTGCACATATAAGAGAAAAACCAGCTTGCACGAAACTGGGATATGTCATCATACAAAAGATTGACCATCATTTTGATTATAAATCCATCAAAAAAACAATGTCTTTGATTATGTATGAAATTATGAGTAAGATAATCGATCATTCTCAGAGTCCTTCTCATACTGTCATTTTTTTAAAAGTCTTTAAATGATGGCATAGCAAAAGCATCATACACCGAAGAGATAACATAGATATCTGGTCTTTATACAAGTGAATTATAGCTAGTGTAGGGTAAAGTTACACACTTTGGTTTAAGATTTGGAGTAGATACACTTGTTTGGATTAGATTAGGCTGTTTTTGTTGTTCATTTTTCTCTCTCTTTTTTAAGGTGAAACATTATACTACCTACTGACTTTCTGGTTTAACTTATTTACTAAACTATTTTAAGTTTGGCCAAAGAAATTCTTGTTAATTTGTTATTATGGAGCACCCATTGTTCTTGGCTTTATATGTAAAAACCCTAAAACTGTCTTCTGCCTTTGGGGTGTGCAAGTCCTGTGACTTTGGGATGAATATTTAATCTGTCTGAATTATCTTTACTTCTCAAGACCATTGCCCACGTGAATTAGCTTCAAGGGGTTAAAATTTAGTGACATGATTATTTTGAGAGGTATTTTCCAAACTAAAAAGTATCATACAAAATCAAGTATTGCAAGTATTTCCTTTGATTTTGTACAGTCATCTTATGGTCTTCATAAATAAAGTGACCAAAATTTTATTACTGAATGTATTTTATAAGTATTTTGAAAAACAAAGTTTATTACAATAAATCTTAATATTTTACATAATGAAAGGATTTTGTATTTAGAACACATTTTCATATGTTAAAATGGTTTTCTACTATGTATAATAAACAACTCTGTAATATCAAAAAAGATTTATATTTTATAGTTTTATACTTTATGATTTCATAGCCCCACAAAACAAACAAGACTAAAAGTTGTAAAAAGATCTGTTGAATTTGGAAACACCTTGAAGGACTCCAAGCTGTCACCCTCTCACTACCCCATGCAGTTTGAGCAAATCAACAGCCTTGAACTTTGCACACAGAGTTCCAGGGCCTGGGCAGAAGGCAGTGCATCTGCAGGTCCTTGCATGACTAATTTCCTGTCAGCAAGTGATTGTATTATCATTTAAATACAAATTTATGATAATATCAGTAAACATGGCAGATGGTCGGATTGCTAAATTCTGGGGGTACAGGTTGAAAGCACTGCTGTGTTTCCCCCATGACTGCTTCCTTTCTCTCCTCACCTTGCCTTCGGAAATTTGTCTAGCATTTTCATTCCTCTTCTTTCATCCTTTCTAAAGATTTATCACGTCTAACACTGCACTGAAGAGTACCTATCTGAGTACAAAGTGTGTCTTGCTCTCATGGAAAACTCAATAATGACTAGAAATTTTCCTGTGTCTCCTGATAATTTTGCATGAATTTATTTTAGTCACCACTCACCCACACTTCAAAAAAAAAAAAAAAGACACAAGAGCTACCTGGACTTCTTAGTTTCTATTTGCCCTAAAGTTAAAATAATATATGAAAAGAAATATCAGGTATTCATAACCTCATATTTTCTTCCTTTAATTAATCTGCATTTTTCAAACTATAATAACAGTGAGGATCTCTAAAACAGGGGAGAGATATTATTAGTATTGCAACATTTACAGTATATTTATTAAAGAGAACAGGTACTAAAATAATTTGTGTCTAATGAAACTTGGCAAATACTTTATCAGAATATCACTAGCTGGGGAATGAATATTGACTGCAGTACATAATCTTGTCAATAAAATAAGCCTAATAGGGAAATGTAAACTGCTTATTACTCTTGGGTAAATGGTTAAATTTCCTCAATCTTGGTTTTAAAAAATTAATAATCATTTAGAGACTGCCTTCTCCCTGCCAGTGGCACAAAAAAACTGTGAACGTTGATGTTGAAATTAGAATACAGTGGCTTTATGATGATGCCTTCATCCTTATGAAATGGAAATCATCACTCTAAACCCTGAAAGCTAAGAAAGATCACATATATTAATGTCAACACAGTCATTTCTAGATAGACAACATTGAACGCCAAGGAGCTTACCCTTGCAGAATTACTATCTCCGTGTGGGTTTCTGACGTTTCTTAGGAAGTGTTGCCATGCTTAAAGAACTCAACTCAGTTTTTGTGGGTCTGAACATTTGCCCTAAGAACTTGTTAAGGGAGTTTGTATTCCCATAGGTCAGTGGTGGATTATGGGAGATATAAACGCTTTTGCTGGCTTCAGTCCGTTTCACACATCCTCTAACAGATGCACAGCTTGAACTTCGTCACCTTCCAATAGCTGTGCTGGCTGCCTAGAAAGCAAACTGTTGAATGACAGCTTCAGGAAAAACGGGTACTAACTTGGCTCCATTCAGTTTTGTCCTAGTTGCGAAAGATTCTAAAGATTTTTTTTCCCCAGTACTTGGGTCGTTCAGCTACCAACAAATGCCAAGATTCTCATTTCCTTTATTTTTGAAATCCACATGTTTGCCTTATAATTATTTATTGGAAAAATTGGTTTAAAAAGAAAGTGTTTTTAAAAATGCTTTTTGGAAAATATCACACCAGAATTATTATTTTTTGTTTATGAATTTTTCCAAGCCCAGTGGATATACTATTATATCAGTTTTTTTCTATAATGCGAAACAGAAATTAGATAGAGAGAAAGAGTTTAAACAAGAAACTACAATATTCTCTTTTGAAATGATAAATTTAGCTGAACCACTCAGAACTCCCCTGCTGGGCTCAGGCAAGCAGAAATTAATTCAAGAAGACAGATAAAATTTTTTACCAGGCCGGGTGGAGATGACGGATGTGACAGCACTCAGTTAAAATGTCTTTTTAGTGGCAAATGCATGTGTATTAGTCAAGAGATGTGACACAAGTGTCCCTGGTGAGAGAAAATGAACCAGTGACCATTTGCATTTAGAACAAAAGAAAAATTCTTTATGGTAAAATGTGAAGCAAAATATATTTTATATGTGCTTTTCCATATTTAGAAATTTTAAATTATCCAGTTACTTTAGAAAACAAAACAAATAAACAACAACAAAAACCTCTGAAATTTAAGAGAAACATTTTAGCTTAGATTGCAGAAAATAAGTATATTTTTTATCTTGTCTACATCTCAGAAAAGCAGAGTTTGTTGAATCAAATTTCTGTGCCCCATGCTCTGCCCTGATGTCACAAAAATATCAGGAAATTGTCTAAAGATCATCATACTTTAAATCCTGACCTAGACATGATTTACTAGAAACTGCTGTGGATACATGCTTGAAAGCCTTCCTTTTTCCTTCCTTCCTTCCTCTTTTTTTTTTTTTTCTTTCTTTCTCATCAGAATAGAGTCGGCTGCCTCTGCGTTCCCCAGGAATAAACACCTTTGGTCTTATTCTAAAGCAGAACAAGTTGAAAGTGCCTGTGGCAGGAGACTCTAGGCAAAGACAATGTTTGAAATCTTTGGTTGGCCATGTGAAAGTCAAGTTTAATTAACTGTGTGAACAGACACTTTCAAGACATAGTAGTTACCAGTTCAAACTGAAAGTGTAATTGAATTTTGTAGTATAGTTTATTTTTCCAATTAAAATCAAATTGTATTATCGTAATTTTGTTATTATAAGAAGTGACACTCTAAAGAGGACTCTCCAGTATAAAACTAGAAATTGCCTTTTTTAGAACAGACAGAAATCAAGAGGTATTTTATTCTTAACACTAAAATAAAACCTCCAGTTTTGAAGTTTATTATTTCTTTGAAAACTCTATTTTCCGTTGAAGGGTAGTATAGTAGTGCATACAAATGGAGTAAGACAAATTGTAAAAAAGAGTAATAAAAGATTGTCTCAGAAATCAAGTGACAATTTTTGTTTGGTGAAAAATTATACCCTTTAGCTGAAGAAGGTTCTTTGGATTCCATATACAGTGAACAGAGAAATCAGGCCTAACCTCGGACCTTCCTTCTTCCCTTCCCCTCTCCCTTTCTCCCTCCCTCATTCCCTTATTGTGGTCTCCATGATTCACTTGCCCAGTTTGCTGCTGTTGAGCTCTCAGTATCTTCTTTTCTGAGCCATAGCAAAAATTTAACGCGAACAACTGCCCATACACCATTTCACGGCACAAAAACTCTAATACTCTGTTTAAACTTTCTATGACTTGTGTTAACACAATCATTTTTCCCTCGTACGCTTATAACTGATTTTGCCCAGTGCATCTATAAACCAGAGAACAAGATTTGTAGCTTAATTTCCATGCCCAGCTTAGCGCAAAATAGCATTTCTTCTCTCCTGCGTTGTAATTTGCATCTGAAAATGACATATTCAAATGAGGTTGAAGAAATTAAGATCATTTGTGCTTTCTGTTGTGTATATACATAAAATTTGTCTTTGAACACTAATGTAGACCTGATTGCCAGGAGTCTTTAAGTTCTGTTTTTGGATGTCCTGCAGCTCAGTGTTTCTGCTGTTCTTCAACTTTCTGGCTTGTAGATTTTCTGCTGCTGCAGCTGGTCACATCTTTGGGCATTCTGCATTATTTGAAGACATGCATGTTTAAGAATTTCCTTCTGCTTTTCAATGTGTTCTAGCATATCTTAGGGAATACTGTAGCTTATCAATTATATTCACGTGCTAAGGGCCAGTTTTTGCAATTAGTGGGAATGTCCCCTCACTGCTATAAAGAATTCCAATCATCTTGATGCTAATAATTATGGTTGTTTGAAGGGATATGTTTTACTGATATTAAGAAAATATGATTGTCAACAATAATACAGTATAAACCACTGGAGTTATTTGAAAGAGTTATATTAAAAATACAAAGAATGAATAAAATTTTATTTATTATAATTTATATTAAATCCAATTTTATGCACTATGTAATAAGCATACATACTAATGAGTTATCAATGCTTTTTCATAGTGAGACCAAACCCTATTGTGTATTCTATAGTATAATATGTACCAGTCACAGTTCCATAATCCACAGCCACACATGGCAGTTGTTAATGTATTGTGCATTGTTACTGGAAGGTTCTGCTTCTTTGATGGGTCTTTATAACCAAGTGACACAAATACCCTCTCTGAATATGTTAAATGTTTATGATCCCAGGTCGTTTTATCCTTTTCCAATTTCAATTCATTTTCTTACCTAATTTTTATGGCTAGGACTTCTAGTACAGTGCTCAGCTGAAGGGATGAAATCAGACGTCATTATCTTGCCCATCTGCTTATGGAGAAAATGGATTTCTCATAACAGTAACATTTTATATTAAATCTGACATTAACTGTGGGATTTTACTAGATGGCATTGTGAAATAGTCATTCCCTTTATTTTTCTTGTTGGAAAATAATTTTTAGCATAAAAAGGTGTTGAACTTGGGCAAATACTTTGATCATGTGATTATTATACTTTATTATATTATTGGGCATGCTAGCTTAATTGATCTAAATATTACACCAAATCTTGCATTCTGAGAATAAATCTCATTTGGGTAATGGTGTAGAATGCATTTATAATTCTTTTCATATGATCCTTAATTCAGTTTGTTAGAATTTTACTGAAGATTTTCACACTTATTTTTATAAGGAATATAGATTTAATGTGTTACTTCCTTGTGATGGTTTTCTTTAGCTTGAGTTTCACAGAAATACTGGTGTGTTAACTACTTTAAGAAACATTTCTTCTTCTTTTGGGTTTTGGAAGATTTTTGTGAAGAATGACATTACAATTAAACAGTTGATGTGATAGTTACCTAGAAATATATAAGATAAACAGTATGAGATGGATATCTTAGTGTTTCATATCTTTAATATTGTCATAAATTCTGTAACCTTTGTATCACTTGAGAAAGAAGTTAGTAGTTGATGTTTTGGGGTGAAGGAAGCTTGTAAATGTTGAAACACTTTTCAGAATTGTAGTCTGACTTGAATTCAATTTCAACGTGTTGCCTGAGATTGTAAATATCTGCAAATCCTACATACTCTCAAGAATTAAATTCAAGTCAAATGCCAATTAAAATGAACCCTGAATATCAGTATGCGCATGCCTGCTTTAATGTAGTGTTCATGCCTGCTTTTAATGTAGAGATGTCCTCGTATCATTGGAAAACCACAGTCATTTCCGACAACTGGAACTTGTTTGAGTTTTGTAAGAAAACTTGACTGTGTGTTTCAACTCAGTGTATTATAACTTCTTACCATTGTAACCTGTCTATAATTATTGTCTAACTTTGCTTGTCCAGAAATGAACAAATGTCTACTCATCCCAAACCAATGAAATTATTTCATCATAGCTCAACCTAGTGATTTAGTGAGTGTAATATAGGATAATTCATAGTATGGGTAAAGAGTTACAGAAACAGGGATGACTCCAAGACGTCCACATCACTGAAAATCATGGGTGGCATTACACAAAATCTGAATACATGGATCATCCTGGACGTCAATCAGAAGGCCTCCTCTCCCTAGCAATTGTTAATGCTACGAATTTGGGGAATGACCCTGTGGTTCTTACAAATTTTAGGAAATTCTTGAGAGTCGTACGTCTTTTGCCTCCTGACTCTTATAAATTTGTTTACCTCATGAATCTTAAAAACCTCCTTCTAGAATTGAATATTTCAAATCAGAAGAAACAGATAGGAAACATAATACAAGCCTTTTCCATCATAAAATAATAAAATATTGCTTCACTGTATCCTTATAAGTTAATGGTGGTATTAAGGACTACTTATAATGTGATCATTAGAAGGAAAAAAAAGTTTCCTCAAACTTGAGAGTTTTCCCTCTCTAAATTTTGCATTCGTGAGTAGTAGCTCGCAAAATATGCTTGTAATACCAGCAACATCAATACTACTAAGGAGTTTATTGGAATTATAAGTCCTTTAAAATTTTTTTTATTATATATATATATATATATATATGAGTTGGAGAAAACCATATCTGTTGATGGTGGAGGGCATCATGTAGGATTCAGTTCTGTCCTTCCAATATCAGAACCTTCAGAGCGTTCTGAAGATGCACCTTGGACTGTCAGACTGCTTGGTGAGCATCTTGCTGGTCCAGAAATACAAATCCTTGAACCTCATTGCAAACTTCCAATAATAAAATTGGGGATCAAGTCTAGTACAGTTAGTACAGTTGTAACAGCTCTTCAGTGATCCCTGTGTACACTGAATTTGAAAACCCATAGTGTTATACATCTAGTAATCAAAAGAAGTAGCATCTATTTAATATCTTTCTTATTGTTTCTTGATACAATAATTTTAGTGACTAAAACAGATTCACTTAATAATTTTGCATTTTCTTTCAACATTTTAACCAAGAACTTATATGGTCAAAAATTACCATACTAAATAATTAAAAAGTAGAAATGTCTAAAAAATTGTTAAAGCTTCCTCAGTATTATAAACTCTATTTACATTCAATGTCATGTCATACAAGCTTTATTTGATTTGATGTATTAGCAGTTTAACAGTTGTCTAATTCCAAGTTGACTTTCAAAGGAAAGAAACCTATAGCAAGGGTGTTTTAGGAGACAGCTTTGCTTTCGTTTTGACCACTGTGGAGTGGATAAAGTGACAAGGTGGTCTGTTGAACTCCATAAGAGCAGGGGGTTGCAGCACAGGGGAATGAAGGCGCTCTAAGGTCTAAATTCCCTGCTTTTTGGTCTCCTGATTTGAGTTGATTTGAATACCCTTGTTTTGCTTCCTTAGAGGCTGAATGGATCAAATTTTTGGAAGGAAATTCATTGTGTTTATTAGAACCAACAGTAAATTAAATTTTGGAACACATGATATTTTTATATTGGGGATAATAATTATTATTTATTTATAATATAATGTCTATTATAATATGATATCTATTTGTTATTTGGTCCTGGGTGGAAAGAAATATTATTTATGGATTAGTTTTTAGTACATACATGTTCATTAACATTCTTATTAAAACTATGGAACCTAGGCAATAACATTGTACAGTATGGTTAATAAAACACAACCAGTGCTTCCCCTGCTTTTAGCATCAGACTTAACAAAATTCAACTGTTTGAAAATAAATAAATGATAAGTAAATCTGGGGAGAAATAGTAAAATCAACAGAATGCTCCTACAAAATTAGCTGTGTTCTAGTAACCTAGTCCCTAAATACAGTCATTACAGTTATACTCAGATGTTCTTCTGTAGGCTGACCTCTGGGGTAAACAAGACCAAAAGTGAGAACTTGGAAGGAGATTTAGATTGATATTAAGAGAGCTTATGCAATCCATAAGCTGGTCACAAGCCAAAACCCAGTAACAACTGGGTCTGTGTTGGGGCAATGTGTTGCTACTTGAAAGTAGCTACAGCTTTTCTCAGTGGACCCGTGTGTCCAGGCAGCCTTCCTGGAATACCCGCTTTTAGTTTTCTCTAAAGTAAATTACCTAGCCCTAAGTAGCTATGACTTAGAGAGATATTCATTCAACTACAAGTGTAGTTCCGTGCAGGTGATGCAGATGACTTACCAGATGAAGTTAGTTAATGAATGCAATTGGGATACTGTGGGAGAGAGTTAAATTCTGTAGAAAAAGTTGGTTACATATCAAATACATTTATAATAAGTTTCTTTATGTGCTCTCAACTAGCATAAACAATAGGGCTAAGGGACAAAATGCTACTTTATCTTTGCAACTCAGGAGATATTCTTTTTTTTTTTTTGTATGAGACAATAAATAGTTTTACCAGGTACTAACTGATAACCAAAGTATGTACTAAGAGACTCCCTGTAAGAGTTTGTCTTCTGACATGCTGAATTGCTGCAGGATGATTGGCAGCTTAATAAAATCTGGGAGTGTTCAACGTGGAGCTGTTTTGTTATTTACTCCACTTCTGTGCTGCATGCATGAACTGCCACAGCCTGATGAATCACTGAAGAGAATGAGAAGTGACACACACCTCTTCCTTTAGCGTCTGGTCACACTGACAGCATCAATAGAAAAACACATCATGGCTTCTAAAATGCCACATTTTGAGCATTTACCCGGAATAAGACATGAAGCTATTTAAGGAAAGCAGTACTATGTTATCATTAAGGGCCAGCTGACAAAGAGGCTAGTGTGCTTTGAGCTCAGTCTAGTCATCATTCTTCATTTCTTCTCGGCTTAGATGGAAAGCCCACCCACATGGGCTCAGAACAGGGCTGCAGCTATTGCACACTTTAAAATCTCATTGATAGATTGATTTCATCAACACCCATCGTGGTTCCTGCCCATTGGGAGACACTCCCATTCTCATTAGGGTCCTATAATGTCTGTGGCTAACATTGTTCTCATGCAAATAGAATGACGCAGAAGATAAGTGCCATGAAAATTCAATTTCCCTCGACCGTCATTACCTCTTTTCTTTTAGTTATTCCCACTCCAATCTGCAGGAGGTAATGTGTGCAATCTGCTGGTACTTCTGCAAGATGATTACTGCATTTTGGTAATGAATTTCCCAGCACTAGGGGGTGTTTTAGCAGGTTCCCTGGTTTACCTAATGGGGACTTGGCAACACTCCTTGCTTAGCCTTTGCCCAGTAGATTTTCACTATGGTGGATGTATTATGACTAGAACTTGTATCCAATACTTTTCCTTCTTTAATCACCAGTAGCTCATTTGGGATAGAATGGATGATTTACTCAATGCTGTCTGGAAAATAAATCAAGATTTATGTCTACTTATCCAAATCAAAGGAGAAAACCCACGCAAAAGATGTATAATCTCTCTAAGTAGTCTATCAGTAATATTGAGAGTGTAACTATATTGTAAAACATAGTAAAACGATAAATGCATTTTTAGCTAAATAAATTATGTTTTACAATTGCAGAAAATTTCAGTGTGGGCTCATTATTAAAATGAGAGAATTAATGAGGTACATTTCAACTCCCAAAATTTAATATTATTCTCTATATTTTAAGGTTTTTCTAAAGTGTAGGCCAATATGTGAAAACTGTATTGTCAACCATTTGTCTTATTTTAGAAGCTTTTTGCTTTGCGGAAATGATCCTCCTTTTATGTGGTTTTTAGTCTGGGAGCTAGATGTAAAAATCAACAAAGCAAACGAAAGAAAAAAGAAAAACATATGAAGGGAACTATGTAAGTTTATCGAACATAACACATATAAAAATTCCTTACAGAGTGTGAAGTATCCTTCCTTTGATGAATATTGTAGAAGTAGAAAAGTACTACAAAATAAGATAGTTTTCAATGATAATAAACAGTTTATTTCTTTCCTAAAAGGTACTTTGTTTATAGTACCATTGTATGTACTATATAGACAAAAATTTAAAGATTTTTAGCACTTATTTGTATGTTAATTTTGGAGAATAATTTTTTGTGCCAATATTAGAGGACTTTTTCTAGAAGAAGTATATTTACACAGTTCTGTTTACATGATCTTGAGTTATTCACATTGACTTTATGGCTCTATTGTGCAGTTTCACACCAAACTGTACTCATTTATTAATTTTTGCCCACCAGTTAGAGTTGTTGACATGATCAAATAAGAAGTCCTTTCTCTACCTGAATTATTTCACAGTATGAAGCTAGATGTGGCACATACGTGAAATATATTTCAGCAAGCATGATGGAAGTGTTCAGAATAGCTAGTGCATCTGTGATAGGGTGTACATATGGATAGTTGCTGACATGTGGTATAGACCATCATACTTGAATTCCAGTTATAGTATTTCTACTTCCAGTTAGACCCTGATCACATAAATATTGCATTCTTAGCATGTAATTACACAGAGCTACAGTTGATGTTGACCTAGAGAAATATGGATACTGTAATTTTAAGCTAAAAACTGCAACTTGAGTGTGAAATTGTAGCTTGATTTAAGGCTGCGTGTTTTGAGATTGCTCTCCTGAAGAATCATCTTCTACTACGATAATTTTCTCAATTTCCTGGGGAATTAAAATATGTAAAGTGTTATTAAAGCATCCTTTATGGCTGAATGGTTAGCTGCTTACAAAAATAGATAAAAGGAATCCTCCAGTAGGTTGGCAGGAGTTGCTAATTACAACCCTCCCTTGAAGGAAGTTTCATAGTCTTGCCTGCCCAGAAAGATGAAGCCAATGGGGTGTGACCACCCAAGGTACTTAATTCCACAGGGATTTAGTTGTTTGTTTAGGTGCTGAAAAAGAAAATATTATGAACACAATAATAATTAGGTATTTAGATTTTTGCATCTCTTATACAAAGTGCCATCTTACATAAAATGTAGCCTCTGCACCATTTCTATGAAGCTTAATTTGCATATAGACCAGTAGAAGAAATTGTCTATCAGTTCCTCATAGTTTATGCTCCATATCCAAAGATCCCTATTTTTTGAGTATGTACAATATATTTTAAAATACATTTTGCATTTATTTCTTTGTGTGTGTGTATGTGTGTGTGTGTAGGTGTACACACCTGTCTCAGTGGGAGTGTGGAAGTCAGAGGACAATATGTGGACATTGACATTTTCTCTGTGGGTCCTAGGGATTGAACACAGGTTCTTAGGCTTGGTAGAAAGTGTCATTTACTGCTGGCTCATACATAATATATTTTTGGCAGGATATTTAATTCTGCATCATACATTACTTTTACATGTCCCATGTCTCAATTCCTGTTTATCTTCACTTCTCATTCTTTATTTTTAATTTGAAAAAAAATGACAAGAATTCTTAGGTTTTGTGACATGGAAGATTTTGCATTGTCCAGTGTTTAGCTAATTTGTGTATAAAGGCTATATAAATAATAAAGGCTGAAATAAATAGCTATAAGTTGAGAGCAATTATTGTAATGCCGCACTTTTATTTAGTCTCTCCCCAATACATTGTCAAGTAATGGGTCCAGATTAGGTAAAGAATAAATTATCCTCTTTCTAATTTTATAACAAAATATATGTGCACTGGCAGATTAGTTGGCTTCTGTGGTGGTTTGGATGAGAATGACCCCTATTGACTCATATATTGGGATGCATGCTTGATCTCTGTTTGGTGAAACTGTTTTGGGAAAGGAAGTGTGATCTTATTGAAGGAGGTGTGTCACTGTGTGGCTCTGCTGTAGCCAAAACCTATACCTGCCTAAGTCTCTCTCTGTGCCTCCAACTTGAGGATAGGATAGAATTTCTGTGCTCCTGCTCCAGTGCCATCATCTGCCTACCTGCTGTCATGCTTCCTGCCACGATGGTCATGACCTCTAACCCTCTGGAACTATAAGTCCCCAATTAAATTCATCCTTTTATAAGTTGTCTTAGACGTGGTGTCTCTTCACAGCAAGAGAAAAAAAAAAACAAGGCAGCTTCTGTAGACATTAAAATCCTATATTTAAAATAAAATGAGTGAAGTCATTTCCATTGCTAAAATAGTATTATGCAAATGCTTTATATTTTATCATATGACTCTATTTCCAGTTATTATTTCTACTATAAGTAAAAAAAAAAAACAAAAAATCACAGCAATACTTTATCATGTTTGGAGTAACAGATAATGTATATGTGAAATTAATTTCCAGAGAGTTTCAGAACATTATTTATACATACAATATGGTCAAAGCTGTATACAGCTTCCTCATTTTAAACTTTCAAGCTATGAGCCATGCTATAGAAAGCTGACTAAATTCTTCAAAGAAATTAGACATCCTTGATTGGATCTTCTACACATAGTCAGAATTTTTCTTCTTCTCTTAAATTTTAATCTTAAGGAAGAAGACTAAGGCGGCCATACTTCCCAAACATTAATTTTTGTGTGTGTTTTATTTATTTATTAAGTCAGTATATCTTATGCTCTTCAGAAAGAATTAAATGTCAATACACTGCTTAGATCTTCAGAATGTACTGTGGCATTAGAAAAAATAAAGC
The DNA here is from genome assembly GCF_950005125.1 of Chionomys nivalis. Lineage (NCBI taxonomy): Eukaryota > Metazoa > Chordata > Mammalia > Rodentia > Cricetidae > Chionomys > Chionomys nivalis. Next base: position 23,539,902 of record NC_080088.1, read on the forward strand.
ACTCCTTCCAGATCAGTTCAAGAATTCTACAGAGACAAAAGCACAAATGCTTTGCACTTTCTGTAGAAGCTTGTCGAGTATTTATACCTGTCCTCCTGGATAGCAAATAATTAGGATACACAGTATTATTTCTACATTGTCTTTCAAGAGGACCAGTGTGATGTCTCCTGCTACATCAAGTTCACAGGTCTTGTGAAATTTGCACAGCAAAAATCTGAACATGCAAATATGAAACTCGTTTTCAACTTGATCAGAAAAATGAGATCTGTGAGTCAAATGAGGAAAGGTAATGGCATTAATGCAGCACCTTGAAAAGTGTGTTGCTACATGTTAATTTACTTCTCATAAGGTAGATTTCAAACATCCTCATTAACTTATCATGTCCATTTAATGAAGCAGAGCGTACAGTGAACTCTCGAATGGCGTAGCATTCCTGCAGGAATTTCATTGAACGTTCCAATTGCCTCCAGATACATGACAATCAAGGCAGGATAATGTAAGAATAGGAGCTCTCAATTCTGATGGCATCCTTGGTCCTGGGAAATTCTGTTACAAATGAGCATTTCATGAGTATGTACCATTAAAAAGGAATACTGCTCTCTGAATCCTATTTTATAAAGCTGCCTGACATCCATATGGAGATCTACTTTATTATATTGATCAATATATAGTGTTAAAAGTATTAGGGAATATGTGGCTACCAAAAAAAAAAAATGACCTGAACAAGGGTGACGCCAAAAGACATGCTAACACAGGAGGAAGGAATCACATGAGGCCCAACCTTCAACAAAGAACTTCGGGCAACTAAAGAATTCTGGGAAGAGAAATAGTCCTCTCCAATGAAGAGTTCTGGTTAGTTAATACCAGGTGCTCTACACTGCAATGATAGGAAAGCAAGTAACGTTATTGGACTTAGTGAGTAATATTTAGTAATATATATTTATGTATGTACACATAAACATATTTTATTATAATTGACTTTTACTTATTATCCCTCTCAATAAAATGTTGCATGTTTATACCATAAAAAGTCCTGTATTTTTATCCTTTAGTAAGTACAGGAACATCTACCACAAAATGAGGTTCATCTAGGGATTATTTTTATAGACATAACAAAGAAGCCCATCTAAAATCACCAGAGAAGGCTTCTGCCTTCTGCTTGGTGCACTTCTTTCTATATCATTTTGGAAAACTTGAGTCCGCATCTAGGTACAGTGGGTGTGATAATTAAAGCTGGGCAACTGAGTGGACTTTAGCTTGTGTAGTGTCAGGGGATACTCCTCCCGGCTTTAGGAAGCTGTATATCTGAGCAAAGATTGTCTTTGTCCCTCAGTGTCAGTGGGGGAAAGAAGTATCAGTGATTTTATTTCCAGTAGCTCAGAGAAGACTGAATCCAGGAAAGGTTTTCTCCTTCCATTTTTATAGTGCTCAGATCATGTCTATATGAACACAGACTTCAGCTTCTAGCAATATTTGATTACAGAGAATATATATCTGTATTTTTATTTTCTAAGTACGGTTACGAACAAACAAGTCCTTAGCTTATGGTATAGGTCAAATGGTTATTCAATATTCTATTAGCTTTAGCACTTCCATCGAATAGGTTGAATAGGTGGATTCATTTTAGCTTTCACTGTCTGAAATGACTCTGTTTCAGTACTTGCCTTTTAGTTTTCAGCAGTTCATAAATACATTTCATTTACTTTTCTTGACAGAGACTGTAAATTAAATTAAATTTAAAAAGCAATCATAAGACTTTTAACTTGGCAGTTGTTTGTACATCATCCTTACTGGGTAGGAGATGTTAATTTATATGCCTAAAGAACATCCCCATATTTTAATAAAAATACCATAAGCAGAATAGAACAAAAGATTATAGCCGGGTGGTGGTGGCGCACACCTTTAATCCCAGCACTTGGGAGGCGGCAGAGGCAGGCGGATCTCTGTGAGTTCGAGGCCAGCCTGGTCTAGAAGAGCTAGTTCCAGGATAGGAACCAAAAAGCCATGGAGAAACCCTGTCTCGAGAAATAAAATTAAAAAAAAAAAAAGAAATGATTATACCATGGTAATTTTGTGCATATATTTTCTGAAAATCACCTTGCACTTTTAAGTGGAAATTATTTTCTGCTTGTAAGTTAAAAATTTTGTCCCTACCTGTCAATTAAGCTACTTAACTTAGCTAATTCAGTAGCGCCTTTGCTAGAACTGATTTAGGGATCTATATTGGAAAGCTGCTGAGATTACGACTGCCTTGACTTGATGTGGAACTTTTTTTTTTTCTTTAAAGCTTCTCTTTCTAAAGATAAAGGTCATTCCAAGCAGGTAGTTCATGAATTAAAAGCATCCCAAAAGGGTGGGCATCCCAATGAAAACTGACACAGTTCCCCACAAGGGGACAGGAGTTGAGCAGCGTCTTCCCACAGTAGTCCTCCCAGGGTCTCGGGGGGTGGGATTGGATCTGACAGTTATGGGCTTCCCTTGACTGCTGCCTTTCTTTGTACCTTGCTCTGGTTCATGAAAATAGCACACATCAGACTCCTCCTGACACCAGGGAGGCTTCATAAATCAGTCAGCGAGTGCTCTGGCACAGACCTTTAGCCACGGCCTTCCCCCCAGACCTGACACCTGTCACCTTTTAAAGAGTGTACATTCTCCATCACTGTAGCTGGGACCTGTTTCTTATTTATCCACTCTCATATTCTGTTGAGGTGGCATGATTAGGGAGGGCCATCCATATGATTCAATCGCTGCCATTCTGGGCTTAAGTTGATTTATATTTATGTCCTCCAAATTGGGAATCTCAGGTAATCACTGACTAGACAATTAACAACATAATATATCATACAGGATTTATAACATTAAAAAGCATTATATGTTGAAAGACCATGAGCATGTTTTAAAAATCAGATCAAATACGTTTGTAATTACTGATAGAATGTTGTGTTTAGTGGTTTATTAATTCTTACGTGTCATAAGAATTAGTGAGTTAAGGGCAAATGTCTTAGACATCATAAAACTATAAGCCTTGCACTAAGCCAGTAACTCTTGGCTAGTTATTTACATGGAATATATTCTTTTAGTAATAAACCAGTTCCAATTCTGGAAAACTTACGTGCCTCAGTAATAACATTTTCCAACTTGGTTTTGTATTATGTGTGCTATGTAACTAACTTTGTGGAATCTTTCCACTTACAAAGAAGAGTTATTAAAAAGCCATAGGAAGAGTTAGCAAGTCATTAATCTACTTCTATAGAAACATATATGTTTGCCAATGTTTGAATATTAATAGCATTAAAATTAGATAATGAACATATACAGGACATTTCTGTCTTTTCCTAAATCGGTGTTTGAGATCTTATTTTGAATCCTTTTGAAGCAAATGAAAACCACAATGTGTTTATAATTGGAGGTATTAAGTGCAAAATACAAGTGGAGAGTCCTTAAAAGGGACAGGGAAAAAAAGTCAGTTTTCTATTGATTGCACTGTGGTGGGATAAATGTGTGGCTTCTGCCTTTAATGGAAGCTGATTGTTCAGGGATGTGCCGGTGAGACTGGTCGATGCTTGAGCTGTTGTTTACTGGGAAGAACAATATCAATTTTCCAGAGGAATGATTGGTGGTATGTCAAGGCTGTCACCCTTTTCTCCTCGTCACTGACAGACACCCCAGTGACAATTACCAGAAAGGGACATTGACTGCACTGGCATATACACTAGAGGATATAACTGGCAAACAAAAAGGGGGGAAGGCACTCCTGTAAAAAAGATATAATCAGTAGTTGTCAGGACTGGTTACATATATGATGACTGAATACAGAACCACAGTGCAATGCCTTTTCCACTGAGGGACCTCGGGCCCATTTCATCCTGTTTAGGAAATTAATTTGGAATATAGGGAGGCAGGATTAATTGCTAAAATCATTTTTCTATCCTAGTTAGAATCATAACAAATGTTTTAATTTATCTCTTCCTTTTTTAAGAAAAAGAATTCTGAAGTTATATTGGGATTAAAAGTAGATGCTTTTACTGGACAGGAGTGGTTGTGTGTGCTAGGTTTATCCTTAAGTTAACTTCCTCGAGTTTTCCTCCTGGGTTTATATTACTGGCTTATGTGTAATGCACGAATAATAAGAGAGCTGCTCCAAAAGTAACATTGAAATTCTGCAGGTGCATCTGTGCAGGCAGGTAGTGTCTTGTGTATATGTCTGGTTTTCTAGACAGCTTCTTGTTTTCCCGTGTTATCCATTTCCTTCTACTTCAGTGCTTAATGATATCAAATAAGTTTATTTTAAAGCATCTCAACCTTCAACGACTACATTAACATGCAGACAATATTCACAACTGGCTGAATCAGAACTGCCAGATAGCTTCATTTTCTTTCTCTGCAAGAAATTATTCTTTTCTTTCATCCATTTTTCAGTTGAGGGTCATCTATGTTGTTTCTAGCTTCTGACTACTATATGCTGCTATGAATATTGCTGAGTGACTGTCCTTGTGGCATGATTGAATACCCTTTGAGTATATGTGAAAGTGTGTTATCAGTGGGTCTTGAGGTAGATTAATTCCTGATTTTCTAAAAAACGACCATAAAGATTTCCAGAATGTCTGTACAAGATTGCTCTCCCGCCAGCAGTGGAGGAAGATTCCCGTGACTCCACATCTCCAGCTAAACTGAACTGCCCTCAGTATTTTTGATCTTAGCCACTCACAGGTGTAATATGATATCTTACACAATGGAGTATTACTCAGCTGTAAAAAATAAAAATGACATCATGAAATTTGCAGGCAAATAAATGGAACTAGAAAAGACTATCCTGAGTGAGGTAACCCAGACACAGAAAGACAAACATAGTATGCACTCTCTCATAAATGGATAGAAAATATAAAACAAAGGATAACCAGACTACAATCCACAACTCCAGAGAATTGGGAGCATGGGGGGAAGGGGAGAGGGTGGAGGAGGAGAACGGATGAAGAAAGGGTAGTGGAAAAAATATATAGCTTAATAAAAACAATTTTTAAAAGCTGGCTAGAAATAAGCCAAGCTAAGAAAAAAATTATTCCCCACCAAGATTTTTATAACATCAGGGTGATAGTAGTTATGCATATGCTGGGAAAAAAATAGCAAAGTTGCCAACTATTTGAAAAGTAGTACTGATTGCAGGCATGGCCTAAACTTATATTTATTTGCCTGAAGGTGATTTACTTCTGGAACACCGGGCACTCTATTAATAGATGGATGACCATCTTTCTCTGTGTGCTCTGCATAACAGACCACACAATTTACAGGTGTTTTTTCCCCTTTGGGAGAAATAATTTTTAAATCTAATTCACATGATCTAAAAGAGTACATAATTATTAAAACTTGGCAAGCAGTAAGTATGAATAGTGATATGAAAAGTTACATATTGCACTACTGTTTAGAGAAAATCAATATCATTTTCAAAGTTGTCTGTTTCGGCATTTTTGGTAACATTTCAAGAGTTTATAAGAACAAATGTTATTAAAACATCTCTAGTAATGTTAGTCTTTATCTTAATTTATACATAAATGATTTTTTTCAATTTTCTTTTATTTTAAATAAGTAAGATACAATACTATCAAATGACAGCCTATGAAGGGATTTCTGATTCAGCTTCTAGGATGCCTATGCAAAAATTATCATTATTTCCTCCCATAAACCATGGACTAATTGATTTTCCATTTAACTCATTAAAAATAGATACTTAACTTTTCAGAAGATTGTCTCAGAAATCCAAAGCATGCCCAGGTCCTCTGGGATGCCATCAACTGACCATTGCATCAGGGCAGGAATAGTGACCCTCCTCCTTGTCAAGACTGAAGTATTTATCCCATTTCCCAGCAGATAAACATTTGCAAGGCAAATAATAAATTAGCCATTAATCAGAAGAATGTTTGCATTCAATGAACTCTAAATGGAGTGGAGATGTTAGGTGGACAGACAAGGTAAATCAACAAGGCAGAATCAATCACAAGAAACAGCCTCCTGGAGTTTAGAAGGCATCAGACAGCACACTGGAAGATTTTAGAAGGCAAGAGCAATTTTAAAGAAAAAAAAATTACTTCTTACAAAGGTGTGGATGGATTTTACAAATGGACAGAAACGTCATACGCTCTATGTATACTTATGCCTCCAGGTTAAGAATGTGGATTGGATGTCAAATATTTATTTTTCAAAGATGTGTGGATTTAATTTTTTAAACTTAGGGAAGCCCTTATATTTCTTGAATTTAATATATCATTGTTCTTTCTCAAATGTAGGGTCTGCTAGGCATATAGTTTCAAAAACAAGAAATGGTCTCAGTGGTATAGTATTCCTTCTTCTTAATGGGTTTGTCAGTTCATTTATAAACGCAGAGGCTTCCAGGTTTCAGATCTTACAAGTCCATATGGGAACTTTCACTTAGCTACTTACAAATCATGTGAGTGATCCTGTGAAAGTTACTTCACCTTTATACTTCATAATTTCCTCAGATATAAAACAGTGTCGTTTTTCATAAAATGCATGTTAATATAAATTCTATTTTTTATATTTAAGTATTTCTAAAAATCAGTTATATCTTGTTTCTGAAGATTAAATCTAATAAGTTAGAAATGGATATCTTGTTTCTGAAGATATAGCTAAAAGTATTAAGAGGCCCAGTCATAATGAAGAGGCAATATTATCTTCTGCTGTTCCCCTGAGCTTAGAAACTACAACCTTTGTTTTCTTTAGAATTAACCAACAAGGAGATTGCTCTTGACTCCACACTAGTGCCATCTGGCAGATTCTGTCCAGCATTGTCCCAGGCAGTGTTTCAGGCTTCCTCAAGGTAAACGTTTGATGATTCCTGGACTCTCTAATTGCTTCTTCAATTATCTACACAAAAGTACTAGAAAGAAGGAAAATGCAGCCTGACCCTGACACGGGGAGTCGCCGAGCAAGTCCTTCTGCTTCTGTTCTCTTGCTTTCTTCCCTTGGTGTAATTATAACCCCAAATTAGTTTTCCTAGACTAAGAAGTTTGTGGAATAATCACACCTTTTTACCAAGAAATTAACTGCGTCATAGATAGCCTATTTTTATAGTTTCGTTGGATAAAAAAAAAAAAAAAAAAAAAAAAAAAAAAAAGTACTGCTAGTCAGGAATTTTAAATGAATACCTAAGATATCGATTAACATTGCCCCAAGCACAGTGTATTTAATACTTCTTTTTAAAAAAAGTTTAGGGCATACAAATTATACTCATCTAAGAAAAAGAGCCGTCCTAAAATACCTTTACTATGAAAATACTTTACATAATACATTGTAACTGGCTTTTGTATACCACTTGTCATGGTTCTTGTTTATTTGTTAACTTATCTCTATCCAGTCATTCCCATCTCTGTGCAATATTCATGTGTGATACCTAGTTTATAGCTTTATCATCTATTCCGTCAGTGAAATGATTTGGTTTTCCTATTTTCCTCAAGATTTCTTCAAATACCTTGTTACTCTCTTTTGATTCTTTTTTGATATTCATACCCAAAACTAATCTACTCTATTCTTAATTTTATACTCTACCTTTCAACTGTCTCTCCTCTGCGTTCCATGCTTTTTTTTTCTTGTTCAAAACAGAAAATTATTGCTCCATTCTCCATCTTAACAAACACATTTGAACATTTAGTCAAACAACCAGAAAATCATAAACTACTGAATATTGTTGAACATTTACACTGAAATAATTATTTATTCTAGACCAATGTTTGCATATACATACAAATACACATCATCAATCAGGAAATATATTATTAAAAATAAAATCTCCAGTACATATTTATTCCAAACATGCTAACAAGTAGAATTCACTACCAATAATTAATCAACAGACTAGAGAAAGCCCTCAAAACAAAAAAACAAAAAATAGCAACAGCATTAAATCTAAGGCAGTGATGATAGCATTTCATATAGATGCTATTCTAATATTTTTATATATTTGTTTTCTACCTTCATCATGTAAACAATTACGTGTCACTATAAATATTACATATTATATATATATACTTTATATATATATATATTGATCTAAATAAACTATGTTACCATATAATGATACTCTCTATGATATAGCTTTATTCACTTTTTTCCCTAAATATCTTGAACAAAGAGAAGGTGGCCACTGTTATGATTAAGAATATAATTTTCTTGATTTCTTTATATATTTTAGAGATCAGACCTTTGTCTGTTGCAGGGTTGGTGAAGATCTTCTCCCAGTCAGTAGGGTGCCTTTTTGTCTTAGTGACAGTGTCCTTTGCTTTACAGAAGCTTCTCAGTTTCAGGAGGTCCCATTTATTCAATGTTGCCCTTAATGTCTGTGCTGCTGGGGTTATACATAGGAAGCAATCTCCTGTGCCCATATGTTGTAGGGTACTTCCCATTTTCTCTTCTATCAGGTTGAGTGTGTTCAGATTGATATTGAGGTCTTTAATCCATTTGGACTTGAGTTTTGTGCATGGTGATAGATATGGGTCTATTTTCATTCTTCTACAGGTTGACATCCAGTTGTGCCAGCACCATTTGTTGAAGATGCTTTCTTTCTTCCATTGTACACTTTTAGCTCCTTTATCGAAAATGAGGTGTTCATAGGTTTGTGGGTTAAAATTCGGGTCTTCTATACGATTCCATTGGTCGACTTCTCTGTTTTTATGCCAGAAAAAAAAAAAAAGAATATAATTTTCCCAATGTCAAGTGTGAGTTTGAAATGGAGGAGAAACATGAGTTTCTCGATATATATATATATATATATATATATATATATATATATATATATATACTGTTGTTTATACACCACACTAAGGGAAGGCAATGGGCTCTTGATATGAAGGCTGATAACTTGGATATCTGCCAATGGTTTCAAAGTAATTCTCTGTGATAATTAGTGTATCTCAGGTATGTATTAGCATACATATAAGTCTATTAACTGTGTGTGTTCTTTTAATGCTAGATTATTTATTCTTATGGTTCCTATCCCCAGTGTTTTACTTTAAAAAATATTGAAAATAAAAAACTGTTTTACAAAATCTTGCATAATCAAAACTCAAAGAGCTTTAATATTTAGTCATCACTTGAGTACTTGCCTTTATATGTAGTTTGTCCATGTCCTTAACATAAGTGTCAAACCTCCTGGTCACTTGCTAATGGCTCTTCACTTCTCAGGAGATTGAATTGCTGTGGGAAAGTTTACTAAGTAAGTCTGTGGAATGAAAAAGAAAATTCTTAAGTAGAAGGCCTGAGCACATGCCTTCTTTTCAACTATTTTATATATTTCCATGCAACTCTATTTTATTCTTTCACATAGTTTATGAGCCAATGCCTTGTATGCACATGGTTTTTTAATTATATTTTACAAGATTGATATAGATAAAAACAATATTAATTATTATTCATAACAAAATATTAGGATCAGCAACATAAATAATCAAGAAAGTCTCATATAAAATCTGTAAATCACAAGGTAATAATAAATGTCATTAAAAATAAGACAAGATACTGAAGCTAGCTTAAACAACTAGCAGGAATGCTTTCAAAAGTGAAATATAAACTAATATATAAATATATAAAACATAAAGGGACTTGAGTATAAATAGGCAATTTATTATAAATTAGCCTAACTTTGGGGACAGAAACCAATCTGAAACTATGTGGTTATGTGTTTGACTTAGCGTCTTGAGTTTGAACTTGGGGCCTTGGGCAAGGGGCACAATGACGGAAAGCAATCAAACACGAACTATTCCTAGTGCCTTAAAAATGTACCTTTATTTAAATCTGAAAAAATGTAGTAGTTTTCCACTAAAATGTAAATAAGCAAATATAAACATTAGATAAAGAAGTGATTGAGGATGTGAAGGGTTCAGGCGAAGAGATTCCTGACTGCTGCTACTGGGTTAGACTATCTCTTCGAGGCTAGGGTCTGGGTCTGCTGTCAGGAGCAGGCTCCCAAGGAGTCCATTTGTAACCAGATAAGGAAGAGTGACAGCAGCACTGGGACTCATGGCTCCCATGGAATGACAGGTATTGACTGGACTCTGGGCTGTGTTTGAGACAGTGAGGGAGTCGATAAAAACATCAGGGCTTGTTTGAAGTAACACTGCAAGCGATGCTTCAATTTACCAACTGGAAAAGAGCCACGGTCCTTTCCCCCATATTTGTATTGGTGTAATCTAGCACATAGCTTAATCTTCTGTTTACCACTAAAAGCACCAGAAGTTTATAAGGAGTCTTTGGTACCACACAGAGGAGAGAAAGCACAGGAGTATAAGTTTTGGCACGCCAAGCAGATGTTCAAGCCTAGAAAAATAAACCTCATTTGAATCACCAAAGTATGAAAGAAAAAGTTTAGCAAATAACAACAATCATTGGAGAAAAAAGTTGTTGAATGTGAAGGATAAGGTACTTTTAATCTTTCCTCAGGAATCCTTTATATGTATTCTATATACCATCTCTAGTGATTAGAAAAATGAAGTTCAAAAGAAAACCAGAATGTTTATAAAACACAAAGGATAATATCATTATCATTTTAAGGATCTTACCCAATGGTGCTTTCTAAATGAAAATATTCTCCCTAAATGCTCCCCACCTATTCTTGAAACTTACTGCATAAAAACCTTATGCACTAAGGCAAACATCACACAAACACCTTAATTTTAATACTATGACAATTCAAGTGAAATGACTTTTGAGGTAGCAACTCATGCTCTAAAATCTATGATACTTAATTAACTCAGAAATATTCCTGATTAAAATTTTGTTTGTATTTATTAGCACAAATACAAACAATCCCCTAAACTTGACGTGACCAAATAAATGTGGCTTTTACAAATACTAGATTATTTAAATCTCTCTTGGTTGCTAGTGTTTAATATTGCCCATCTATTTAATAGTGATTACACTAGTGAGCTGAATTGTTCTTTGATTGGGTCAGGAACATTTTAACAGTTTAGTGACCATTAATCTCAAATGATCACCTCCCCAGGCAGTTTGACATGTTGTGGATATGATAAACACATAGAGGGACACTTTCTTAGTTCGACATGTTTTTTCATAATGGTATGCCAATCTTAGATCTGTCTTGCTACTTGAAGCATTCTCCGTAAATAATATCAACCATAGACAATGAAAAGAATCAAGAGAAGTTTATCACTTACTAGTTGTGTTTCAAGTGTAATCCTCTTTCTAAAATTTTCACAGAAATTGAAGAGAAAGAAGAATGTGACTTAACCAAATAACTAATAGGACACATAGGTTGAAAATAGTATTCTCTGGGAATAATCATACACAGAAGATTGGGGGTTTGAATATTTCAATATATATTAATAACATCTTAAATCTTAGTTTAGCTATCTTAATGCAGATATCTTACTTATATTAATTGTTGAACATCAAATTATAATACAAATGTATTAAACTTCATAGTCATGCAACTTTATGACTTATTCTCCAGTCTAATGAGGTTAATTTGCCTGGTGTTATTAAGAGGAATACTGTTAACATCTGTATTGAGTATTACTTAGTATTGAGCTTCCTTAGTAGATCCTGGAATTGTTTATGTTGCCTGAAAATTATCATAGTGTTGCCTGGGTTAGCCTACTGCTATGAAAATATCAGCTGCTTCCTGATTCTGTATGGATTGTTATTTTATGCATACTGGTTTGTTTTATAGAGTTGAAAAGACTTAATTTGTATTGGGCAGGTTTTGCAGCCTTATTTAGCATAAATAATTGAGGTTAGAGTATTACATATCTCGAAATTTGTAACAGGTGCAAACAAACCTGTGTGCAATTCATAGTGATAGCTCAGATTGTGGTGGTAAAGAAACACCAAACAATTCAGAATTCATTCATCCATTCTTAAAGCATTTTCACAGGGAGGGTATTACGCACATGTATGTGTGTATGTCTGGATTTTGTGCACTTGCTCCCTTGTGTGCTTCCATGCTCATGTACATGTGGAATTCGGTGTCAAGTGTACTCCTCTCTCACTGCCCACATAATTTTTTGAGACAGTCTGTCACTGAACATGTCACTCATTATTTAGGCTAGGCCTATCCAGTTAGCTCCCAGGATTCCCATTTCTCTTGTGCCCAGCACTGCAGTAATAGACACTCAACACTATGGCCAGCTTGTCATGTGAGTACGTGGCATCCAACCTTACATCTATGTGTTGTTATAGAAAGCATTTACCCACTGAGCCCCATCTCCACCTCTCCGGGACTATCTTTTTGAGGACTCTGCTTAGTGCTGGTTTGGGGTAAACAAAGATGTACATAGTCTGAGGTTTTTAAGGTGCTTCTAGCCCAGGAGCAAAGAAGAACATGCAAATAAATAAATAAACATGTAAAACATGGCAGCATACAGCGTGATCAGCACTGTAATCGAGATGTACACAAGCTTGACCAGTAGTAATTCTCAAGGAAGGAGTGATTAATTCTGTCTGAGGTTAGGCAGAGAGGAGATTGCATTTGAGCCCATTCTTTTGAATAATACATGAGACAACACCAGCGCATCCTACTAAATTGAGTAGTTTCGCCAGCGAGCTGCCAACCTATCAATCAGCTGGCTAGAAGACAGAACTTAGACCAGCAGGCTTAAATGAAGAACTAGATGACAGGATCGGGGCTCTGTGCCATTGGTAGCTTCATCTCTGAAGCTATACTGACCTGATCTGCTGAACAACCTCTCTATAGGGATCGGTGGCCCGCAGCTGGAGAAAGCTTGTAGAAAGGATGGTGAAGAATGTACAGAAATGCAGGGATGCTTTGAATAGAGAGAGGAAATCTAGATGTTCTGTGAAACAATATCCCAGTCTTAAGGAGTAGAATTATTAACAATGTATAAAATTTAAAAAAAAAAAACTTCAATTGCTTATGCTCCCATCTTAAGCAATAGTGTATGCACAGATTCCAGGTTGTCTTTGTCATACAGTATTTCATGGATGCCAACACTTACTAATTTTCTGTGCCATTTACCTTAATCTTTGCTGTGAGAAAATACCCAACAACACCAACTTGAATAAGGGAGGGTTTATTTTTGGTTTCCAAATCAAGGATATATCCTCTCATGGAGAAGTTGTGGCAATGGGAGAATGAGTGAAGTCTGTGGTTCACTTCACATCTGCAGTCAGGAAGTATGGAGACACTCTTTTTTTTTTTTTTTTTTGGCTTTTCGAGACAGGGTTTCTCTGTGGCTTTGGAGCCTGTCCTGGAACTAGCTCTGTAGACCAGGCTGGTCTCGAACTCACAGAGATCCGCCTGCCTCTGCCTCCCGAGTGCTGGGATTAAAGGCGTGCGCCACCATCGCCCGGCTCTGGAGACACTCTTGAACTGCCAGCTCACCTTCTTCTTAGGCAGTCCAGGGCTACAGAATGGGGAGCTCAGGTTAGGATGGGTCTTCTCACCCTAGCTAACCTGTCCTGATAATTCCTCACAGGTATGTCCACTGGTTTATTTCTAGGGTGATCTTAAATCCCATTAAGTTGATAAGATTAACAATCACATGCTCCTAAAGCAATGCCTTTATCAAGACTGCAAATTCATATGTTGAAGTCCTAGATCCAGATAGTAGCAATGGTGGTATTGCTGGGTCAAGAGGTAGGTTGAACCCGACTTTCCTGAGAAACCGCCACACTGCTTTCCAAAGTGGTTGCACAAGTTTGCATTCCCACCAGCAATGGATGAGAGTGCCCCTTTCTCCACAACCTCTCCAGCAGAGGCTATCATTGGTGTTTTTGATTTTAGCCATTCTGACCGGTGTAAGATGGTATCTTAATGTTGTCTTGATTTGCATTTCCCTGATTGCTAAGGAAGTTGAGCATGATCTTAAGTGACTTTTGGCCATTTGAACTTCTTCTGTTGAAAAGTCTCTGTTCAGCTCAGTGCCCCATTTTATAATTGGATTGATTAACCTTTTACGGTCTAATTTCTTGAGTTCTTTGTATATTTTGGATATCAGACCTTTGTCAGTTGCGGGGTTGGTGAAGATCTTCCAGATAGTAGCAATGAAAATAATTTTATGTTTGGCGGTCACCACAACAGGAGGAACTGTGTTAAAGAGTTGTATCATTAGGAAGGTTGAGAAGCACTGCTATGGAGAACCAGTGAAGGTTCTTTAGCTATCAAGTATTGAGGAACTCATGTGATATATTGAGTGCCTGTGTGTAGAACTGTTGTCAGCATGGAAGGGCAGCGTTTCAGACGGAGCTTCAGTTAAATCTCGTGACTGCTTGTCTGGCCAGGGTGTTATTCCCTGCCAGTGTCCAGTATCATGAGATAATATGGCTAGCCTGGGAAAAAAAAGAAAAATTTAAGATGGAAAGTTTCATTTCCACTGTGAGAATATTGCTTTCACACTTTAGTTAATATGATATAGTGTAAGCGTAGGCATCTGTGTGTGGATAGGGTCGATTTAGAGGTAATGAAGCCAAATGAGGTTATCAGATTGGGCCCAAATTTCAAATCCTCATAGAAGAAATTAGGACAACACATACACAATGTGAAACTCACCATGAGACACAAAGAGATATCCATTAGAAAGGAAAGCCCCCAAAGGGACCAACCCTGCTTAAATCTGTTCATGAATTATCAGTCTTGAGAAACAAAAGACCACACAATTGTGTTCAGTAAACCACCCAGAATGGGGCATTTTGTTATGACAGATCCAGAATAACAATGCACTGAACAGTGGGGATAGAGATTATATGTGTATATTTTGTTCGTTCAATTATGTGAGTAGTTCCTATCAACTAGAACCTCCAATCCAACTATAAAATGATGACTATCTGTGTTCCTATAATAAACAACTGGGAAATCTTTGCTACTTTTCTGTGGTGTTTCACAGTTCCTAGACTCCTTCTGCTCTGCTGTGCTATCCCCGCTGAATCTTTCTGTGCTGTATCTCTTTAACATGATGGGCATTTCCCATAGCATCTATGCCACAGAAGCTTGTTGTGTGAGTATCTATTCCCTTCTGGTCATGGTCATCATTAGATCCCATTGACGCTCTACTATAAAGTTATTCATAGGTACTTTCGCCGAATGACGAATATGTTCGTAAGATGGGTGTGATGAAGACCCTGGAGAGTTCCTTGCTGGTGGACAACACGACTTTGAATCTCCAGAGATGGCTCCAACTAATTACAAAGCACATGCGCTTTCATCCTATAAACCTTGTGTCAGCTTAGTTCTTAAAATAATACTAGGTCTTTTAATCAGAAATTCAAACCAAATAAAATCATTTAGTGGAGGGAAAAGATACTGTACTACGCATCATTTTAGGAGATAGATAAATTGGAAGTGGGGAATGCTATTTGAATTCTGATAAAGTGGGGGAAATATTTGGTACAAATAAAGATAAAGAGACAAAGATAACTTGCTAAAAGTTCAAGGAATTTTTTCTGTATAGGGGATAAAAGTGATTCTTGGGAAGTAAGTTAGCTGTGTTAGTCACTTTTCTATTGCTGTGATAAAATATTAAGGCCCAAGTCAACTTAAGGAAGAAAGAGCTTATTTTGGCTTAGTTTTTCAGTGATATAGTCAGCACGACACAAGAAGCATGGCGAAGGCAGACTGAAAAAAAACTGAGAGATAACATCTTCAACTATGGGTATTAACCAGAGAGAGAGATGCAGAAAGACTGTGACATGGTGGAGGGGGACAGGAAGGAAATAGGGAGAGAAATAGAGAGAAAAAAGGAGAAGAGAGAGAGAAGAAAACTAATTGGGAATGAGACTATAAACTCTCAAATCCCACTACTAGGTGATACATACTCAAATGAGATTCTCATCCTAAAAATTCTTCAGCAAAATTAAACAGTACCCCAACTTAATTTTAGGTGTTCAAGTATCTGATTCTATAAGAGACACTTCTCATTCAAATAAACAGGAATCATTGTAACTTGCCAAGAAATGGGATGGTCATAAAGTTTAAGCATCCTTGGATGAGGCAAGTGGCAGAGGCAGCATTTCTTCATAAAGAATAGAGCACAAGCCGGGCGGTGGTGGCGCACGCCTTTAATCCCAGCACTCGGGAGGCAGAGGCAGGAGGATCTCTGTGAGTTCGAGACCAGCCTGGTCTACAAGAGCTAGTTCCAGGACAGGCTCCAAAACCACAGAGAAACCTTGTCTCGAAAAACCAAAAAAAAAAAAAAAAGAATAGAGCACAAGTGAGAAAATATATCTCTACCATTTAACGAGGGTGGAAGAATATATTGACAAAAGTCAATTTTTCCACTAGGTATTCCTAATGATTAGCTTAAAGAAATTACGTTATAGGACATTGCAAAGTTCCTATGAGATGTCTGACGTCTTTTGTATATGTTATAGATAAGGAAAAACTGATGATAATATCAATATCTGTAATTGGAAAAATGAGAATAAACAAATATAATGCTTATTTGTACATTTCTGGATACTGACAGAATGAATAAAGTAGTTGAAAGAACTTGTTGACAAAATAAATTAAATCATAGCCTGAGATAACTATAGACTTAAAGCCTGTAACTAGAAGATATATTTAAATACAGATAGTGTAAAATTCCACATGTTCTTTTGTTGGATTAGTTTTCACAGATACTATTGCCAAATGTGACTCCTAAGCTTAGAACTGGAAAGGGATAAGATACAGATTGATAACATAACCACGAAGACTGGGGACAGGAGGAAGTTTGTCCTAAGACTATGTGCACACTGGGAGACACAATCAGAAATTTACAACAGGCATTTCTGATGCAGATATAGATAAGGTAGAAGAGTTATTTGTTTACTGTGTACGGGAAGGGAAATTGCAATTAGAGAAATTGTACAAGGTGTAATACTGAAAAACAGGTTTCTTGGGAATGGTGTCCATGTCAGAGACCATTAAGGACATCAGAGAAGGAAGCAAGCAAATTTTCTGAAAAATGGAACAGACACCTGTTACCAGTGTCAGGGGTGAAAGAAATCCAAGTTAACTATGGAGAGCTCGGTTCATAGGCACTGCTTGGGGTGGTATTAAAAAAAATTGCTTTGGAATAATTTGATCCTAAGCTTCTAAAAGGAAAGATCTAAATGGATGGGTATTCTAATGACAAGGGAAGGGCATGAACAACAGGATGAAAAGAGGGATCTTTAGCAAGAAGGGGTAGTATAGGAGAGCCTTCTGTCTTTGTGTTTCTTTCATTGGTTAATAAAGAAACTGCTTTGGGTCTGTTGATAGAGCAGAACTTAGGTAGGTGGGGAGACAGAACTGAATGCTGGGAGGAAGAAAGGCAGAGTGGAGAGAGACGCAGTGTATCTGCTACTGGAGATGGATGTACTGAAACTTTTCTGGTAAGCCACAACCACATGGTGATACACAGATTAGTAGAAATGGGTTAAATTAAGATGTAAAAGTTAGCAAATAAGAAGCTAGAGCTAATGGGACAATCCGTGATTTAATTACTACAGTTTCTGTGTGATTATTTTGGTTCTGGGTGGCCAGGACAAACAAATGGCCACCCCTTGCAACAAAGGAGGAAATGCAAGTGACAGCAACACGTGGGATGCGGGACAGAAGCAGTGGCTGCTGAGTCAAAGGCAATTGATTGCCTTTTTCCAGAGCACAGGGAATAATGGCGTTGACAAAAAGAGGAATTTGTTATGTTCTGCAATGGGAGAACTGCTTTCTAATGGATAGTCTTCCAACCTGCTAACAGTATATTAGTGCAGATATTATTGGTCCCATATTACAGGCTTTCAGACCACACATCTGTAAAATTTGCTAATGTGATTCAAACTACACAACACTTTCTGCTGAGTTACAAACCAAAGCCTGGCCCATCTAGCATCTATTCGTGAAGGTTTCCTCTTGTCTTATTTATTTATTTATTATATATTTTCATATCCAATGGAATACTATACTCATGGGTTGTCATAAAGTCATGACAGCATAAGCTGATCTTAAACCTGAAGTTTTAGTATTCGCAAAGCAGGAAAGCAAAGCTGAAAGGACCCTGGAACTGTCACAACTGCAATCACAGCCATTGTTCCCCTGCATAATTCACATTGAGGTAAATGAAGCAGAAACAATAAGAATCCTTCTCTATTATATAAAAGATAAAACTAGCAACTGGGTTTAATTAAACTATGTCTAGTAAAATACTTAATTCATAAAGTAGTTAAGAAATGAATCTAAAATTATTGTTTGATATTGTTAAGCAAGAGTGTTTAGGTAAATTTACTTGCATTGTTGGTCATTAAGCAAAGGGTAAACAGAATTTCTTTTTCTTTCAGTTTAAGATGAAATATGCATAAAGTGCCTGTTTAGGCATTGTAAGACATTCGAAAGTGCTGGTTGATGTCCAAAAGGCTCATGCATTCAAAAGCTAAATTATACACCAAAGCTCTAAATAAAGCTTAAAAATAAATATATTTAAAATAAGCAAACTCGGTTTGAAAGTAATTGGAAAAAACTTCTCACATGAATGACACTAGCTCTCTTTCCAGTTGTTTTTTTTATCTTGTTTTGACAGACAGATGGAATGTAATGACTTGCTAGACTGTATACTGTACTTCAGTGTGCTGTGGAGTGTGTGTCTCCACAAATTCACTGTCTCATGAATAATTCTGCACATTACTGTTAGTTTCTCTATTGAATGGTGTTAGACATTCAGTTTCCCTCCAAGTTTATGCACTTTTGTCTTCCTGTTTATATAATATAATATATATAATATAAATAGGAATTAATACATTAGCATATCTATCTAATCTTTTCTGTGATGTTAACGATCCCAAACATTCAATGTTCACTAATATAAAATAAAGTATGTAATATCTGAAATAAAATTAGTCTGGAAAGCAAATTCATAAAATATAGGATTATGTGTCTTTCAAAATAGACAGTCAAAGCATCAGTGGTTGACAACTTCAATTGGAAATCAAGTAAAGGATAAAGTAAGTAATAAAAAATTTGAGGATTTCTTCATTTGGCCATGTGGATTCAGCTTAGTTAAATGTATGCTAAAAACTCAATAATTTCTAACCTTTATTTTTACCATTAAATGTTGGATATTGTTTTTAAATGTGACAAGTATAGTATTAAACATATATTTGTGTTCATATTTCTTGTTTCCATTTCTGTTCATTTTAAGTAGATTGGTCATTTATATTATTCTTGCCTTGAAGAAGACACACACATACAGAGAGAGAGAGCAAGACTCAGGAAGATGAAAGAAGATTAGATTTGCTTATATAATCTACTTCAAGGGGTAAAATCCACTAAATGACCTTATAGCATATGGGGAAATTAGTGTCTATAATATTTTTTCAACTAAAGATTAAGTGATACGAAAAGTTAGCACTAATATTTCTCAGAACACTTGCCCCTAGAGAACTTTGAACGTCCTGGTATGCTTTATTTATTTATTTATTTATTTATTTATTTATTTATTTATTTATTTAAGATTTCTGCCTCCTCCCCACCACCACCTCCCATTTCCCTCCCCCTCCCTCCTCAGCCCAAAGAGCAGTCAGGGTTCCCTGCCCTGCTCTCTCTCCTTCTGCTCCTCATTTGGACCTTGGGATTTCAGTCCGGTGCTCCAATGTGGGTCTCTGTCTCTGTCCCCTTTCATCGCCTGATGAAGGTTAATATCCAGGAGGATGACTATATGTTTTTCTTTAGGTTCACCTTTTTATTTAGCTTCTCTAGGATCACGAATTATAGGCTCAATGTCTTTTATTTATGGCTAGAAACCAAATATGAGTGAGTACATCCCATGTTCCTCTTTTTTGGTCTGGGTTACCTCACTCAGGATAGTGTTTTCTATTTCCATCCATTTGCATGCAAAATTCAAGAAGTCATTGTTTTTTACTGCTGAGTAGTACTCTAATATGTATATATTCCATACTTTCTTCATCCATTCTTCCATTGAAGGGCATATAGGTTGTTTCCAGGTTCTGGCTATTACAAACAATGCTGCTATGAACATAGTTGAGCATATACTTTTGTGGTATATCCCAAATTTTCTGAGAAACTGCCACACTACTTTCCAAAGTGGTTGCACAAGTTTACATTCTCAACAGCAATGGATGAGTGTACCCCTTACTCCACAATCTCTCTAGCAAAGGCTATCATTGGTGTTTTTTTTTTTTATTTTAGCCATTCTGACAGGTGTAAGTTGGTATCTTTGTTTCCTTCAGAGTCAGATTCAACAAGTCACCACCAAGTTCAATGCAATTAAGTGTCTGTGCTATTTAACCCCCCCAAGCACTTTATACTTTTTACGTTTACGACTGGAGACATAGCTTGGTTGCAGAGCACCTACCTAGAAAGATGTTACATTAAGACATTTAGTCCCTTTTGAGTCAGTTTTAAATTCTCTTATGTCAATATTCACCTTAATTCATTTGCATATGGATATATAGTTTCTCAAGTATAATTCTTTTAGCTGACTGGTATTTCTGCACTTTATAGTATAAAAAAAACCTTTATTAAGAAATACAACATGTGATTCACACTACAGTGTCATCCTTAAAAAAACTGGCCTTGGGTGTTGTGTTGTATTGTTCTCGAGAGAGCATTTTTGCTGGATCTTCATGGCAAACAAGAACTTCTTAGTTCCTGTGTAGACTCATCAGTCATATAAAGAGCATGATATTTCTGGGGAGACCAAAGCATGTAAGAAAAAACAGTTAATTATTTGCCTTTAGAATTTAAAACCAAATATCAGACTAGTAAAATTTATTGTTTTCATATATACTTTAAACAGTCCATGGGGACAAATAAATACATATCTAAGACAAAAGCAAATTTTTAAAACTAGAAGTCAGGGTACTTGTATAAATATGTGTGTGAATGTTTTGTGGTAGGGGGAAAGTGTTCTCGTTTAAATACATTTTCTTTATATAAACTATATGTATTTATGCTTAGTGATTGTATTGTCCAAGACACTTTTCATATATATATATATATATATATACATATATATGTATATATATTAAATTTAAATAAAATGTTTTATTACTATGGAAAATTACACAGATCATTTTAGCTGAATGAAAATTCTTTGTTTCTAGTATTTTTTAGGCCCAATAAAATGTCTAAGAACCTGCGGCTGTGTGTGTGTGTGTGTGTGTGTGAGAGAGAGAGAGAGAGAGAGAGAGAGAGAGAGAGAGAGAGAGAGTGTTTTATAAAATGCTCCTACTACAATTTGTTTTGGTACGCAATGAACTATAATAGAGTAATGATAGAGTTAAATTCTTGCATATTCTGTAGAAAGTGAAGAAGCTACATGTTTACTGAGATTAGAAAACTGGAGATGGCATTTGTAAGGAACTCTCAGAGAAGTGGCCATGGAAAGATGATGGATGATATTTACCTCATATGTCATCATAACTGTTCTTAAAGCAGATGTCCGAGCCCTTCTTTATCAGGAATCTGGGAAATGCATCATTCCCAAGCACTCCATCACCATGACATGAAGAAATAGCAAACCTTGAGAGTGTCAAAACACTGTCTGTCCAATTGCCTCCTCCTTAAATACTGACTTTTCTCAATGCTACATTCCACATATGTGTGGTCCTAAGGAGATGTTAATTTTCCTATAAGGTTTTTAAATGGAAATGAATGGGTATGTGAATATGTGCAGTGTATTTGAATTTAATATAAAGTATATATTAGAGCAAAAATGTAGATCCCACAGTGACATTGGTTATGCCATTTGA
This sequence comes from Chionomys nivalis, assembly GCF_950005125.1. Lineage (NCBI taxonomy): Eukaryota > Metazoa > Chordata > Mammalia > Rodentia > Cricetidae > Chionomys > Chionomys nivalis. The sequence continues at coordinate 23,561,607 of NC_080088.1, forward strand.
ATATCATTCACGTTGATTTTATGCTTTGTGGGCTAGAGGCTTTGTCAAGTATTTCTAACTAACCCAGGATGATGCTGTAATTATTCCTATCTTGTAGATAAAACAAAACCGAATGAGTCATAGTAACATATATTCAGATCTACTGGTAGCTCATCATGACATTTATTCCCTCCTCTGGCTCCTTCCCTCCCTTTCTTTCTCCTTCTTCCCTCCCCCGCCCTTTTCTCCACTCTACTTTTTTCCTCCCCTTCCCCTTGTTCTTGCTCTCGCTTGCTATGTTAGGTTCTAAGGATATAACCTAGGATATTATGCATAGCAGAAATGTGTCATAGAACTACAGACACACACCACAATGATATCTGAAGTAGAAAATAAAGGTGTTTTTAAAGAATGATTTTTTTTCAATCTATGGTACTAAAAATCAACCTTGATTCTTGATGGATGTTAGCATTTTTGTCTGTGTTTTTGAACTCAGCCCTGTACATCTCTCCAAGAAAAGACAGTAGACCTGCAGAATGCAGCCTTGAATTTTCAAAGATATATCTATGCTTCTGTAGTCAGGAACTGTTTTTGCTGGTGGAAAATTTGACCTCCCTTCTGAAGGATGCATGAAATTTCTACAAAGCAGATTCTTGTCTATATTAAACAGTGATCATATGCCAAACATTCATGAGAGATCAGATTACAGCTCAAGCCACACAGTTATCATGCATATTGGAAATTTTTTTATCTGTTTAGAATATATTCTTGTTCTGTGGTCACTTCCAGCGTTAGAGTGGCATTATCTGTGTCAAATGGCAAACAGGAATCTTGACCTCTACTCTTAACCGCTATGCCAGATGTTTCAGTGTAAGAGATTTTGTCTCTGAGAGCTCCATAAACAAACCTGATCTGAATGCCTCCCCCTTGGCATTCCTCAGGGTTTATCAGATAAAAATGAACTCTGCTTTCATTACAGATAAGACCTATTTAACTTCCTCTTGGAGAAAACATTGAAATGCTGCATTATAATCTGTGAAAAACACATGTGGTCTTAAGGCAGGAAGAGTACAGAAAGGAAAAAATGTATTTCAACTGAGCACACTTTGGACTTCTATAAAGTCCTTAGCATAATACATTTTTTCATTTTATTTTCTTCTTTGCTGTTTAATACTGGATTTAGAAAAGAATTTTTTTCTTTTTCTTTTTCCCACCTCATTAGTGATTAGCTTAGTTATTAGTCTGAGATTGTGAAGTGTGTGAGAACACCATTCCAAATCACTATATTCCTGAATCTGTAAAAGTTCTTTAATGATAACTAATCTGTGTTCTGTGCATAATGCACAGAATTGTTGGACTGTTGTGTAGCTCAAAGCTCTTACAAGACATGAGTGAAGCCCAGAGATTAATCCCCAGCGTTCCCTCCCCCTCCTCTGTGTGTGTGTGTGTCTGTCTGTCTCTTTCTATCTCTCTCTCTCTTTAACACATACACAAAACAATTAAAATATGAAGAAAAAGGAGGAACAGGAAGTTAGTTATGGAAGATGATGCTCAAGACAAGAACGATAGAACACTGAGATACTCTTGGAATGGAGAACCTTACTAGCAAATAACATAAACTTAGCGCTTGAGAGACAGGCATTAGAATTGGGGAGTTAGCTCAATCAGGAAAACCCTTGCCTTGCAAGCATTAGGACATGAGTGTGATCCTCAGAACTCAGAACTCAATGAGAGATGGCTCTTGTAAACCCAGCACTGGGAAGGCAAGTAGATGACAGGAGGCCTGGTCACAGTGAGTTCCAAATCAGTGAAAGATCGTGGCCCAAAGAAGGTAAGTGGTGTCAGGTCCCAAAGAAATTAAGGACAACTGGCAAACAGTGCTACCACTTTAACATATCAAAACCCATGAAGGTTACCAGGCTTTCTCAGAATAGCAGGTACCTGTTACAGCCCCCTGGCTCCTCTCAGCACCTGTCACTCCAACCCTATCCTCTAAAGCTCTCCTTCCCCAGGCTTCTCTTAGCTCTATTCTTGATTCTCTTGGTTCACCTCCTTTTCCTAGTATCCTCTCTTGTTCCTCTCTCTTCTCTTCCTCTTTTGACCTGACCCTCTTCCCTCTCATAGCCTGGTTTATTCTCCTGGCCTTGTTCAATCTGGACTCTTCCAGATGCCTCCAGCTGTTCTCTCCCTCATATCTGCTATAAAAACTTTCTCTTCAACCATATCTACGAGTAGTGTATCCTCATTTTTAACCAAATAGCTCCAGAGGAATGACAATAGAGATTAACCTGTGTAGCTTTCAGACACAATTTAAAGAAAGAGAGCGAGAGAGAGAAAGAGAGACAGAGAGACAGAGAAGGCATCAGTAATGTGTTAGTCTATAGATGAACTTGGAAATGGTTCAAACCTGATAAACCAAAAGTTCAAATACGAACATAGAATTACACCAAACATTTGGACCTTAAGAGCTCAGACCGTTGCTCCAAATTGAGACTCTGTCTCTACCTCGATCCATCGCCAGATGAAGGTTCTAAGGTGATATGCAAGATATTCATCAGTATAGGATAGGGCCATTTCAGGTTCCCTCTCCTTAGTTGCCCAAGGTACCAGCTGGGGACATATTCCTGGACACCTGCGAACCCCTCAAGAGTCAAGTCTCTTGCCAACCCTAAGATGGCTCCCTTAGATAGGATATATACTTCGCTGCTCCCGTATCCATCCTTCCTATATCCCAACCATCCCAATCCCCCGAGCTCCTCCCATCCTCCCCTTCTCATATTTCTCATCCCAAATGAGGAGCAGAAGGAGGGAGAACATGAGCAAAAAATCAGGACCACGAGGGATGCACCCACCCACTGTGACAGTGGAACTGATTTATTGGGAGCCCACCAAGGCCAGCTGGTCTGGGACTGAATAAGCATGGGTTGATTCCGGACTCTCTGAGCATGGCGGTCAATGAAGACTGATGAGAAGCCAAGGACAATGGCACTAGGTTTCGATCCTAATACATGAACTGGCTTTGTGGGAGCTTAGCCTGTTTGGACGCTCACCTTTCTGGACGTAGATAGAAGGACCTTGGTCTTCCCGCAGGGCAGGGAATTTGGACTGCTCTTCAGTATCGAGAGGGAGGGGGAATGGAGTGGGGGGAGGAGAAGAGGAGTGGGGATAGGGGGAGGGAAGTGGGGGGAGGGCAATATTTGGGAGGAGGGGAGGGAAATGGGAAACGGGGAGCAGGTGGAAATTTTAATTAAAAAAGAATAAAAAAAAAAAAAGAATTACACCAAACATATAACCTTGCCTTCCATCTCGACACTGCTATTAAAATGAAAACATCCACCTTAAATATATGAAGGGTTTTCATCTCAATATTTGTGATAAGTACTTTAATGCTACATGTACTAATGATGTTCTCTGTGGCAATCATTGTATTTGAGTGTATTATTTTCCTCAATCCTGAACGGACCTAGTAGTTCAATTAAATTTCCTAGAACAGGTTGGTTCTTGCAGCATACATTTTGACCTGTTGTGCTACTGGCTGGTCCAGCCGAAAGCCATAAACTGAGCAGAGAGTCATAATTGTTCAGGGACACAGCCATAGGCCTAAATACTCCAGAGGGATTTAGCCCAATCATTCAACTCTTTAAAATTGTGACCTAAGACAGATAGGAAGCAGGTTCTCTTGGGAGAAGAGGCTAATGCATTAAGCTTGTCCCCCAACTTGCTTTTGGTCTTTACCACTTTGCTCTTGTTTTCTTTAAAACCAAATAAAAGTCAAGACAGAAAGAATTTTCAAAAAGGGCAAATACAGCGGAAAGCTTAATCTAATTGGTTAAAGACTAAATTTATGATTTGCTTGTTAATTAGTCTTGAAGAACAAAGCAAATGCTGTTCCATTTAGTGAGAAAGGCCTCTGTGGACAGAGGACTGACCAATATTGGTTCTCCTGCTGGGAAAACACCGTGCATAAACAAGTCCCTAGGGTTTCATTACTGAGCCTTTTAGACAAACACAGAATGCATCTTAGTTTATTTGAAAATCCTTACAATGAAGCTTTATTGTATATCTATAAATTTTTCACACTGACATGTCAAAGACTTGTAAAAGTATACTGGCAAGAATGATAAACATTATAAATAAGACTTTTCCCTTAAATGTAAGATGATTGTGGATTGTACACAGTGTGGTAATAAAATGGATGTGATTCTGTTTGGAGAAGCAATTGAGAGAATGAGTGGGTATGCCTGCACAGAGCAATAACCTATTCATTGCCTGAGTAAGCCATTTAACATTATTTAGCAAGGCTGTGCAAGGAGGTATTTTTGATGACTAGCAAGAAGATGCCTCACTTGGATTCATAATTTTCAAGAAAGTTTTAATGCCACCATATCACCATTTGAATTATTCTCTCTTGTATTTTAATTTTTCTGTTAATGAATTTATTTTCATATATTGATGCAAGCTTTTTCAAAGAAAAATATATTTTTCTAAAAATTTTCATTCATTTCATAGTGTGACTATGTTCCTAATTACTATAAGTTTGTCAACATGGCAATTGTTACCTCTGTACACATTTCTCAGGGAAACTTCTGTGGAGTCAATGGAACTTTAAATTGTGACTGTAGCTACTCAGGATAGGACATCTTTGGAAACTATTTCAATGATCCTGGCCATTAGTTTGAACTACTGAATACATTTTCTTTGCTGATAATTTAAAAATAATTTTTCTCTTCATCACAGAGACTATAATATGGGATTTCTAAAACTGGTTTCTTCTTAAATTTAATTTTTCCTTCTCTTTGTGAGACAATGCATTTCCAACTCTGACATGTATTAAACTTTACTAATACTGTAGAGTTTCTGTAGGTTTTTGCAACGCAGGCACAGAGACACCTGATCTGTGAATGGCATGCCAAGACAAGATTTAGAGCCTTTAAAGTGATTTTGTGTTTTTACTGTGATAGGATTACCCAGACTAGCTAAGCGGTAGAAAGGGCTCTCGGAAGAAAAATGTGATGGGTATTACAGCCAATTTCTTGACTTTAAAAGAAACACTCGTGTCCTCAGAAATGTGTTCTCAATTCTACAAGGAAACTGTACGGAAAACCTTCTTCTCAGCCTGAAGACTCCCTGAACTAGCCAGCTCACAGGACTTGATGAGCTTGTGGAGCTTTCAGATGACCCATTTCCTTATTTTAACCAAATAATCTTATATACCCGTGTTCTTCATTTAACTAATTAGGCCATGACCTTACCGTAACAAAGAGTGAAGATAGGTCATGACCTAGTCTGCAAGCAGGGCCCACACAGCTCTATCATCGCCTAGCCTGAGAGTTGGAACCACAGGGGCCCTTCCTTGAAGAAGCTCATGTTTTGACTCTTGTAAAATCTTTTCTTTATGTTTTTTTTTAAATTGTAGAAATATGTAAGTCCCGAAAATATATAAGTAAAATAAAGTATGATCTCTCCCACTCTTTCCAGAAGTTCTGATTACATTTGACTTATTATGATTATTTACTTTCTTAAAAGGAAGTTTAAGAATTTCCACGTTTTAGACATTAAGTTAATGTTATATTTTGTTACCTGGCTTTGAAAATCAAAAGTAAATAATAGCAGAAAGTAAAAAGAAGATATATTATGTATAATGATGGCTTAGGAGAAACCCAAACAGATACGGTCTATTTATTTGATATTTTTCACAAACAACCCAGGTATTATTCATCCTGAATGTAATAGCAGTTCTTATATTTACACTTGATTGTGGTCTTGGCATCAACCTGATGCAGTTGGTTATCACAGTTTGACTCTATATGGTCTGCGGGCCTCTCCAGTTTAAGCACTGTTCCAAACATTGTTCCTTCCACTTAAGGTTCTGTTGCCCTGTGTCTCTGAACTTGGTACTCTTTATACCAGTTCCCTGTGCCAGTGTTAATGTGTTCATGAGTTCTTCTTTGGAGGTCTTTCTCAGAAGGTATATTATTCTTATCCATATTTTCTGATTTCTCCAGTATCCTGCATATCTTACAGTGTCCTCATTACATGTAATACATTAAATTAAAGATATCTCTTGATGGTTGGGTGCAAAAAGTTGAATTCATCCATTCAACTCAAATAGTATTACTGAGCGTTCACTAACTGCAAAGTAAAAGTTTATTATTTAAATTGTGTTTAAATAACATGAAAAGTGAAATCCCTCCACTTTGGAAATCCATGTTAACTACACTTATAAGGTCTATGGCATTTCATGTTCTTTTTAATATCCCACGAACTGAGTGCTTGGTTTTAGGAGACAATAGGAAAAGTAAAAGCGAATAGTTGGGAAATTAGGAAGAATTACAGCCCAGGCTTTGACTTACAAGGACCCATTTGTCACAAGGGAATTTTTCATGCTATTATAATATTTTTACAAGTTGCTTTTCAGATAGTGCCTGGGAGAATGAGTCCCAAATACAGAAATACTGTTATTGGGGTTTTTCAGGTTGTCAATCAACTTCATGGACATCTTTCTGTCATTCCTTTCAGTTTTTAATGGACTGTTTAGAAGTTGTTTTTTTTTAAAAAAAAAAAAAACCTGAATTTTGTTAAATTCAAACAGAACACACTCCACCCATATGATATTGCAGTCATTTTACATGCATCAAGCAAACAGCTTGTAATTTCAGTCCTTTGAATTATTTTGGGCTTATTTGAAACAACAGGGCAATTTCAGTGTTGATTTCTGTGGCCATTATTTTGATGAGATGCAAAGATACAGGAGAAGACAAAGAGTGAAGTACTTCAAACATCAATGAATATGAAATATGTGTAAGCTTTTATAAGGGATAATTTCTGTAAGTATTTCTGTCCATTTTTATTTGATTTTCAATTTTCTAAATGAAAGTAAAAACATTAATGGCCAAGTTCAAAAAGAAGAAAAACCCTCCAAGTTGACAGTGAAATAAAATCAAATCTAGGGAAAGGAATCAGAGAACATCAATTCTTTTTTTAAGAATAGATATCAAGACTACAAGCAAGAATTTGAATTTTCTGAAAATATAATTAACATCAATTCTTTTTAATTTGATATATATACATATATCCATAAAACATCATCTCTTTTCCTACAAAACCTTTTTAGAATAGAATATAACCAATTTTAGGCTTCAAGAGAGAGATTAGGCTAACTGCCCATGCTTGCCTTGCAAAAATGTAGTACAAAAGGAACAGCCTTGTTACAGAAGTGCTGAAAAATATAGAACCTAAATCTGCCAAATGAGCCGTCTTTCCTGGCCTTCTTCCCCACCCACCAGGCCTCATTAAATTAATCTGAAAAGAGTGCTATCTCTTTAAGGCTGGGAAAGTAGCTTAGTGATGAGCCAGGGCCAGCCCACCAATTGGCAGACCCATTGGGTGATAAATGTCCAAAGACCTCTAAGCTGACGACACATTTTTCATCATTAATCCAGTCTATTGTAACCAGGGCCACTCACATTGATTCGAACTAGGGGGCATCATCTGCTGTTAAGAGGGTGATGACTCGCTAAAAATGAAGGCCTAAAACTAATCAAATATATTTAGAGCCTTCCTGGCAACTTGCTGGGAGAGCATCAGTGGCAAGCTAAGAGGGGATCCACCAGCAGGTATTGTAAAGATTGGCTCGTCTGTGTGGGAATGTGGGAAATCCATTTGGAAGCTTGGTGTTCAGCTGTTATACACTGAAGTACAAATGTGTGTGTGGATTTATCAAAGTGGACCACACTCGAGTGTTTCCTTAAAGTGTCATTGAGAAATGCATACCTTTGGTTGGTAAAAAGAATCTAAGGATTTAGTTATAAGAAACAAAGTTTTCAACCCCAAATATCTTTGGTATCATTAACTTGGTTTTGTGGTTCTGCACAATCATAATTTTTGCTTTGTGTAGGTTACTTAAGATTTATTTTACTATGTTAGGGAAATCTGATGGGAGAGCTATCCTTTTTCCCAGTGTCCAAAATTTGAGTTCTTCTGTTTTTATTATTGTGATAAATGAGCTTATTATATATGTTATCATGAATTAATTTAAAGAAAGATATTTATACCCAACATTAGCATTTCATGTATCATATAGGCATACATATGCATTATAAGCAAAATTTTTATTACTTTCATTCACATTGACAAAAATTGTTCAAGTTAATTTATAGCTAAGGCTACTAAAAGTTATGGTGAGTTGAGTTTTGGGCCTTAGGCAAACACAAGGAAACCTGTTGTTTCCTGTATGTACTTCATTAAGCAAAGCCAGGTGGGATCCTGAAATAAATATAAATGATTAGACTAATTAATAGGTAAGCTTAACTTATGCATTAAGTAAAATAACTACAAATGATAGGCTAAAAATAAAAGCAAAATTTGCAAGAAGGCAATAATAAGGAAGGTCTAAGAGAGTACCATTGCATACAGGAAATGCATGGATGGGCCTGGGAGAGAAAGGAGACAAAACATATGCATAGTGGAATTCTCCTTTTATCTCTGTGTTCTCACTCAGGAAGCAAAGGGCTGACCCCCAGAATGCTGGGTGGTGCTATGGGAAAACACTGCTTGGCCAGAATTTCTTGGAACCAATGTCATCAGATTCATTTTTTTTTTTTTTTTTTTTTTTTTAAAAAGGAGAAGGGTGTTTTCTCCAAGTTCAATGGTTGAAGTTTCACACTTTTCTTGTTTGGAAGTTTTGAGGAGGACCACGAACAACTACATCTATTGATTCTAATTCGGTGAAATGGTATGGAACTTTTTATTTAGGACTAATAAGCTGAGTGTCTTACTATATGATGAACATTGGCAACCTGAAGGTTATCTGCACTGTGCCAAACGTGGCTTGTTATAAAGAACCTTGCCAGGGTCGAGGAAACTAATCAGATAAGCATAATCCTTGAAGGCCAGTTTGCATATGGATTCTTGTTTGGATGAGTTGCCTACTCTAGAAATAAGCAAGTGATGACCAAAAATGCATAAAAACCTAGCACCACCAGCAATTCTCTGATGACAGAAAGGAAGTTACAGTCAGTTCAGCTTCTTAAGGAAGACGCCACTGGCAGTGTCATAAAATGTCTGTGTTTTACTACAAAGTGATAACTTTTGCCTTACATGTCAGGAAGGACTTAATTTATGTGAGTAGTAGAGATTTTCTTCAGTTATAGAAGCAGGACCAACTTAGTAATATGAGTCCATAGTCCTAGAAATCACTTTCTTTCTGTCCTTAGTAGAAAAAGAGATCTCTGAAGTGGGTTAGAAAGATGTACATTGCTCTTGAAAGAGCAGTCTACTCTGTTTGTTCGTCAGTGAAGAGTGGGTCCACTGGCGAACATTAAATATTCACTTCATAGGTTTCCAATTCTTCGGTATTCACAGATGTACCCCTAGTTCCAAAAGTGGATGAAACATAGCAGGGTTTTAAAGCATATCCAGAGGCATGGGATAACCTAGTGATTAAATGGCATAGCTATTAAAAATTAGATAATCCACAAATATAAATGGATTTTTGTCATCTCTAAATAATTTAAGTTACTTATCTACAAATATTCACATTTTGTTATGTTGTCTGGTAATAAAGGAAAAGCACTGTGTTTCAGCCATTTTAATCTCTTTCCCAGCCGATGCTAAGATGCATTTTGTGACCAAAGCAAAGGAAGGGAATCCCTCTTAGTCAAAACTTCCAGTGCTTTGCTGTCGTGCTGCACTCTGTTACCCAGGAAGTAGTGAGGATGATTCATTCCACGTTCCTGAAGAATCCATCCTTTCCCTTAGAGGAGTTAAGTTCCCATGGCTGGAAGTTTTAAATATGGTCTCACCTTGCTCGTGACTCTTGGGCAGATGAGACCCAGAAGGTCTGCTCATTTATGGATCTTGAATTCTTCTGGAGGGAGACACGAAACAATAGCAATTTATCTTCAGAAGAGTTTAGTGTGGGGAGAAGCTCAAAGTAAGCATTGATAGAAGGTATCAGAGAGGATTGGCTTGGGGGGTGGCACCCAGGGAGACTGTGCAAACTGAAATGGGAGCATTGGAAGGATGCTGTCTTGGGGAGGACAGTTCTCTGGCTGGGGGAATGTCCTTCTAGAAAACCACTCAGCTGACTCCTGGGATTGAGAGAAGAACCTGCACAGAGAATAGAGTGAACAAAGCTGGAGGAACCTAGGAGGAGGGGGAAGGACGTGGTTGCCAAAACTTCATGATGTACCTGATCCCTTTGTTCAAGTTCCACTCCATGTCTGAGAAAGGTTCCCCCTTTTACCCTGAAATGCATGATAAGTGCCTGGCTGATGATAAACCTTAAGTGTGATACTCTCAAGGAAGTCGGACTCAAGGGAGACAGATGTGTAAAAGATAATTACAATAAAGCATGGTACATATAAATGACATAATAATCAATAGTAATGATTCCCTGCAGGCTAATATCCAGTGGTGGGTGAAGTGCAGTGTTAGCCCCTCTGGTGAAAGAGAGTTCTTCCTATTATCTTCTCTAATGCTCTATCCTGGGTTCTCAGCTCTTTGTGACGGCACTCTTATGCCTTCTTTCAGACTTGGATGGGGTTCTGTTCCTTTTTATGCTTTAACATGAGGACTTTATTACTGAAAAGTTGAATCCTTGGAGTTTCAGTTTTCTCATTGGGAAACTGAGGCAGAAATCCTGATTGGTGTCTGCTTGGGAAATCGGAGGTTTGAGATGAATTGCTGATGTTGCAAACACCATTGGCAGACTGTAAAATGCTGATTCCAAGAATCTAATATTGGGCTTTCAGGAAGAAAATGGGGGGGGTGATGTCTAACTCAGCTGTTTTATTAACGTTAAGTTAATGATTCTTTTTGCCAAAAATGACCATTTCTTTCTTGCTGGCCAATTAATGTATCTGTTCATAACCCAGTTACTGATTCAGGCTACTCTCATTTCCAGTGGGTTAGGTCACTTTCAATATTTCATATAAATGGTGTACTTTACGAATGCATGAATTGGTGTGACAATATACTCATTTTCTATTGTGAAATATAAGGGCAAATTAAATAAACATTAATTAACTTATATAACATTTTAAAATTTTATATTTTAGAAGTTAATATGTGTATAAAATTGTATGAAATATCTATGCTAAGTTATTTTCCCTTTGAACAAGGATCAAATTTAGAAGTAGCTCTGGTTGATTTTCATCTAATAATATTATTTCAGTATTTTACAATGAAAAGCAGTAATGAAACGTATGATAATTGTTAGTATGTGCATTCTATCTAATCTATATTGCATAGTTTTATGATCTAAAATTATCTAATATATATATATAACTCAATTAGTATTTATAATGGCATAAAGTGGGAAAATTTCAGATATTCAAGACATTGATACTTTTGTTTTAGTTAGAGCAATTTCAAAAATGCAAAGAGAAATATAGTATCTTCAATCAAATAATTTAAACAGTGAACTGCCTTTACCCTTTATTGGTGATAAACTTTTCAATAGCAGCCTGATATTGTGCTGTGGGTCAGATAAGGCTGGTTTGTTTTGAGTCTCCTACTATGTACTCAGGCAAAATGTCTAATGATAAAACTTTACCAGGAGAATTGTAGTCTGTTTCTTTGCTGAGTTACCATCCAACTGTGGGTAAAAGAAGGGACAGTGCCATGGTGCTTCTCTTCATAGAGAACAAGATTGAAGGACTTCTAGGTTGTGAAACTTATGCTGAAAAGCAGAACAATAACAGGTGAGTTCTACTTGTCTGGGAAGTAGTCATACAATTTGAGCAACATTCCTTTCATAAAAGCTCATCTTGCTGTTCTGAATTTATTTAAAAGATTTAGTAATCTTTGTGTGAATGTATCATGGAAATCATCACTGACCCCTGATTCTTGAGAATGTGATACTCTTGGTGGCATTTTGAGAATTCACAAACACATTACAAATGTAGATTTTCAAACAAGATCAGGTGCATTCAGGGTGGTTCAAGCTGGACCGTGATGGTGCATGCCTATAATTCTAACACTCAGGAGGCAGAGGCAGGCAGATCTCTGTGTGTTCGAGGCTAGCCTGGTCTACAAAGTGAGTTTCACTGCAGCCAGACCTAAACAGTAAAACCCTGTCTTGAAACTCCCCCACCCCAAAATGTAATTTTTCACTAGGATGTTGAGTGTAAAAATAAATCATCTTTCACATCTCATTGGAAGAGGAAACAAGGATAAGATTGATGTGTACCTAAGGTGTGGACTCATTGATGTGTTTCATTTCAAATGCTAGCCTTGCATGTTTGAGTCCACATTCTGTATAAAAGTTAGTGACTCAAAGTTTCCATTTTAAAGAAACTAAATGTCAGTTTACTATTTACATAGGTTTCATTTCTTTTGTTGCCTCAAGATTTCGTTGAAAGAGGGCTGAAGGCATCTTTTACATGATGCTTCTGTGACAACTGCATTAGCAGCTGGAACTCCCACCTAGGAATGGATTAGCCTACATATGTCATTGAGTCCTCACAGCACCCCACATTGTGAGAAACCACCTGTAATCTTTGCCATGTTGTCAATTAGCAAACTGAAGTATAAATGACTTAATCATGTCTTCAAGGCCAAACAGCTTCCATAGTCTGTGCATTTAACCATTTCACAAGGTTGCTTCTATAGTGCAAAAGGAACTTAATGAAACAGAGTTTATCTTTTTTTTTTTGGCTATTCTGTCTCTTTGGAGAAAATATCATCTATAAAATAGATACAGTATCTATGCTGAGTTGCGGTACCATTCCAAATCTGGCTTCTAAAGAATATTAGAGGGGCTGGAGAGATGGCTCAGTGGTTAAGCGCACTGGCTGCTCTTCCAGAGGTCCTGAGTTCAATTCCCAGCAACCACATGGTGGCTCACAACCATCTGTAATGAGATCTGGTGCCCTCTTCTCGCCTTCAGGCACACATGGAGGCAGACGTTGTATACATAATAAATAAATAAATAAATCTTTAAAAAAGTAAAGAATATTAGACAGTACCTAAAAACTGAGAAGTAGCACGTATCATGCTATTGATTTTCATAAATAACTGCTCAACTTTAAAATTTTATCTTTAAAAATTTACTTAGTATATGTGTGTGTATTGCATTTAATGAGAAAATAACTATATTATCCTGACTCAAAGATTTTTATTTTGAATACAATTTTTGCTGTTCAATGTAAAAGAAAATGTAGCATTTACAGCAAAGTTTTTCACCAAACAGAAATGGAAAATAGATTGTATTTATGACACCTGTAAGTGCCATAGTTTTTTTAATTGTATAGTTTAGCAACCAAGAAATAATCTTTTGAAAAGTCAGATGTGATGATGCAAAACTATAAGCCCAGCACACAGAATGTTGTCAGAGGACTTAGAATTTGAGATGAACTTGAGATTCATATTGACTCTCTTTGACAAGGGAAAATATTGGTTCAAAAATAGTGGTGGGGCACCATGATGGTTCAGGTGGTGATGATTCATTTGCTGCTGAATACTGAAAACCTGAGTTCAATCCACATATGGAATAACATACAAGGTTGTCCTCTGATGTCTGTATCGTGATCCGTTCACCTAACAAACAGGAATCATGCAAATCCACAGATATACACACATAAATAAAGAAGTACATGAAAAAACACAGTTTTAAATTGTATTTTGAAATTTTATTCAAATGTTATTCATTTTCTAAATTATGTAATTGGTTTGCCAAACATTGCTTCATATAACTTAGCATTTTCCCATAATGTAAATATGTTGACAAGTCTCAAGTTTGATAATTAGTTTGGGACTAGAGAGGATTTAATGGAGCAGTTATTTTTACTTTTTCTTACTGCATTAGTAAATATTGCTCTAAACTATAAACTTCGAGAGATCTATAATCTTCTCAGGCAATCCCATGATTCATTGAAAGAATAAATTTCCCCTGACTCTAATTTTGTGTTAGTCAGAATTGTTTTGACCTGAATTTTATTTTAGAGTGATTAAATAAAGCCCACATCCTTCATTTATGCCTTTGTGACTTTTTCTGCCATTTGTTCACGCCCACCTAATTTTATCCTATAAACATCTATACAAACTATACAAAAGTGGACTATGGTCTCAAAGATATTTTCTTATGAAAAGGTTAAAAAATTTTGTAATCAATATTTGGCATTTTTGTATGTCGCGCCTGTGCTATAGGCAAAGCTCTTTCAATGCCCAGTAGGGATAATCTCCAGCTCACCAAAGAGAATTAGGGCTAACGTTTCAATGATCACAAAAGGGCAGTCCTGGGCTGTCAGTGTGCAACAGTGTTGAGTGTCCTTGGTTAATGTGAGGCAATGGCAGATTCATCGGATCTGTGTTTAAACATCCAAGTACTGTAAGTGAAGTCTATTAATGATATGCCTTCCATGCAGCTGACATTTTCAGATCCATGCTGTTTTTCAATGAGTGTGGGCACTAACGATGCCTTTTGACTCTTGAGAATTGATTTCACACACACCAGGAACTTGTGATGGATTTGCTCCCACGGTGGGGATTGTCTGTGAATATCTGAAGGCAGGAATTGACTTAAATAATCTATCTTGAGCTTTCTGCTGTGAAGTATGAGATTTGTGCATTTAAATTAGGTGTTGCTAAGTTTAATTCCTAGTCTCCATTATGATTCTAAACCATGAAGAGGCCCTACCTGGTGTGAATAAACCAGGTAGGCAAAATAAAAAAAAAAAATCAGATAATAAATTCATTCTATGTCTTTGTCTATTCACTTAAACATCTTCAACACTAATTTAACTTGCACTCAAAGACAATGATGAATTTAAAATCTTGAGTATTTCTTGTTTAGTTTAACAAAGTACAATTTTCTTCAAGTAAGCTAGTTTTTCAGATAATTGATTTTTTTAATATGCTCCATCAGTTTGTATGATAATCTACGATGCCGTCATTAACTATTCTTATTTTCTTTACCTTTAAAATGGAAAGATTGAATTGAAACCAATTTGCAGACACTGAACTTACCTGCAGCATGTTTATATTGAAAAGCTTCTGAAGTCTGGAAAGGTAGATTTAATTTTTTCCATTGAAAAACTAATGATTTATTCCTCTTATCTTTTTATCATAGTTTAATGTGAGCCTACTCCCCTGAGCTCTGGTCTCTTAGACAGGTGATTGGCAGGCCTATCTGGATTAACTCTTAAGAGAAAAAATAATTATATATCTCCACCTAATGGTAGGGTCCATTTAAAAAAATCTAGTAGATAATGCCTTTCCCATAGTGGGAATTCAGGGCTAGTGTAACTAACATATCAGCTTTCCCATTTGGCTCAGATAAATGGACTTAAAATTCTGATGTACTATAGTTTAACATTTTGTACATTCCTGTACTTACCAGGTCAAGGTCACCTGACATGACCTTGAGGAATAAAATTAGGCTCAGGTTCAAGGAGCAGCAGCAAGACTGAGAGGCTGTGAAAATCTTGAGAACCATCAGACTTTTTATACCTTTATCAGAAACAAACTATAGTGGCAATTGCCGGGATCAATACAATTATAGTTGCCAAGATACAACGAAGTTTGTAAGCTATGCAGGTACAAAAGATTAATGCCTCAGACCAAATAGAAAAGTTGTCAAGCTTCCATGTTTTCTTGCTTTCTAAGGGAACATACAGAGACAAACAAAGCAGCCTGAACCCTTCACTGGCTGGGGGTGTGTGCCAGTCTTCCGGAACTGTACAGCATATTGTGCTCCAGGAGTAATAGACTGTAATCTGAAAAACCTATGAACCATGCCTCTCAAGGCAGCTAGGCCAGGTCAATTCTTCTATGGACCACTCTCTGTTAGTTATTTATTCTAAATTTTATTTAAAAAATGCATCCGTGAGGATGTTCTTTGCAATATATTTTAGAACATGAATTAGCTAAAAAAAAAAAACACTGACTATTCCCAAAAGTGTAGTATTATTTAATGCAATTTTGCATAATAATGTGCAATATGCCTCTCTTTAGAGATTAAGATTTCCATTATAAAATTTGGCCCTCATCATAAAAAAATTCTTTATATGATAATTCATTAAATAATAATAAATTAACAAATGATGTTTTCTTATATTTATAAACAAGCAAAAGATGCAAAATAAAAACTTACACGGACAGAGATGTAAAAGCTTCTAGTAATAATATATCGATAATAAATTTTTATTTCTGTCCATAAAGCAATGGAAATAAAAATGTCAACCAATGTTTTATATAGACTTGGCAAACTTGATAATAGCTTTGCTACTCCCATGGGGCAGAGGCACTGGTCCTTGACATGACAGTGCCCATGCAAATAGCAAACATCCCCCAGGACCTCACTTCTTCCCTACATCAATAAATAGTCTTTAAATTTGGCTAATTATTTTTATTTAATTAGTTGGTCATCCTTATCAAATGACCAAGATTAATTGGGGATATAAATTTCTTATGTGTAACTATTTTCTTCAAATTGAAGCATTTCCAATATAAGGGAGGAAAGAGTCTTAAGAGTCAGGAAGTAGAAAATTATGATACCCAGAAAGAGAAAGAAACATGCAATACTCAGGAAGTTTCTGAAACTTACAAGATTCAGAAAACACCTCCTTCCTCATTCCCAAGCTTCTACACAACGTTAAAACTTGCTGAGCAGAGAAAATTCTTCTACTGACTGAGCTGCCTACAAGTTGTGCATAGAACCCCAGTAAGGTAGTTTAATTTAAGATTTTACCTATGGTTGGGTGAGGTTTCTAGTAACATTGCTGTCTTTTAGTTATTAATACTCAGTAAAGAACAACAAAATAACACCAGATCACTAAGCTAGACTGGGGAGGAATATTTCCTTAGGTCTGTATCAGTGCACTATCTAGGGTATACACACTTTTCATAACTCCCCAGGAAAAGACACATTTTTTTTTGTGCTCAGCCAAAATACCTAAGGGTCTGCTACAGAACATGTTGTAATATATTACAACTTCAAAATATGTAGAGTAAGTTTTCCAAAGAAAACCTAGAGAAGTAAACTTGTCCAATATTTATTTTAGCATGTAGCCCTGGATTCTCTGTCAATGTAAGCATATTTAGTATTTCTGGGGATATGATTCAAGAATGTGCCATGTAGATAATCAAAATCACGGGAAGTTTTTCTACTCCTGGTCACCTTCTCTCAATAATTCTTAATTTTGTCCTAGTTTCATGATGAAATTAATAAAATTATACCTGAAGAGCTCAAATTTAAATGCTAATTTGTACTCAGCTTCAATTATAGTTAATAATTGATCAAAACTCATTAGCATAGCACTTAAGCAAAGCAGTTACAGAAAACTGTAGGAGGCAGGTCCAGAGTTATTCACTCACGTAAGCTAGGAACTTCAGTGAACTCTCATTAATAAATTTGATTATGTTATACAACTTTGGGGATTTATGTGAGAAACATAGGGATGTGACTTAACCCTTGTTTTATTAAAAAAGAAAAATCAATGAAGTATTACTTGCTGTAGTGATTTTCTTTCCAAATGAATTTTTTATCTCAGCTTCCTTGAGTGTCTTCACTGTGTCCACCTGCCTTGCATGTTTAACATGCTGAAAGCTACCTTTTGAGCACTTCTATGTTGAATTGTGTCTCTGATCTAGTTTCTCAATGTCTACTTCTGACACAACATCAGAGCTATATAGAAATTCTATTTTCTTATGGAATATGGTCTCAGCTATTATAATTCCATGTTCTTTTCCTTTATAAGCCAAGGGTTTTGCCAGTTTTAATATCTGAACTTGACTTTGGTTGGAAGAATTAGAAGGCTATTGGTTACTTCAAAAATACATGTTATTTGACTTTTTGGGGGACTGCCAGCCCACAAATAATGTCACAGAGAATTTTTATTAGCTATGAAAGCTTGCCATTTAGGTTTCTTAGGCTTGTCCCCAACTTAAATTAACAATTAACTCATTTCTTCTAATCTACATTCTGTCCCATCACTTTTACCTGTCTCTCATTCTGTACATCTGACTTCTACAGAGTTTCACCGGCATCTCTATGCCTCCCATCTTCCCAGCATTCCTCTCTCTTCCTGGAAATTCACCTATTCTCTCCAGTCTAGCTATGGGCCATTTAGCACTTTATTAAACCAACCAGAAGGAACCTTAGGCTGAAACACATCTTTACAGTGTACAAAAAGCTTAACATGTGAGTGTAAGTATTCTACCTTTTGAAATATCTTGCCATTCTGGTTGTTGCTGTAATCTGTAGGTATCGCTGCTGGATAGGACTTTTATTCTGGTCAGCTTACATAACACCTTCATATTCTATGAGAACCAGTACCAATGAGGAGGTTTCCAGCTTCAAGTCCTACATCTGAAGTGTGTGTTATCACCACAACAGGGTCTTTGTTTCAATTTTCTCCTTGATCAACAACTTGAGGAGAGCTTTTTGTTTGTTTGTTTTTTATACACTGTATTGTGGATTTTGTTAGAGAGTATATGGCTCTTTGGTATAGATTTATCATTCCAAATGACCAAATGGCATAATATTATTTAAAGCATATATAATGTATATATGAATTTTTAGAAATGTACGTAATATGTTTTTCAGATTGAACAATAACAATACACCAATATTACCTTTCAATTTAAATTGAAATTCCAGATGTGTTTTGTCCTGAAACTTTTAATATGTAAGAATATGCCATGTTTTATTGTTTAGTGCAGGATTAATCATTTTAACTCAATTCTTTACATACATTAAAACACTGTTAATTTTTACCTGTCATTTTTCTGAAAGTATAAAATATTAGAAAATTCTTGTCTCTACTACTTTAATATAGTTCAATTAGATTCTTTATAAAAATTATAAATGATTCTTTTAAAAAGGAGACATTATTCTGTCAAGATGATTAAATGAATATTTTTCCTAATCTTCTAGTTAAATCATCGAATCTTCCAGCAAAGACTGTTTAAAATCTTGTAAGTTATGAATAAACTTCCATGGTAGGTATAACTAACATTGTCTGACTAATGAAGAGAGATTAGTATCTCTTTTATCATTTAGACATTAATGAAGTTGCAGTCTTACACGGCAGATTTACCCATTCATCTTTTGGGGAAAAAAGATTGATTATTGTTTAACTTGCCTCCTAAGTGCCACTATACTGTAGAACAGTAGAAATCAGATGTTTTCCACTGTGTGAAGTAAGAAAGTAAAGTAAGATCATGAGAACTGCAGTCTGAATGATTGGTCCAAAGAGCACTAAACACTGTTTCAGTGTTCTTCGTGATGTGAAGGTACAGTGTTCCTATGTGCCATGAGTGATGTCTTCTAAACATTTCTGGAAAGGAACCTTCAGTTGCGCTGTATTTCGCAGCTAACAGAATGGCAAACTATTTTGTATTTCCTTGACAGAGGTGAGTCCTTCCTGTGAAGCCCTTAATTGTCAGTGCTTTTAGGCCCAGAGTCTCCAGCATCTCAAATTCCATCACTCTAAACCGTTTCAAGATAAACCAGGATGTATTTCCACTTCAACATGCTTTTGATGCAATTACCATGTGATATTCTGTAGTCTTAGTAAATACCTAGCTAGATGAATCACTGACTTGTGCACACTAGAAATCTGAGCCTGCAAGTGATAAGATGGGAAGAATCAGGAACTGTCTCTTTTAGGCTGGAAAGTTGAGATGCAAGGTGGCTGTGGATTTGCTCCTCCATCTCTCTGATCTCTCAGCAAAGCATAACTCTGTTGGGAGACGGAACTCTAATATCCATTACTAGTGTTCATTTCTGTCCACTTCTACTCCAAGTGACCACCCTAACTCTCTTCTTATGATTTATCCTATAAATTGACACATAGAAAAAAGTGATAGTTTCTGTTCAGTTACTGTCAATTCCCCAATGACTGGATGTGTAAAAAAAAATGTACGTGTTAGACTTATAAACCAATAATTCTAACAATAAAGAATTTCCTGTGGACACAGTTTTCTGAGAAATGATATGTATTTGTTTAAAAAGTTGATGCCCAAGTAAAATATTTAGGTTACTTTTAAATCCTTATAAAGAAATTCAAGTGAAAAAGAGAAATTATATGAATCTTTAAAGTAGGGATCGTATTCAGAAGTTGCTACAGAATTGTCCTGTCATTAGCAGTATGTAGAATTAAAGATAAGGAGTTGTCCTGCACCACATTTCTTTGGATCACTGAAACACTGATAATTTTGCTAATAGCCAATGAGAGTAGTTTCCAAATTGAAAGCCCCAATCAAGAAGGAGATGAAAACTTTCCCCAAAGTTTGTTTTTAAAATGGAAATCATAAATGTATGTGTGTATGCATGCCTGCATGAATGTATGTGTGTGTGTGTGTGTGTGTGTGTGTGAGAGAGAGAGAGAGAGAGAGAGAGAGAGAGAGAGAGAGAGAGAGAGAGAGAGAGAGACTATATATGTGAGTATCAGAACTTGCAAGTACGTGCAAGTAAGAGTGACTGGTTTGGGAAATAAATTCTGTTTTCCCTTTCCTACATTTTTCTTGGTTTATTACTCCCAAATTTTCTCTCTAGGTTTTGAAATTATTATTTTAATAAGCAAATACATACTATCTAACTCTTCTTCAAGGTTTTTTATGACATCTCTTCCCGGTGGAATATGCTTCGTTTTAGCTGCTGATAAGGCAGCATGGCAATATGTCCATTTGCTTCATGGGAGCTGCATCACTCTGTCTATGGGAAAATGTGGTCTACTGCTAATTTCATTTTCATTTCCTAAATAAGGAGACCCATTAAAACGCAGCCATCTGGTGTACACAGCACTTAAAGCCGTAGCTCCCAAAGAGTGCTTTCTTTCCTCTTTAAATATGTATGAACCGTTGTTTTGGTAATCCACTTCACCCTGTCAAAATAGAATCAAATAGAATGTATGTGTGACCTCTTCGCCTTCCACCCTGGGAAAATGAGTTCCAAGAACAGTGAGGTGAGCGAAATTCCGAACCTTTCACTTTCCATTTTATTTGCTATTGAAGCCTGTACTGTTAAGGAAGCTGGATGTTCAGCAGAATGTATTTCATTGACACAGCCTTTTGCTACCAGGTTCTACATATCCACTGTCAAAACTAGAAACCTAAACTTCAGGGCAAGCTATGGGGTTCTTGTTGCATTGTATTAATAATGGGTATGTTGTTGGCTACTTCATTTGACTGATGAATAAGAATGTCTCTATAAGCTGTAAACATGTGAATCATTAAGAATTAGTGTAGATAAAAAGTTGTGTCCCTGTTTTCAGTGACACTTGATGCCAGCCAGGGCTCAGGTGGTATGTAAACAGTTATTTTGACTCGTCTATGTACAGAATGGTCATAATTAATGGAGCATGAATATCTGCCCATTGCTACCTTATTCTCACAAGGGTTGAAGGAACATTGAAGCATTTAGTTGTTCGTGATTTTCTTCAGGAAATTAACTTTCATTGTCAGTTCATTTCCCAGATATATAAGACCACATTTTTAGGATTAAATTCTTTATCATCCTGAGTTTTCATACCCACTCTCTCTGTTTTACAAAGAGCCTTTGGTGGTAAAAGGCTGTCTACTCCTGTAGATTCATGAATGAAATTTGCATATTAGCTGCCAAAGAATATGGTAAGGTTCCTGTCTCACTTTGGGGGTATTGAAATATCCTGTTGTTTACAACCTTGAATATTTAAAAAGTGATCATGCTGAGTAAAGGGGACTGGACTTGTTCATGTGCAGAGCATATGGTCAAAGGAGAGCAAAGGCGATGTATAAGACAGGAAGGTGAAGAAACTCCTAGGTTTGGTCTCCTGTTCACTCCAGTGTAATTACATCAATGTGACATTATAATTACATATGTGACTTTTTAACTTTTGTTCACTTTTTGTTAATAAATGGTTATTTCACATTTTACATACAGCATATCTATGCCTATCAACCTAATTTCTGTTCAGTTATTTTCAGGGAGGGGAATGTATACTTTTCTTATTAGAAGTGCTATCCTTCTTAAACTGTATAAAAGGAGCCAGGCCTCTTATATCTTAAGATATTCTTGGCTCAGCGGTTAAGAGCATTGCCTGCTCTTCCAAAGGTCCTGAGTTCAATTCCCAGCAACCACATGGTGGCTCACAACCATCTGTAATGAGGTCTGGTGCCCTCTTCTGGACTTCAGGCATACACGCAGAAAGAATATTGTATACATAATATATATATATATATATATATATATATATATATATATATATATATATTCTGTTGTAACTAGAGTGCTAATGGTGAAAGTAGCAGGACTTGATTTGAGTACTAATTGTAAAACATTTTTCTAACCTTGATAAGTTCACTTCCCACCACAGTAACATCTAGAAATCTTTGTTGGAGAAAAGTTAGGTGATTGTGAATGCTGAATTAATGCCTTTTGTAATCCCAATCCACAGATACTGAACATTTTTTTTACAAACCACATGCTTCAAGACCAAAAATTTAGTATTTCTGATTTTTATAATTCTTTTATATATATGGACATTTTGTCCACATGTATGTACCACATGTCCACAAGTTTGCACAACATGAGTGCCTGGTGGCTGCACTTAGAGACCTTCGAAGAGGGTGTCAAGTCTCCTAGACCTGGAGTGACAGACTGTTGTGAACTGCCATGTGGATGCTGGAAATGAAAACCTGGTTCTCTGGAGGAGGAGCCAGTAATCTTAACCCCTGAGTCATCTCTCCAACCCATGGATTTCTGAATTATACACTATTCTTTTATTACTATGGGAAAAGGAGTCAATTTCAGTCTCTACCGAATGGTATTCTTCGCTTAACAATAATGAAACGCTGTTTATCTTACAAAACTGAATTTAAAATGCAGGTAGTTAGTTACTTGGCAATTAGTCATTTCTCTCTGTGTGTTGTTATTGAATTAGAGAAATATATTTCCAAGGAATTATCTCAAATTTTGTTTTATAATTTAATTCATTTGGAAAAGTATATCTTTATAATAAACTCTTGGTATGAATTTACTTCTATCTTCACTTACGTTTCATCTAAGGTGATCAGAAGGGCCACGTCCAGAAAGTGGAGAGTAAATTCTTATTGGTGTGATATACATAGCTTTATGGATTAAAGATAAATTACATTTTGTGTCATTAGGTATTTATTTTTCCTTATGAAATATTCTTGTTAGTGTATACAAGATTAATTAGGAATGTTTGGTTTTAAAACTGTTTATCATATATATGGAAAATCATTTAATTTTTGTGGCAAATATTGCATAACAGCCTAACTTAATATTGCACCAATTTTTTTTTTTTTTCGAGACAGGGTTTCTCTGTGGTTTTGGAGTCTGTCCTGGAACTAGCTCTGTAGACCAGGCCGGTCTCGAACTCACAGAGATCCGCCTGCCTCTGCCTCCCGAGTGCTGGGATTAAAGGCGTGCGCCACCACCGCCCGGCTGCACCAATTTCTGATTTTTATTTTTGTTATGAAGCAGTTCAACTATTTATAAATTGGAAAGAGCATGAAGACAATATTTAAAACATGACACAGTAAATGAAACAATAAATGTTTTGATACAATGTCTTCATTTTCTCTTCTCTTCACTCTGAAGCATATTAAAGTGTTCCACTTCACTACTAGATGCTTCACCAAATGCTTTAAAAATAAAGGGAAATGTCCTTTGCAAAAATAATGCAGTTTTGCATTTTTACATTTTATATGTAATAAAAAATATGAAGTAACTGAGGTTACTGAATTATTTTTTTCATTATATGAAAAACAGAGAAGGGATTTTTATTCTTATTTTTATTAAGCTCTACATTTTCCTCTGCTCCCCTCCCTGCCTCTACCCTACCCTTTAACCCTCTCCCAAGGTCCCCATGCTCCCAATTTATTCAGGAGATCTTGTCTTTTTCTACTTCCCATGTAGATTAGTTCTATGTACGTCTCTCTTAGGGTCTTCATTGTTGTCTAGGTTCAGAGAAGGGTTTTTTTTTTAAGGCTGTTTCCCCCTCTGCTGTCATCTGCTCCTTCTCACACAGCTATCTTATATGAAGCCCCCTCTCCTTTCGACAGCCTATAGATATCATTGATTAGAGGACTTTTGCAGCAACAACATGAAAGTAGTATGTACAAATGTAGACTCCACGTTCAGGGTTTTTTTATTTATAACTTTAATTTTTGACAATTGTGTATGTGTGTGTGTGAGAAAGAGTGTGTGTGTGTGTGTGTGTGTGTGTGTGTGTGTGTATTCTGGTTACTTTTTCCACCTCTCTGCTATGTTTACATGTCACCAGGTGTTTCTAAGGATTTTATTTAAACTCTATAGTATGCAGAAAGATGTGATTACTCCAATTTACTAAAGAGACAGATAGAAAAGGGTATTGCTACATGTTTCTAAGTCAATTATGAGTATATTTGCCACCAAAAATAGTGTATGAAGATTCACTAATTATTGTAAAAGAACAACCCTTTGAAATCAATTTGTACTTGTCAGCATATGGTAGCATTTAAAAATATAAAAACTGAAGTAAAGTCCTTCATGTTTGGCCAGGGATGTATTTCCACATGAGTTCATGCTGTGCGGTGACATCAAGAGAAGCTCTTCAAGATGTGTGAGTTAGAGCAGTAAGCCCCATGCAGTCACAACACTGGGCAGTTATGATTTAGAACACATCTTGAGTCTCACTTAAGCATCCAGGATGCATTTCTGTGCTCTTCACCATCTGCAGAATACATGGGGAAAAAAATAGTGACAGTTCTGTTCCATGCAAGTAAAAATATGAGTGTTTTTAGTTATTGTATTCAAGAAAACATTGAAGACTGTTTGAAAAACAGCAGAAAACATCCCATTAAAGCATTTTTGACTAGAAGCATTTATTTTAATTTAAAACATATGAGCCCGCAGACATAATAGCTAGGAACTACCGCTCTAGGAAAACAATGACAGTTATAAAGGAGCATTTACATCTTTCTGTTTTCTTTCTCTTTATTTTACTTATTTTCCTGGTTGAGCTTGTGAAATAGGGCTGGGTTTCACGGGATGGTACTTCTCTCTTTTGCTCTTGTTCCTCACGTCTTTTAGCTCTTTCCTTTCCCTTCTTTCAACTGCCTGTTTGATCTTCATCCAACTATTTAGAAAGCCTTGTGGATTATATCATGAGCATGCAAGTAGACAGAACCATGAGCTAAAAACCAAAATGGAACAGCTCCGTTAGTACTATTTGCCCCCTTACAGGCCTTGACCAGGAGGACATGATTACTCAGTTAAATAGAATAATGTTACCCAAGCTGACTTAGCTCCAATTGCATTATGGAAAAATACTAGTTTTGTAAACAAACCTTTGACCTTCTATATAATGCACAAACTTCTACCCCGTATTTTTTTTCTGAGAAGGCATTTAGATCGATGGTTTTCTCATAGCAGTGGCAAATGTCAACCCTGAATGTCTTTGGAGGTGCAGAAAGGTAGTCTTCAGTAAAGTATTTTAACACTCTCACAAAATAAGGAAAGATGTAAGAAAGAATAAATATGTTTTTGATACATTATCAGGAATTATTGATAAACATGACACTTGGTAGCATAATCTTCAGTTAAAGTAGGTCTTTTAAAAGTCCATATAAATTCCAGACGTAACCCTTATAAACTTCTTCAATTTTTATTTCTCTAATACTATTGGAGATTATTAAGGAATATCTTTTCAAACAGATTAATTTTCTGACATATATGAGTTTGGAGAAGAGTTTCTGAGCGATATAAGCTTTGTTGTAAAACATTTTGTCACCTAGCATTGATATTCTGATAAAATAATTAAAATTTGATATTAGAATTTCAAATGCTCTGAAAGAAATTTCTGCATGCCATCTATTTCCAAGAAGAGAAAATAGTGAACGGGAACGGGAAACGAGGTTGAGTTTCGACTATGTTGATTCTTTTTCTCTTGAGAAAGGCACTCAGTAACTGTGCCACAGCTAACGTCTGCAAGTCCTCACTTGTCTGTATGTGATGGCTTTGACAGACAGTTGAGATACAGCTGATCTGGGAGACTGCAATGGATGAGCGGGAATGAGCAGGTTCTGCCATACTCTCTGGTCAATCAGATTACCCTGCTGTTCTCCAGCTGCCTCCCCCTATCTTTGGTTTTCAAACCAATCACAATAGTGAAACTAGCATTTACATATACGCAGAGCTTTGGGCTTTGAATATGATTGCTTCATCTTTACAGACTTACCAAATATGATCTGTGTGCTCAAAACTATATACAAATGTCACAAATCTTTACAGCTGTGGATTGGTAAAGAAGAAAAAGAGACAAATTGAATAAAATATTATATTTCTCATACTGGAGTTATTACTTGAAAGACTCAAATTAACTGGGAAACATACATAAATACACATCTTTACATAAATCCTCACCAGTATATTCTCTCTAATTTTGGCACCAAATGAACAGTAATTTGAGAAGTTATTAGGCTTACAGTAACTACTTACTTCACACAAACAAATATATGACTCATTTTAAATTTACTTCAAATTTCAAAGTGTCCAAAATCACATTGTTACATCTCTAAGGAGACACAGAATTTCCTGGTCTTTGAAGGATGCCGCTCTGTTGAAATGACTTTGCCATCAAGTTTATCAGCCTAAATGATAGACAGATAGAAGAAACTTAAAGCAACTGGATTACTCAACTTTAGCCATATGGCAATTTCCCTGTGAGGTTCCACATCCAGACTGCTAGACTATATGGCATGTAGAGTTAGGAAGATACCTAACAAATCAATGAACTTAATCTTTAAGGAGCTATTTTCATCAATAAGAGCTGACTGTTCATTTCTAAGCCTGTACCATGAATTCAATACCATCAGCTTCACAAATAACAGATGATAACATGGTTGTGCCTCCCAGTGATTGGAAACAAAGTGAGATTCAATACCAATTTATGTCATAAAGATGTATATAATTGCACTATTGTTTTATGTTATGTACATTACCTAGTTTGAACCTCAGAACAGTCTCCAGAGATAAACACCATAGATATCACTAGAGCTTCTGAGTAGATAAACTGGTAACTTACTGGAGTAAATGAGGGGACCACTTTTGGACTAGCTCATCAGAAATACAATTATCAGTGCTGGTTCAGTCTCCATGCTGCCCTACTCCCTTGTATAGTTTTGTTTCTCTTCGGAGACATATATTTCAAACCACTTGAACTAGGGGGCTATTATTTTCCCTAACAGTTTGTACTCAGCATTCATTCTCTGAGGAAACATCAATACTTTAGAGGCTAAAAATATAATGAAATTCAGCTTGGTTTATTTAGACTTAATGGTGAGAATATAAGAGAGTTTACATAAAAGTCATTTTTTTTTTTTAATTTCGTGACTCCAGCCGGACTGGGAAGGATCAAGCATAGGACCAAACTGGTCCCTCTGATTGTGGTGGACAATTGCATGGCTGGGGCAGATTTGAGGGACCACTGGCAGTGGCACCAGGATTTATCCCTACTGCATGTGCATGTACTGATATTTTAGGAACCTATTGTCTTTGGATGGATACCTTGATCAGCCTACATATAGCAGGGAGGACTTTGGACCTTCCCCAAAGCAATGTGCCTTACCCTCTCCGAGGACTGGATGGGGGTAGGGTGGGAGGGGATGTGGAGGGATCGGGAGGAGATGAGGGAGTGGGAGCTTGGATTGGTATGTATAATTAAAAAAAGATAGTTTGTTTTCTTTTTTAAAATAAATAAATGGAAAAAACTCTTCAGCTTAAAGGATGCCTTCCCCCAGAGATGGATAGTACTCTTTTTTGACTCTCAGAGAATATTATGCTTGTCCCTTCGGTTATCTACACTAGGCTGCTCTTTCATAGCCATGAGAAGATAAACAGAATGTGCTTGAGAAATGTAATAATAACCTAAATCTCTTTGATAAAAAATGAGTTTAATAGGAAGTGTCAAAGGGAGTAGAAAAAGAATTAAAGCATATTAGCACTAGAATTGGCTATGTGTGCATAATAAATGGAAACTGATTTTTAGAATACATTGTATTTACATTATGTTACTTTTCTATTAGATTCTTTCAAGCGAATCCTAATATACTTTTGTAACGCTGGCTTCTTTAACTAATTTGCTCTCTGAAAGCATAGGAACACTGGCTACTTTGCAAACACTGAAGATGCTCAGCTCACTCTCATTCTAAAGTACAGCACATATTTCTTGACTTGTGACACTGAGGATGAATATGAGAAGCCCAGGTTTTAAATCAAGACAAACTTTGAAAGACTGATTATAAAAATTATTGAAAATAGGATGCTTCTCAAATTTTTTCCTTAAAATTAGAATTTTGAATTCAAAAGTGTCATGTTCTTACCTTTCACAAAAATGGTTAACTAAGCTGGTTATTTGCATAGGAGCATATTTAGATTTAGATTTAAAGTTTTATTTGTAACAGACTTCTATAGTATTATTACATTCTCTTTATTTTCTAAATTATTACTACTATCCACACGAGCATTGTGCCATATTGCACAAGCTAGTCTTAAACTCAAGGACTCTGAAATTATCCTTCCTAAGCCCTAGAGTAGGAGTAGGATCTTTTTTTTTTTTTTTTTTTTTGGTTTTTCGAGACAGGGTTTCTCTGTGGTTTTGGAGCCTGTCCTGGAACTAGCTCTTGTAGACCAGACTGGTTTCGAACTCACCGAGATCCGCCTGCCTCTGCCTCCCAAGTGCTGGGATTAAAGGCGTGCGCCACCACCGCCCAGCTCTAGAGTAGGATCTTGTGCATGCCAAACGAACTGAGAAATTTGCGGGCCACAACAAACTACAACATAATTTGACAGGCCAACTTTCTCTTATTTTGGTAGTTCATGTACACATGCTGTAGAAACTATCCTATCCCTTTCTAAATGGACATAAGCTATGCCATTCTGAATCACTCTATGTTTTTCAATGTATTCATCGGTTTTACCCTCTCGCTGCCTTCTGTGTCTCTCTTAGTATCTCTTAGAGGAGGTCTCATGCTTGACAACTTTAACAAGCCCCAACCTATGGGCCAAAAACCCACACTCACCACTCCACACAGACCTGCGGGCTCCAGCACTAGGAGGAAAAGACCGGACCTCTGTGCATAAGAACTATGTACTTTTAAAATTATTCTGTGTGGTATGCTTGCTATGAGCCATGCTCTTTTTGAACAAGTAAGAACATAAAAGTGATGGAGGAAAAAGAAATCTCAGTTGTTGTTGTTGTTGTTGTTTTCCCCAAAGGGCACATGCTTGTGATCTAACAGAGAAAATAAATTAGACAGCACATGAATAATAGAAGGTAAATTGATGGCTAAATCCTGTGGGACAGTCCAGGAGAGTGGCATGTGCAGTAGTGGCAGCACGGAGAGTCTTTTAGCTGACTGCACTAGAAATGTTCTGTTTAGCAGGTGACAGTCAAACTGAGACCCTCCTTTAGAATGTGCTCACAAAAGACATGTGTAATAGGGCTTGAAGAAAAGTGTGTGTGGTGGGGAGGGACAAACCAAAAGGACCAGAGCTAAGAGTGGTGAATCCAAGAAAAATGTTTTCTACGATGTGTTAAGAAGAGGTGTGTGAGGACTGGCAAGATTGCATAGTGGGTAAGCTCACTGTCTGTTCTTCCATAGGACCTGGGTTTGCTCCTCTGTTCTGATATAAAGGCTCACAATTGTCTCTGCCTTTAGTGCTAGGAGATCCAATGTCCTCTTCTGACTCTTTGAACACCAGGAAATGTGATATAAACATGTGGAGAAAAATACCCAACCTATAATTATAAAAAAAAACAATAAATTTTAAAAAGGATCTGTTTGGAGGCAATGACAAATGAAAAAGTGAAAAAAAGATTATCATAAACTTCTTCCAAAAATTGGCTCTGATGAACAAACATCTGAGATTTCTTTTTTAGTAGGATGGTTTAATGCATCAGGTGACATTATCTATTACCTAGCCATTCCTTTTTGTTAAACTTTCTTTTTGGTTGTTCTCTGTCTCTTTCACATCACACATCTCAACACTACTCAATATTATTCCTGTCCCTTTACTTTCACCCTCTGTCTTTGCATCCCACATCCAAACACCTTCATCTATGTGTCTGCTACACTCCCAATACTGGGCTCTCGCTGGGACTCCTCTTGGACATCCTGTTGTTGGCCTGTGTCATATACATCCTGAAGCTTTAGGTCTACAGGACCAGCCCCTTCATGGGCTCCAGCAGATCATAGATGAGGAGGATGCTGGAGTTGGACAGCTCATAACCCTGGTTCTGAGCCTGAATAGTTGCAGGGCTGGTCAGTCCACAAGCTCTCTTCTGTCCTCACCACCAGGGTGAACCCTCCAGCTTTGCCCTTGCTAGCTCATTCCCTGCAGGATGATGAGTAAGGGGTGGGCTCAGTTCTCCTGCTTCATTCTCAAGGTCAGCTCTCCCATACTTACCTTTTTAGGACTAGCTTTACTGTGTTACCCAGACACCGCTCCCCAAGTGCTGCAATTGGTGAGGGACAGGGTCAGCTCTTCCACTCTTATGACTCGAGGGCTAGCTCTTTCACCTACTATAGGCAGCTAAGGGCAGGGGTGGGGTTGCTGGGTAGGAGGGCATCTCTCCCCAAACCCATACCACCATATTGAAAGTTAGGTACAGAGTCCAGATCTCCCATGCTCAGATTCTCGGGTAGGTTCATCAGCATGCCTGTCGACAGGGTCAGCTCCACCGTGCTGACAAGACAAGCTTCAGGGTCTACTTCTCCAGGTGTTGAAGCAAGTAAAAGGGAGGGTCAGCTCCATAGCCAGCAACAGAGCATTAGGGGCAAGGAAGGTGGGCATCTTTCTCTCACTCATGCCACCACAAACCAGACAAGTGAGGCTTTCCTTTTTTCCCTTTCTCACGCTCTCAGGGCCACCCCAACACTCTCCGAACATAGTCAGCTCTATTGTGCTGCCCAGGTGAAGTATAGGATCCTTTCTACTGAGTGATTCAGCTGGTGAGGGGCAGGATTAAATCACCCTAGCGTTGAGCCAGTAAGGAGCAGGGGTTAACTCTGTACAGCCCTATACTTTCTTCCTTTGGCGTTATCAAGAGTCTTGGACTTCAACGTAGACTATGGCTACATCAGGCTCATGAACCTAGACATGGGCCCTGCCAGCAGCTTAGGCCCACACATCACCATGTCCCTGGGTGGCAATGAAGCCACCCACTTTGGCCTGCTCCTCATCACTTGAACCTCTTCGGATAAGCCTCTGTCCTTGTGAAATGAACCATTCTATCCTTTCCCAAAATACACCGTATTACTCAACATAATAGTGGCTTGTCTGCCTGTACCCCAGGCCTGTTTTCTTCTCGAATCCCTGGGGCAAGCCCAGAAGTGTGTCTTGTGGCCTCGCTCAGTCATGGCACTTTGCAGGAACATGGGTTCTCCGCAGAGTCCAGGGTGCCCCTCCACAGTCTGCACGTGTGTCTTTTGGCTCCACTCAGTCCATCACGGTGCTGGTCAAGACCAATTCCGTCAAAGACATTACCATCCCTTCTGAAGTCTAAGCTAGAAGATCCATTCATAGTCAATTATCTGAAGTTAATTGTTAAATTTGATCCATTTTATTTCTTATGAGTTTTTAATATCTGCCCTTTTCTTTCTCATCTATCAATGCCTAATTTCAAAACTTACCAGGCAAGATGAGTTTCATTATCTGCCTTTCAGGATATCCATAAATATCTTTATAGCTCAGGTGACTCTGGTGCTTCCTTGTCTGTCTAGTCAGAGTCTGTCAGAATTGTCACACCAGTGTTTAATCTCTGTCCCATTGTTCCCACTGTCTAGATTTTATGTCATATCCTTTCCTCCATGATCATCATATTTGGCTGTGCTTGATTTTTCAAATTGTTTATCTTTTCCCATGGCATAATGTGACAGGTTATCTTAATTTTCATTTGGTCACTTTTGTGTTTGTCTATTACTAAAGTTTGATCATGAACTCAAAATACCGCCCTTCTTCTGAGAGAAGGCACATTCAGGGTAATACAGCTTTCACTAGGGCTAGCCTCTTACCTTCTTTGTCTCATTAGTCATCTTCTTTCCCAGCATGCAAAGAGAGCTTACGTGTGTTTAAATGCTCTCATCACTTGTGAAATGCTTCTAGGTCCATGCCTTTCTCAAATGACAGGTTGTTTACTTTGATTTAAATAATGGCTTTTAAATGACCCACATCAGTTTTATCTGATCCATATTTAAGTCAGTATAAATCTGCGTTATTATGCCTGAGCTTGGTTTTGGTGTATAAATAAGCAGAATGCACTTATTTTATTCCTAAAGGAGAAACAACCACAAGATCATTTCATAGTCTTCCACACATCCTCATGATCAGTTTTGATCTCTGTATAGCTAATATGCAGCTAGCTGTCTCAACTATTAGCATTTCTGATATTTTCTTGTTACCAAACTATGCATAATTTCACAGTGTCACTAAAGTTCTGTGTTCATATTATTTCTAGGCTGTGTTTCCTAAAATGTGAAACACATAGAGACTACCTGCACTGGCATTTTTTTAATCTTCAGTGGTTCTGTGGTATTTAGGTAACATGTGCATTGGGTAAACAAGTATAGATCATAAGATTACACTATTTGGCTCAGATTACAGGAACAAATATGACATCTGCTTTGATGGATTAAAGCTCTTCTATGTGCAATAGGACTTTTCTCATGCAGAGATTGCCTGTATTAGCATGCAAAAACTAGAATATATTTTAAAGTTGTTTTTTTTAAATTTGATATGCACTTGCCCATTCTTATGAATTAATATTCTATCTTATTAGATAGATACCTAGATATATAGACAGATTATAATTAGAAAAGGAAATATGAACAGCTGATTCTTTCTATTTAACTTAATTCTACTTTGTTCTTTGGAGCAAAAACACATAAAACTAAGATTGATTTGATTCATATCATCTATATAAATAGCAAAATGCCCACTAGTCAATCATCAAAGCATATATATACATGTATGTTAATATTTTCACATTTAAAAAACTGTGTATATCGCATTTGTAATATCCTTGTATTTATAAATATTCCCGAAGAAATTCCTTCTATTTTATAGCCAAATGAGTTCTGAGTGTGGTGTTTGCCCCATGAAGCCTAGCTAGTGAGTAGGCCATTAGCCATGCTGGAGCTTAGGGACTTCAGGCTTTGCCTTTGGAAATTAAATATTTAATATTGCTTTGTCTAGGCTGGCTTAGAACAGGATCTTTTCTTCATTCCAAGGCAATGTCAAAATTCACAGAAGAGCAACGAGTCATATTGCCTATTGAAATCAAACCTGACTCTTCTCCTTTACATACCGATCCACACACAAGCCTGCCCTTGGGATAGTGACATCATTACCATCTCAGGGCCCCCTAGGTTGCTTGTTCCTATTAAAATGAGGTGAGATTAGGGTTCTAAGAGAGGTAAATCAAATATTTGAACATTAATCATGCCTGGATGCCTTTTATTACTTTCAGATAGTGAATTTCTTCAGACTTCAAGAATTACAGACTGTAATCACTTCATGTTAAAGTGGACAGGAAAGAATACAATTAGGCAAATCACAGAGACACACAACTCACTATGGCCTTCTCTAAAATGAAAGATGCATCTATTTAAAGCTTTCTGATATATGAAAGAGACACTTATCCCCCAAGGAGAGAAGGGAACTACTTAAAAAGAAGGACTTTTATTAATATTTTACAATTAAATTGCAATCTCTTTATCCGTTTTCCCTTTGTAATTTCCGTGTTGACCTGTGTAAGTGCTTTGTCTGTGTAGCACTCAGTCTTTCTGGGTCATCAGATGAGAGGAGTTTATTGAAAAGGAAACAGAATTAAAAATTCAATGACAGAAATTCAAATAGTGTCTCTTTGGGGCTTATCTTCTCAGTGTTTGAGCTTTTGTGGTTATTGGTCAGGGATTTTTGAGATTGGTTCATTAATGCCAAGGTGAGTGATGTCAGTATCAAGGGAGGCAATCATGTAACCTTAATTCTGGGGGTTTCTAGTGGTTGCATCAGACTTAAAAATTGCATATGTATTATATATATAAATATATATATAAATATTCGTGTATGTCTATGTGTCCTTTGTAATAGCCCACCTATGCACACACATCATAAGATTTACATGGGAATTAGGAAAGGCCCAGTATCTTAATCAGGCAAAATGACAATAGTTATTCAATATTCATATAAGAAATAAGCAATAGAGAAACAGTGACTTTTAAATTTATCTAAAGTATATAAATTGTTATGATGAATACAATTTATTAAAACACATAATGCATTTGGGAGAAAATATGCTTAGAAAGCTGAATAATTGTTAAAGGACGGTTAGACAAAACTCTAATTTTTAATTTGTAAAATTAAAGAAATATTACATAATCCAAAACTCTAAAATTTTTTTGACTTCTGTAAAATGAGGAAAAAAATAACAAGAATTGAAATGCAGCCTATTTATCCATTAAATGTAAATGTGGATCAGGAGCACTTTTATATATATTCTTATAGTTGCTGATATGCAATGTCCAAATTTGTGATATGAGGCTCCAAAAGAGTAATCATTTCAGCAATATGTTGAAACAAAACTACCAGAGAATTTTGAATATTTATTTTCAAATATTTCCATTTTGCTTTCTGCCAAAAATAAAATGTGATCTGACAGCACTCAGCTAAGTGATTTAATTTCTTCTGCTAAGATAATGTTTGTGCTATAGCATTCCGTGCCTTCATCTAAAATGGTAAATCATATTTAAGAACAATTTTAGGTTCACAGAAATATTAATGCAATGTAGTAATTTAACCGTTGCCTCTCTCACCATCATCCAAACCAGTTTTTTATATTTGTTCTAACTGATAAACTCTGCATCATCATCACCCAAAGACTATAGTTTTATCAAGTTCTCTCTTGATATTGAATATCCTATGAATATGAACCACTGTTCAGTGTGTACATAGCATGCTCGTGCTCTCAAGTGTAAATTCACTGTCATGAAAATTCCCTGAGCTCCCTCTACTCATTCATTCCTCTCCTTTAACCCTTGGCAAGTGTTCATCTTTTTATTATATCCATAGACTTGAATTATGGGAACATCTACTAGATGCCTTTTTAGATTGGTTTCTTTCAGTTAGTGTGATGGATTTAAGTTCCATCCACATAGTTGTATATTTTGATAGATCATTTCCTTTTAGTTCTGAAAAATACCTCATTTTCTGGTTATACCCCATTTTCTATTCATCTCTTGAAGGACATGTTTGTTGCTCCTGAATTTCTGACAGTTCTTAAAAAAGCTACTGTAACAATTTATGTACATGTTTTACTATGTTCATGTGTCCACAACTTTTGTAGCTAAAAACTTCATGTATTAGTATTGGTCAAACTCTGAACTGACTGACCTCTGTCTCCAATGTGACAGATTATTGTTTGCCCTGATTCTGTTTAATTTTCTCTTCTGCCTTCTGATAGAAGAGTGAGCTGATATTCCTAATATTTTCATGCTGTTTCCAAATGTTCACAAAATATTCAATTATTTCATTGTATTTTGTGTGTATTTACTGACTTTAGGAAAGACTGACATGCTTAGTGGTAACCAGCTGCTGGAAATGTGCAGATAGAACAGGAAGGTGACATGGATGGACATGTAAAGGGAAACGCACAATGAAATTCATATGAAATTAAAAACAAAGGAATCAAAATTAACACTAGCCTGACAATTTTATAATATTTTATAAATCTTTAAGAAGCTAATATATGTACAGTACAGAGAATGATTCAAGAAAGCATTTTTTTTTTTTTTGCTTTCTGTGACCTTGGTTTTGAAAGATGGTCTCACTATGTAGCCCTGACTGACCTTGAACCTTGAACTTCCTTTGTAGCTAACCTTGAACTCACAGAGATCTGCTTGTTTCTATGTAGATGGAAGTTTCTTCTCCGCCTGATCCCACAGCCATTCATTCTCAAACACACAGAAGCTTATATTAATTATAAACTGTTTGATCTATTGCTTGGGATTATTACTAACTAGCTCTTATGACACAAATTCACCCTTAATTTTTTTCTATGTTTAGTCACGTGGCTTGGCACCTTTTCTCAGTAAGGTATTCTCATTTTGCTTCTTCTACATCTTGCTGGTGACTGATTCTCTGCCTTTCCACTTCCCAGAATTCTCTTCCTCTGGTCACCCCACTTATACTTCCTGCCTGGCTACTGGCCAACAGCATTTTAGTAAACTAGTAGGAATGACAAATCTTTACAGTTTACAAGAGCATTATCCCACAACATTTCTGGATCTGGAGTAATGGGATTACACAAGTCTAGGCTTACTTTCAGTTTTTAATGAGTGAGTTTACTAAGATGTAGCTAGTGAAAGAATAAGCACCAATTAGCAGAGACAGGAACATCAGATAGCAAACTATTTTAGATCAAGTATTCACAACAGACCTCAGAGACGACTAGAACATCCCAGATGAGAGAGAAAAGGAGATAAAGCACCCCCATCACAGGGAATTGCAAACACATGGCAGAAACTCGCTGGCAAAGGCACACTGAGGCAGCCAGTTAGAGTTCCCAATTGAGAAGCCCATGCAGAATAGACCTTGGCTGAGCCTTCTGGGTAAAAGAACAAATAGCAGCAGATGGGGAACATCATTTAATCAGACTCTTGCAATCAGCATACAGACATAGAGGAAACCATTCTCAGTTCCACTGGAGTTCCACATCCAAACTTCTGGGCAGATCACTGTCTGCCCCTGCAACCCTGCATTCTCTTTCCTGCTGCAGACAGTTTTATATTATGAGATAAACAATAGTAACCTTGGGTGGGAACACTTTACCTTCTAGCTGCTCTTGAGGGCACAATATTCTTACCCTTGAGCAGCGTGCTCTTTTTAGTTCTTCACATCACAGAACTGGAAGAGCAGCCTGGACCAAGAAATGGTGCTTCAGAAGGCATTTTGGAAAATACCTGAAATAAACATGAAGGAATCTGTGTTAGGAAGGATCTTCTTACCCTCAAAGCTGGCTTTCTACAAGTTTAAACAGAATATGTCAATTCATCATTAAAATGTACATTACAGCCAGTGAAGAATAAAACATTGTGGTTTGCATTCTTTTACATTTGAGTCGAACTAAGACGGTGTTTCTCTCTTGGTTTCTGATCTTTTAACTTGACTTCTGATGGAGCTGCAAATATAGGCATCCACCACCAAAATAGCCAAAATTTAGTCATTTAAAGTTAGAGCAACATGTGTACTTACAAAATTTCTTTGACTTTTATTTTTCCAAGATGAATAGCTGATTGATGGAGGATGATTGACAGATTTGAGTCTTTAAAGGATAACTCCTCCTAAATGTCCCCAGTAAACAGTTTTGATGAGGAAATGGATATATATATATATATATATATATATATATATATACAATCTGTTTTTTTGCATGTACTTGGTTATTGTCGATCTCTTGACTATCTATAAGGAGATAAATTCAGCAAATTTACCCATAGTCAACAATATTATGTTATCAAAGTGTCAAAGTTGAGACAGGAGAGATGGCTTAATTAAGTACGTTTGCTGCTCTTTCAAGGACTTGAGTTCAGATACCAGTACCCACATTGGGCAACTACCAGACAACTGTCAGCAACTCAAGATCCAAGGTTCTGACAACATCTCTGGTGTTTGGGATTCACACACATACATAAAAATAAAGTAAAAATTAAAATATGGTAGTTGCTTTTTTGTAGAGCTGGGTAAATTCTCTGAGGGTAATTTCTTACCCCGTGAAACTCGGTTAGATATTGACATAGCAGGTTACTATAGAGAAGGTGTGGCTGAGCAGTTAGAACCAGTTACTGCTCCTTTGGAGGTCGCCCAAGTTCCCAGCACCTATATTCAGCTACTCGGAATAGCCTGTAACTCCAGCTCCAAGTAAGCCAATGCCTCTGCCCTCTACAAACATCTACACCTACATGCACATAGACATCCACAATACACAAGTTAAAAAGACTAGAATAAATCTTTCTTTAAAGAGTAAATCCCAAAATGAGACTCCTAACAATGAGTGCACAAAGAAAGGGTGAACTAATTATAGTTTTTTGTTTAAAAACTAGACAGCTAATGCTAATTTTATATGACTTCATTCAGATTTAGTTCCTGGTGCTTAACGATAAGACTATCTTCAATAAAACTTTGCACGTTAAGTATCTTTATGACATTCACTCTTTTGGAAAGGATGGCACTAATATTCAAAAGTAGAGCGAGCTATCTACCTGGCTTTCAAGCAGGGCAGATGCACATTGTCACAGATCCCTAATGACAGAGGAGAGAATTGGAGGACAGACACGTTAAGTCAGATTGGCTGTCTCCTAATGGAAATAAAGAGAGGGCAAACCGTTATAAAGTCATGAGTCTTCCGACCTGCAATCCAGGGCTTTCCCACCTCTGTGCTGTGGTTAATAAATACCAGGAAGCCAACCAAGTTTCAGGGGAGGATTGCCCATTTGTATCCGTCTTTCCCATATGTGGCTCGAATCTCAAACACAAAGTGCGTGAGGAGTAAGAGTCGGAAGCAGTGGCAATCGCAGTGACTGGAGAGCAGATTTCCCTCTTATTATTAGGTAATTTGATGAGACACACAGAATTTACCAAGATCAAAGTGTGAAAGACCACACTTTGTGTGTGTGTTGTCAACACATTGAAAAATAGGCCCTTTCTTAGAGCAACTTGCTTTGACTCTCTTTTATTTTTACACTGCTAAGACAGCATTGGATCTGTGTAGAAGTGTGTGTTGCCTTATGAATCACATTGGCATGGGCTGCTGGTGTTAAAGATTCACACATTTCAAAACAAAATCGGGTACATTTATATCTATCTCTGAGAGTGAAATAATAGAATTCAAGAATAGAGAATGTAACCAAAAAGGCAAACTCGTGGTGTGTAGAGGGAGAGCAATGGCCTTCGCTGGAGATGTTTGTTTATTTATTCATTTAGTTTCCAAAATTTAAAAAAATTAAACTCAACCAAGTCTTGCCAAACAGCCTTTATGGAGAATATCCTATTTCACTGTATTCTCCAGAAGGGAAAGAATAATGATACAGAGCAATTTGAGTTGGGTGCAAACGAGATGCTGTTCTATAAGTATATTCTCCTTTGCAGTTTGCTGAACATGACATGACTTCAACAGTGACTTGGCTTCACAAGAGGGTAGGATAAACAACACATGTTCTTCATAACACAGATTTCTTGTTGAACTTAAACAGAAAAAGGAGGAAGTGTGGAAGGCAGGGGTAGAGACAGTCTGGCACATGTGGAGTTCGGTGGAAGGCAGACACAAGAGCAGATGTTTATGGTACCTTCTAGCCCTGATCTTCATAAACTGATCAGGCTGGCCTTGAATTTAAGGAGAGCTGCCCATCTCTGCCTCTTTTCAGCACTGGGAGGAAAGTTATTAAAAATCATGCCCTGTGTAGCTGATATGCCAAGATGCTATGTGTTCATTTAGCTTGGCTATACGAGTCTAGTACTTCCTTTTCGTGCGCAAGGGAGAGCCTTGAACTGTATACGGCACTTTACAGGAAGGTTGTTTATTGCAGTGTCCTGAGCACAAGTGGTCTCCTCGTTCCATATTTATTTAACAAGAAAAATGCTTTTAGAAAAGGAGGAGAAGAGATGAGAGGGGAGAGGAGGGAAGTAGCCAGGGTAGGTTGAGACCCCTAATACCTGATCCAACCTGTCTTTGTCAACCGTCTGATCTGAGATGTTGCAATAGTCACAGTGAGGAAATTACAGTTATAGCTAGCGACTTCTGTCTTATCTCTCGAATCAGACTTCAACTATATTTCTTTTTGCTAGAAGTAACAATAGTTTGCACAACACATTTCAGAACATGCCCTCCACATTGCAAAATATTAAGTTGTTCCTTTTGTGTGAAACTTTGTATAGGACAACAGCTCCAGGCAAAAATAAAGTGGGTTAATGCTAGTCTTTGGAATCATAGTTTAGATTATAATTGCTGATTGTACCCTGCTACTGCTTAAAGCTCTACATGGTCATCTTTCTTAGACTGGAAAGTTTTAGGAGCAACTGTTCCAACATGCTGCAGAATACTGTATGCATGACCTGAGTTTTGCTATTTTATCCTCCACTTTCTACGCTACCTATGTCAGTACTTTGTGACTGTAAAACAAAGGACAGTTTATGGTCCTAGCCCAATCAGTAAAATACAAAATGTCAAACAATGTGCTGCCACATACTTTGGTGTGTGTGAGCAGGATCTTACAGAAGTTTTATAACCTCTCCAAGATTAATGCTGTCTCTTTTATAGGTATGTACATTATATAATCTATGAAAAATACTCTAGGCTTAATAAGATGGCACAGCCAATAAAGGCAATTTCTACCAAGCCTGTAAACTTTTTTTGATTTAGTCTCAGGACCCACACAGTGAAGAGATCTGACTCCTACAAGTTGTCTTCTAGGTGCTTGAGGACACACATGTGCATGTATATGCATATAAGAAATATATTAATGTAATTGCTTTCTTTCTTTTTGAGATATAATTATACACATACTTCCATTTCTTTCCTCAATGCTGTTCTCTTTCAAATCCATAGTCTCTTTTCATTACTTGTCATTGCTTTTATATATGTATTTCTAGACATAGGCTGCCCAATCTGTACAATGTTACATGTATGTATTTTTTCATGACTGACCATTTTCATTAGATAACCAATTGGTGTGATCTTTCCTGCAAATGACTAGTTCTGTAACTCTCAGCACTCTCTATTGCGTGGAATTCTTCGTATGAAGTTTTTTTTTAATGTGCTCTACATACTCTCCACCCAGAGATGAATACTACTCCTGGATATGGGGTGCAGAGGTTTATCTAGCACTGTCCTGATACTAGATCAAACACCAGGGATGCACTCCTTGAAGAAAATGATCAGGTTCTGAAGTTTTGTGTCTTTTTATAGTACATAATGAAGTTTTCATAAGTTTGCATTTTTAGGCAGCTTACTATTACTGTGACAAAACACCTCAAACAGGGGGACATTTAAGACTATCTAACTGGGGACTCCTTACAGTTTCAGAGGGTTAGTCTATGGCCAGTATGGTTGGGATTGTGATGGCAGGCAAGCAGTCAAGCATGGTGGTAGTTAAGAGCTTACATTCTGATTCACAGCAAACAGGATAAGAGCAAATGAGACAGGAAATGCCATGGGTGTTTCAAACCTCAAAACTTATTCATATTGTCACACCTCTGTCATCAATGCTATACACCCTAATATTTCCTAAACATTCTACCACCTGAGAACCAAAGATTCCCATCAAGGCCACACCTCCTAATCCTTCCTAAATATTCTAAATCTTGGTAACCAAACATTCCCATCTCAAGACCACACCTATTTCTTCCAAAACAGTCTTCCAACTGGGAACCTAAAATCCCATCAAGGCCATACCTCCTAATGCATTCTCAACAATCCACCAACTGGGAACCAAACATTCAAATGTATGAGCCAATGGGCGAGGGTGTTCTCAATCAAAACCACCACACTTCAAGCAGGTGATTTTGATTATCACCTTGATGGAACTTTGAAGGTTGTAGGAAATAAACCTCTGAATGTATCTGTGAAAGTATTTCTAGAATGTTGAACTGAAGTGGGAATACACACC
Organism: Chionomys nivalis; assembly: GCF_950005125.1. Classification (NCBI taxonomy): domain Eukaryota; kingdom Metazoa; phylum Chordata; class Mammalia; order Rodentia; family Cricetidae; genus Chionomys; species Chionomys nivalis. Next base: position 23,603,238 of record NC_080088.1, read on the forward strand.
CTGGATATGGGTAGCATCATTCCATGGGCTAGAGTTCTAGACTGAACAGAAAGGAAAAAGAAAAAGCTAAGCCTTGATTGCTCTGTACGTACAGACTGTGGGTACAAGTTATTCAACTGCCCCATGCTCCTGTTGCCATGCCAGCCCCCATCCCAAAAACGTGAGGCAAATCAAAACTTCCTCACTTAAAGCGTTTGTGTCAGATATTGTGTTACTGCAATGAGAACAAATAACTACCCTGTGACTGTGGTGAGACAGTGCAGAAAGAACGGCAACTGCAAAATTCAAATGTGTGCAATTTGCTCTGCTCTGTTTAACATCGTAATCCAGCTACAGAAATGTGCAAAGTCTGGGGCTGGCTACTATGAATTAGGTAAGGGTTAGTAGAAACTCATTTTTCTAAAGAAAACTATTTTTTTTTAAAAAAAAACGTTTCTACTTGAGGGTATTGTCATGTGATGGAAAAAATATTATAAAATTGACTGCCTATGAGGCATGAAGGAAGAGGATTAAGTGCAAGAAAAGACAAAACATTCCATTAAAAACAGGAGAATGCCTGGGATGCACGTGGGAGGGATCTCTAACAGTAGTTCTATCTGAGGAAGTATTAAGAGTTGGATGGAAGATGCTACAGTAGAGCGTGTGGAGCGAGAAGAGCTGTATGAACATTGTTCTCTATTAGCCAACATCGGGGTATTGATGGAGATGGCTTAGAAAAATCCATACTTAAGTATTTGTGAACTATTGAATAGCTATTTTTTATTGAACAAAAGCAGGTATCTTTGAACTAGTTTTCCTTGGCTTATGCTAAAAATTATTGACTTTCCATTTGGATTTAAATGATGACGATGATGACTTTAAATAAATTGAGCCATGTTTTATGTGTCTTGCATTTTTAACAGGTTGGGTATCTCATTGGAATGCACTGCCTTCTTGTTCCACATTTATTTTTGGAATTTAATAAGGCGCCTGTCATATCTGCCTCAAGGCTAAAAAACATCATGGGGGAAAATCCAAAGTACTGTCATGTTTGAGTGACATGGAGCCAATTTTATTTTATTTCCTTTTCATGATATGGGTTGTGGGGGATGGCTGAAATTAGCTGGTCTCAGTTCTGAAAAGACATGGCTAGACCATCTGCTCCAAAGACCTTGTGCTGGTTAACTGGTAATGACATTGCCCAGTGACATGTGTCAGGTGGATGTGACGCAGAGAACCAGTGGAGGATTTTCATTAACAAATTAATTCTGTGCGGTTTCCTGCAAAGCTCGTTGTCATGATAGATTCTGGTACCGTGCCACATATTTCCAGAAGCAGGTCTCATTACCTGAGAATCCTGGGAAGGTAATAACTGCTTTATTTCTCCTTTGTGCTCCCAGAGCACATAATTAACATACTGGCTCATTTAGCTCAACCCTCCATAGGATGAGGGTGCGCAAATACAATGGAGATTCAGATACACTGCCAAATGTAATGGCTTCTGTTCTCAGCCATGAGCAGGAGACACTACCATTTTCTGCTGCTTTCATTGGGGTTGATATTTAACCATGTTAACAGGTTTAAAGAGGAATATCATTTTTTTTCTAAGAATTACTGTGGTAGTGATTGTCTACCAAAAGATGAACCATATACATGTGATTGCAACTGGGATATGTGTGTGTGTGTGATTACGTTTATATTACATTTATATATTCACAGTTTAAATGGGACCACTGTATTTAAGAAATTTTGAGTAACCCTGGAATGGGTATCACAAAACAATCTTGCTGTTTTTTTTTTAATTATAAAAAAATGAGAAACTTGGTGAATCCATAGCTCCGATATGTAAAAAAAAAATTATGATCATTTTAATTAATAAGCTACTAGGCTAACTGGGATAGTCATTTTACATATTTTACTATTAAATGATAATTTAGAGCTATTTTTCTCTAATGACCATTAAGAAGTAAGTTAAGATGGCCTCAGTCCTACAAACACGTAGGATTGATCTGCATTGTAGGCGGACTTTGCTTCACCATTGTTCACTGTACACAATGTCTCTATGCCTTCTTTGATAGAGATTTTGAGTTGTTTCCATGTTTTCATCTCAAATAAGAGATCAGTTGCCATCCTTTTCAATCATTTATTCCCAAGTACCTTAGAATTCTGTCTCTCTTTAGTAAGAGGAAGTGTGCCAGTTTCTCCACATTTTCCTAATGTCAGAAATTCTAAGTCCCTTTACCACCCTGACAGAAAGATGTTATAGTGGAGAATCTTAAAAACTGCATGCTCTCCTGCTGTCCCTTGGGGTTTTCAGTTCATTAGGCCTTTTTTTTCTCAGCATCTAATGCATTGGACTGACTTGAATTAAGTGAATAAATAAATATTTCTTAATTAGTGGCATCATTAGGAATCTTAAGAGGAAAGCCTATCGAATATTATGGGTTTGGAAGCCTACTTGATTATGTATGTTTCTAGAACACGAAACTAGCATTGTTTTCTTATATATGAATGTTCTTTCCAAGACTTAAAAAAACAAGTTTTCTACATGAGGCATGTTAAATATTTGGGAAGATAGAGATAGTTGATTAACTTAAACATTGCATAACATTTGCCAGGTGGTGGTGGCCCATGCCTTTAATCACAGCACTTGGGAGGCAGAAGCAGGTGGATCTCTGTGAGTTTCAGGCCAGCCTGGTCTACAAGAGCTAGTTCCAGGACAGGCTTCAAAGCTACAGAGAAACCCTATCTTGAAAAATAAAAAGAAACATTACATAAAATTTAATGTATAAAACACTGTGTGCATTTTATTTTTGTTTTTTGTTTGTTTCTGTTTTTCAAGACAGGGTTTCTCTGTGTAACTCTGGCTTTCCTGGAACTCATTCTGTAGACAAAGCTGGCCTTGCACTCAGTGATCCACCTGCCTCTGTTTTCTGAGTGCTGGCATCAAGGCGTGTGCCACTACTACCCAGCTTGTGTTGCACTATTAATATGCACATTCTTATATTGCATATACCAGTCAAACTATTCTTAAAACTTAAAAAATTAAACTAATACATTTTGCTGAATTACCCAGAAACTAGCTCAGAATTAAATATTTTGTCAACCTCTATTTATTATTGTTTTGTGACAGATAATATTTCTCTTAAATATGTGATGTAATGAGAAATAATCAAAGATTTCACTCATGCACAATTAGCAAAAAAGCTCAAAAACTGTAACACCATGGCATTCTATGGAAACAAAGAGTTTGCAGGAATTTTCATCACACAGTGCTTAGCTATCACAGGGGAACTGCCTGTAGCTGTAAAAACACCCTCAGCTCTAGCATAGCATTTAGTCATGTCTCCACGTTGAAAGTAGTCATTTAGCTTCAGCTGAATAGTATCCCCATCCCATTAAAATAGCCTTATTTAATTGAATTTTAAAAGTTGTATTGTTTAATTTTTATTATATTGAAATATTTCACTGCAGAAGGGACATAAATGTAAATATCAGTCCATATTTATATGTAAATAATATAAAATAAATATCAACAGGGACATTGTTTCTTAATTTCTTTTCTTTATAAATTATTATATATGTGTGGATATATTACGTATGTGTGTATGTATATTATTTGGATGGTGTATATGAATATAGATATGTATATGCAAGGGCATGTGTGTAGTCTGTGCGTGCAGAAGTTAGAGAACAACATTTGAGAGTCATATCTTCATAAGTTCCTGTGATAAATTCTGGATGTAAACCTTCATGGCAGCCAGTTTTCTCTGATCTCAGCAGCCCTAAAACTCTCTCTTCCATTATAGAAATGGAGGATAGCTGCTCTGCATTGCTGTTATGTGAGGGCTCTATCTCCATCCACAGAAAGCAACAGTCAGTTGTAACGATATTGACTGTGAAGTGTGAGATCCTTTCCAATTTTGTTTTGGAGGCTTTGACAGAGGTGCCAGAGTTCAAGGTCATCCTGCAGAGACTGACACGGTTCAAAAACAAAGGCAAAGCAATACAGGAAATGTCCAAGAGTCAAATAATAACACATCTATACAAAGCTTACTTAAGATTAGTGTATCATGAAGCTGGTCTTTAATCCCAGTACTGGGGAGACAGGGGCAGGCAGATCTCTGATTTGAAAACCTGTCCATTCTACATAGGTATACAGGCCATCCTGGGGTATGTAGTGAGACACTGTCTTAAAATTATTAAAGAAATAAAATAAAATAAATTCATCAAACTATTGCATACACACAAAAAATGGGCACTAAGGAGGGATCTATGGAAAGATACTGTAGAACTTGATATCACATCATCACTAAGTTAATTAGGTGGATAAGTGAAGGCTCCACCCTCACTATACAGAATATCTGGAAACATGTCTGACTTATGGTGCTCAGCGATCTCAAATTCATGGCATTCTGGAAAGACAAGACTATAAAGACAGCCAAAAGAGTAGTGGCTGTCAGGGATTGGAGGAGGAGACTAGAAATGGGTAGGTGGAACAGCGTGCCTTTTCAGGATGGTAAAGCTGTTCTGCATAATACTATAGCTGTGGATCTGTCATTATACAGCTATCAGAGCCAGAGAACGTACAGCCCAGACAGTGAACTCTCATGTAAACCAGGGACTCCTTTGTTCATGATCATCTGCCACTTCTACATACAGCTCTTTATGGGGAAGCCGGAATCCCAGGCACGAAAAGATGGGTTACTTGGGAATACTATCTTTTCTGATAAGTTTTCTACAGATCTAAAATTGCTCTTAAAATGGTCTGTTAATAACAATAACAACAACACACACAAAGAAAACCTTATTATAAAATAAAGTTAAAAGCTCAAGGCCAAAAATACCAATTAATTCACTTTAAATGTTCTTCTTTTGAATGATCAACATTTTCTATTTTATTTTAAAATAAGATGAAAGGGAAATTTTATTGCATGAATATTTAATTCTTTCAAAAAGTAGAACTGCCGGGCGGTGGTGGCGCACACCTTTAATCCCAGCACTTGGGAGGCAGAGGCAGGCGGATCTCTGTGAGTTCGAGACCAACCTGGTCTACAAGAGCTAGTTCCAGGATAGGCTCCAAAACCACAGAGAAACCCTGTCTCGAAAAAAAAACCAAAAAAAAAAAAAAAAGTAGAACTGTGCTCCCATCTTTCCTTAGAAACATGTAGTGTTATGTAGTGTTTAGAGAGACACAGAGTCCAACCACCTTAAAGAACTTGACCAAGATGACTATGATATTCAACAGAGGGGACTGCCAAACTGTGTTGGTGCTGCTACTGTGCACAAGCATCCTAAGATACAAGTTAGGAGCTAAGAAGTGCAGAACAGAGTCTTGTGGGTAACAAGACCAGGCTCCAAGTCCTCAGTGGACATCTCTCAAAGTCCCTCCAGGTGGACAGCAATTGCTTATGTTGCAATCTGTCCAAAGCGTTGAGCCCCTGAAGCATGCAGTCCTCACATGAAAATTCTGACTTTAATGAATGTTGAAAAGGTGAATTCTGGAGGCGTTTTATAATGGGAAATTTAGAAACCAATACTAAAAACTCATGAGGAAGCCAAACAAGTATTTCTTTAAGTTGATTTTTAACATATATATATATATATATATATGTGTGTGTGTGTGTGTACAATGGGTATTTAAAATCTAATGGATTGAAGAAAATTAACTTCTTGGGGGATAATTCACCTAAAATATATATGATATAAACTCTAGAGACAAATTTAGTGGTCAATGAACAGCTTCATTCCAGACATATTTTTCTTTCAATCTTGTCTTTAGGATTTTTTTCTTAGGACATACATATCCAAAAACAAACATAAAGTACTCTACAGCTGGAAGGACTCTAAACTTAATTGGGCCGTGAGGATCACACAGTGTGAGCAGCATGTCTGCATCTGTTGAAAATGATCTTGAAGACACTCTAGTTTGCCAATGAGAAAAACCAACAGATGTCACTAGACTGATGATAACACACTCTTCTGTCTAAATATTTGTACTGTTTCCATGAAAAAAAAAGATTGGGGTTTACCCGGATAGAGGAAACCCTGAGAGTAAGATGATGCAGTAAACTAGAAATAATAAAGGAATGAACCAGAATCAGAGTATAAATTGACTATTTGAAAACCTCTACTCTGTAATGTTTTAAATGTATTTTCTGCGGAATATGATCCTTTTCTGTGTTGCCAAGTTATCATACTTCAGGAATCTCCAGCCAGAGTTACTTTTATGAAAGTATTCCATTGCTTTTTGCCCAAAAGAGAAAATTTAGTTCCTTTAGTGAATGAACAGTGGTTGTGGCAATCAATCAATGTGTTCATATTTTAGTTAATTCAGTATGTAACAGTCTAATACAATAGATTTTTTCAGTAAGTAAACAGAAGACAAAGTCTTAGACTAAGTCATTAAAACATTTCTTTTTTGCCTTTTTGAATACCTGCTAACTTGAAATCTGAAAGCTAAAGCTTTAAGCTAAAGACAAAGCTAGTGGGTAGGCTAAAGCAGGATGTTGATGGTGAGTAGCTTTTAGAATTGTTAGAAAAGGCAGGAGTACTGTCTACATTTAGAAGTTGAGTTTTGTGAGAAAGTTTTTATTCTTAATAATTTCTTCGTCCATTGCCAAGCAGTTAAAAGCAAAGGAACCCCAGCTAAACAGTTAAAAACCACTCTGTCGACCTTGAGAGGCCTTCTCCCAGACTGCTCTTCCAGAGGACCTGGGTTCAATTCCTTGCACCCACATGGCAGCATACAACTGTCTGTAACTCCAAGATCTGACACCCTCACACAGACACACATGCTGGCAAAACACCAATGAATATAAAATAAAAATAAATAAAAAATTCAAAAATAAAACCTAAAAAACCACTCTGTTCTGGACATTTATTTGCTTTGATTATTTGGTCCCTCTTTCCCTATTTTACTAGTGCTATCTTTCGGCCAAAGAGAAAACTGAAGATTCAAGTATTAACTGTTTGTTTCTAACTACCACAAACAAACAAATAATAATAATAACAGAATAAGAACAAGGAACCCTCTCTTCTCTCAGAATGTCTGTAACTTTCCATTACATCTCAATTATCAATATTGTGCACATAATATGCAGGTCAATGTGTGTGTGTGTGTGTGTGTGTGTGTTTTAATTCAAATGTACTGAAATGCAAAGTTTAAAGTTCACTATTAAGAGAATACCAGAGAAAATATTCCAAGGAGGCAGGGAAGTGACATTTAGATTATAACCAATGTTGGGAGTTTGGAGTTTTCTCTTTATAAGGAATGTAAATGTCTCCCAATGGAATAGGAATACGAATCTAGCATCGCAGAAAATATGAATATTTGAAAAATTAGATCTACTTTATATGAATCTAAAGAGTTAAGGGAATGTTTCATAAGAAATTGTAAAGCGTGATTTGTAAAGTATCACATATCTAAGAAACAATTTGACAAGTAAATAGCCATTTTAGACAATGAATATATTTAATCCCCGTGGTAGGTCCGGCGGGGGGGGGGGAGAGGGGGGGCCGGCGGGGTGGGGGTGGGGTGGATGGGGGGAGTCCCTGACCATGTGACCACAAATCTCTACTGCCACCTTGTGGCGATATGTATAATTTGGACACAGATGCTGAGAAAATTAACCTGTGAATTGCTGGACAAAGATTATCTGTCAATGACTAAAGTCTTTAAATTCTGAATTAACAGAACAGGCAAGTCTGAAGAACATGACATCCATCTTCTTCCCATATTTTCAAGTTCTGATGGTTTTAATTCAGAGATCCCTCATATTTGGAAAGCAAAGTCATTATATAGACATCCCAGGGTGATAACTGAGTACGAGTCGAACTGAGTCTCATCCCAGAATCCTTTGTGTTAAAAAGACACACTGGGTTGAAGAGGATCCTTACCCCTAAGAGAAGTAAATGGCTTTGCCAAAGAAAGTCCTATAGTGGGAGAGAACCATAGCTCCCATTTAATTGGAGACACTTTGTAAACTTAATCACAAACACATTCCTTCCTAGGAAGGAAGAGATCTGTTTCATATTGTAAATAAGCCTTGTTGACAGCACTGAGACTGAGGTTACATGGTCATGCTAACTGATGTTTATGTTTCCAACATGATCTGTTACTGACGTATTGTATGTGTATAAGCTGTCTGTCTATACGCTCACTTAGAGAAAGTCATCTACTGGCCACAGCTGATCAGAGCTCCGATTTAGGCTTTTTGTCTTTAGGTGTGAGTGGCTATGGTGTACTAATTCTACTATCAGAGGTGGGGTAGACAGATCACAGTCCTATAATACTTTCAAAAGGGAAATTAAAATGGTGGATATTATATCAACATACTAATGTTTAAAGTAGTATATATGAGCTACTTTTTAACAATCCAGAATGTTTGTGATGTATTTTTGTGCTACAAATATATGTCTACTATTGACACGGAGTTTAACGGGTGAAGAATTTGTAGTCTTTTATGCATGGTGAGCATGATGGTACCATCAGAGATAATAAAAATGAATGACAGTAATCAAGGCTCCATGCCCTTCTCAATAACCCTCTGTGTGAAAATAGACAATTTATCTATTCTGTCCAGCAGAAACACCTTGACATCTAACATTTCATCTAAATTATAGATGGGAGGAAGCATTGCCATTTGCCTAATATAGTGCTGTTTGCAGGCAGGAAAACCTCATGTGACTAGAGCTGGCACTTGAGAGGAGGAAGGCAAGGATCCAGACAATGGCAAAAGAAATCAACTCCAGCCAAGGCAGAATAAACCAGTGATTTTTACATGAATTATTTTCATCGTGCCCTTGGTGATTTCCTATGAAACTTTAAGAGCCTGTTTGGAGAAGTGGTCCCTGAATGATATCTTAACACAGCTCTCCTAATAAAACCCTTCCTCAACGGCCACTCATTATCTCTCGTGGTTTGTGCTAATCAACAATTTCCATCCTTCTTTCTGGGCACCTGACAATTCACCCTCTACACCATCCCCCATATTGCAGCAGCAATGTTACTGCCAAAGACCAGAGGGAGGGTTCGTATTACTTAGGTGTGTTGTTTCTGCAGACTCTCTTGGAGACTGTCTGTTGTCGATAATTAAGAGCTATCAAAACACGTGGATAATTTACACTTGGTAATCTAAAATGAGGGGCCCTGTGATCCCAGCTTCTGTTTTATTATTTAGAAAGACAAGGTGCAAAAGCAAGGACCTAAGCAGACCCTGTCTGGCAAAGCCTGGATTTTTATCAAGCAGGCTGTAGCCCAAAAGCTGAGGAGCTAGCACAGCAGGCATGAGCCAGGCAGAGCAGGTGTGGGCTGGGGAATGGCCTTTATGGTTAGGATGCTTCGCAGAGCAGGTGGAGCTTTGAGAAGTTCTTTTGAACACCAAGATGAGGGGACCTGGCAAGATTTAATTGGCAAGCTGTTGTAATCAAATGTAGAATCCATGAAAACAGGCATGTGTTTCAGACATTAGATTGGAACTAGAACTCTGTTTCCAATGTGATGACTGCTAGACAGAGTAATAAATCATTATGTGTTGATAAAATATGGTTATTCTTAGACTATAGATGTAGCTCAGTGGTGCTGCTCTTCCCTAGTGTGTGTGTGTGTGTCCATAGGTTCGGTTCTCAGTGTCAGTGAAAGACCTACAAATGCTCATCAAAAAGATGGAGTCAGTGTAGTCTATATTTAAATGGCATCCAATTGATTGAACTGGGATTTTTCAGTAATTCTAGCCCAGGATAAGAAAAACTTCTCAACTACTGTGAGTTTTTTTTTTTTTTTTTTTTTTTTTTTAGATTTAAGATTGTTTTCCCTAATTTATGCTTACACATTAAAAGAATAGGTGTATAGCTTAATTTATTGTTCATAATCCAGTGTTCATCTGTGGTATTATGAGCTAAGACAAATAATACATTTGAAAAGGAATGGGTACTAATAAACAATGATGCTGTAAAATCCTTTGGATTTTTGTCAGGAACAGGAAAATTTATGTGAATTATTCTAATAAATAAAATGCTTTTCTGTTCATCCTTTTCGCCATTTCTTTTGTTAAAAAGTCTTGACAAGAATCTGGGGTGATGTTACTTGTGTGAAATGTCTTATTGTGTAGCCTTTAGAAAATGACACCGACGTGATGACCTGTATGTGATACAGCACCTGTGAATGACAGTGTCCCAGCAGGTCACAGAAACACTGCCACAGAAGTGAGCAGAAAGAAGGATGTAGGTCAGCTTCCCTGGTGTGCGTTCAAGTGGAAGCGTAGCAGGAAATTTTAGACTAACCTTGAAGTTAGAGGCAGAATCACCACTGGAGTGCATTATCAACAAAGTAATGTGTGAAGGAACTGGAGAGAAGAGACATTGCTCCTTGAGAAGGTTAAGTTTCTCTTAGTTTTTATGCACTTAACTGTCTCTTGGTTTTCTGACCCTTAGAAGTGAAGACATGATAATCACTTTTCTCAGAGGACATTGTGAAAGACAGGCAAGAATTTTAAGGGTTTTAGATTTCTTCTTTGGTTGGTCAGCCATGAACTTCTTTAAAATTCTATTTGTCATCAAAAGATAGCAGGAGATTCTTAAATGACCTTCAATCTATGAATAAGCTAATACTGTCTTCTTCATGGCCAAGGTCTGGTTGTTTGGGAATTATTCCTTTCATCTGTATGTCCACCTTTAGCTAGTTATCCAATTTCTTCAATCAAATTGCTTTCAGGGCAAATTTTCCATCAATCCAAAGTGCAAGGAATTATCCTCACAAAGAGATAGATATCAATGCCAATCTTCTCTCTCTTAGCCTAGTCCCCTCCGTTTACAATCCAGCTCTGCCTGGCCCTGTTTACTTGCTTGGATAGTTTCTGATAAGCCTCTCTTCTCAATGGGGACTTTACTTTTTCCAAAGGAGATCACTGATACTCTCTTCATATTCATATATGATTTCATGATTCTTCTTGTAGTTACTATAAACTTATCTCTATTCTTATGGTCAGCAGTTTCTACACTTATCTCCTACATTTTGGCCTGTTCCCTCTGCCAGTCTGCACATTCTTTGAGATGAGAACTATATGTGATCAGGGCTCAGTAAATAGTCAGAAATACATACAGGATTGCCTTTCTAATAAAATAATAATGGACTTTATTTGCATGTCTCCTATTTCTAGGACAATGCCTAGACGTCAGTAAAGCTCTAAGAAAGTTCTGGTTGACTAGAAATGGTATGGATTTAAAAATGAAAATAGTTAGTAAATGATCACGTCCCAGATGACAGCTATAGCTGAATGGACGTATTAGAATTTGAGCTAATGACGAAAAAATAGAGAATAGTTCAAGGTTAGTATTTAGAAGTAAGTAAAATAAAGAGAAAGAACAACAAAAATAGATGATTTCATACTGGCTGCTGTGCTTCGACAAATGGCTCTCTGTAATCTGAAAGTTTACCTTAGCATTTCAACAGCTGAGAATAATAAAAAGAGTAAGAGGTATGAAAAATTACATGCCGTTCAACAATCACTTCCAGGCTTTGTCTGGGTGCTCCATTGCGATGTTTCAGATGGTTCCGTTTGACCCCAACCTCTAGCTATTCCAGCCTCAGTACCAATATTTATTGCCACATATGGGCCATCCATGGCAGCTGCAGCATCCAGATGCCAAGCCTTGGAATGTGCTTTTACGGCTGCACCATCTGGGGCTCTGGCCAGCCTTCTTTATTGTCTCTTGAATGTTTACACTAATAGCTTTGCTGGGCCTCGTTACTACCTGTGGGACATGCGGACGGTCAGGCTCTTTACGAGATCCTCTTGTTCTGGTTTGAATTCGCCTTGAGATGACTTGCATGCTATTAACTTTTTCCTTCTGATACATCTACCGTGTCCTGCAAAGGTGATAAAAGAGGTGACTATTGAAGCCAGAAAAATAAAAAAGAAGAAGAAAAGAGAGCTGTTTTCACAACGATGGGTTAGTATGTTATTAAACACTCCATCTGTGGATCTGAGTAAATATGAATGTCTTATATATGATACTATTTTGCAGATACATCACTGGAATATAAGTAATATCCCATTTTCTGCCCAACATCTCAAAATAGCATACTGATCTAAAATTAAAGCTTTAATTCTCCACATCACAAATAGCAAGTTCCTGTGAAACTGTAAAGCATAGAGGCTGAAGGGGGTCTTCTAGGCAATCAATGGGCTGAGTTGTTTGAAGATTCACTCACAAGTTGATAGAGCATTTGTGATCTTTAGAACCATGATTTAAGACATTTTACAAGAGCAAGTCAAGGAATTTTACTACTTTGAACTGCAATAGGCTGCTTTTTATTAATGAAGCGACACAGCACAAAGAATTCAGATTCAGATCAATCAATAATTTAGGCTGCTAGATCTAGAAAGCAGAAATGGCTCTGGGAGTTTTATTGGCATTTCCAAGGTCACCTAGTACACAGTTTCAGAGTCAAGGAAAAATGAGCTTTATGTGATTATTTGGTGACTTAAGCTCATGATGGGAGAGTCAGCGGTAATAACTGAGTGCCTAGATAAATGGAATTGCTTAGGAACGGAGCGGCATCTGTGCCTAGACAATGTTCTCATCCTTTGGAGATGGCATTTGGTAGGGGTGTGGGGCAGGACTGTAGTCAAACTTGACCATGAAAAACAGTGTAGTGAACCTCCTTGAGGTGCCTCCTTGTTGGCTTAGATCATGAGGTAACAGATGCATCCTGCCCAGAAGTAGTGACAGCATGAGGTGCTCCCTGAAGCGCTGTTTCTTATAGGCCTATCACAAGTCCAGGGTAGTGCATCAGAATGAAGAAAGCGTTTGGGAAGGCAGGTTTCTTCACTTCCTAACTCTCTTTGCTGTGTCAGCAGTAGAGTTGAGGTGATTTGCTTTACATACAGAGCTGGGAGAGAGAGACGTGAAACGACTGTTGTGGGTGCCAGCCGCAGAATGGGAAATGCCACCCGAGTCAAGAGAAGCTATTTGTCAGGTTTTATGGTGACTTAAAAACTAAAGTGAGGGACTGGAGAGATGGCTCAGCGGTTAAGAGCATTGCCTGCTGTTCCAAAGGTCCTGAGTTCAATTCCCACCAACCACATGGTGGCTCACAATCATCTGTAATGAGGCCTGTAGGAAGAATACTGTATACATAATAAACAAATAAATAAATATTTAAAAAAAACTAAAGTGAGATCCAAGGAGAAAATATTTTTCCAAAGACAATAACAGTATTTCTGTCATTTTTTGGTATTATAGTATAATAATATAATTGCATCATTTCTACCTTCCCTTTCCCTTTCTAAGCCCTCTCTTATACCTTTCCTTGATCTCTTTCAAAATCATGGACTCTTTTTTCATTAATTTTTGTTACATACATATATGCATATGTATATGCATATATATTCTTAAATGTATTATTCTCAGTCTGTATAATGTTACCTGTACTTATATTTCACCTCTGACCTCTTGGCATTGGATAACCAATTGATGTGTTCTTCTTTTGAGAAGACTATTTCTTTTGCCCTAAGCAAGTCTTAGTTTTTTGTACTTTTTGACACAACCCATTTTTGACCAAAAAAAAAAAAATCCTATAATCTGTTGTTGGTATTCTGGGGAAATAACATAAAAATATGGTTTTGTTTTGCTTCTCCATTATTCTAGTGAGTTTATGGTTTCATGTTTTTTTTTTCTTAAAGGACTTACTTTTTTTTATTTTCAGTGTATATGTGTGTGTGTGTCACTCCCTGTAAGTGTATGTACAAGGGGTATGCCTGCACACATGTAAGACAGAAGAGAGCTTCAGCCCCACGCCCAGGAATGGAAGTTACAGATTGTGAGCAACCTAGTGTGGGTGCAAAGACTTAAATGTGGGTCCTCTGCAAGAGACAAAATTGCTATTAGTGACTGCATCATTGCATGGCCACAGTCCCAAGTTTGTGTTTTATATATGAAGATATGGTTTATTTAAAAAGCATGATAAAAAGATTATTCACATGCTGGCAACAGAATACATAAATATACAAATGTAAGTGCTCATAAGTGCAGATATGTATGTATTCAGGCATCTTTCTTTGTGTGTGTGTTTTCTGTTCATAGACTCATTACTTTCTGAAGAAAATCAATATAACTATAGTACAAGTATTTACCTCCTCTGTAGATAAAAGAATACATTTCTGATTTCATTACTTAGGAAAAAAGAGGAAGTTTAACATATTGTGAAATGACCTGAAAATGGGGGCTAATTCTTAAATCTCTTGGAAAGCACTGACTTAAAGCAGCCCACTTAGGGATTATTAAACTTTGTGTTTATATAAGCATTTTCATTTCAAAAATAAATATTTCATATAGTGCTGATGTTAGACACAAAAATAATGACAACTCTTTCACTTTATAAGGTAACCAGAGGGAGTCCTTGAGATGAAGCTCAATCCGATGTCTTTCCAGTGAAGCCATGGGTTAAATGTGGAAGATGGTGTCTCAGGACTGAAAAACACATGGGATGATGCTTCTCTTTTGCTGCATTTAAAGTTGATGTTTTGCAGACTGAGAAAATAGCATTATTGAGGAGCTTAAATTGCTTGAGACTTATGGGGAAAGATGAAAGTAGTGAGTTAATTGACCAATTGGAGCCAGTTGTTTATTGCATAAAGTACTTACAAGTGGGTGCTTGTGGTGATAGGTGTACTGGGAGTTCTGCATTTGCAGCGAAGGCACATTCTCTTCAGAAGAATCTCTGCATGGACCTTGGCTGTGCATATATATTGCTCCACAAGAGAGCCCTCGGGACACTCATGGAGAGGCTACCTTTAAGTTAAACCTGGAAGACAGTATAACACACACACACACACACTGGAAGTAGATTAAGGATACCCCCTCCATAAACACACACACTATTTAATGTATATTAAAATATTCAGACAAAAATATTTTTGAAAATACTTAAAAGCAATTTGGAACCTCATACATATGTTAATCATTGTGATTTAGGACCATAAATCACAGTTAGAAGATCATAAAATAAATAGTTCTGATCCATCTTTAACTCCCAGGGATCTTAATAAATCTTTGGAGATGAGATGAGGTTGACAGTGATCCCAAAGCTAATGACGATAACAATGATGAAGGTGATAATGGAGGCTATCACTAACCTTTGTTGTGTCTTAACTGAATTAAGTGCTCCTCTCTGTACTTCAGTGCTCCACTCATTGAAACCTACAGCACTTTACATAACCCCCTTTTATACACAAACAAGGGCTAACTTGTCTAAGGTCAAGCTTCAACTAAATGGAAGATTTTCAAAATGCTAGTGGAATTCCTTGAAACTCAGTGGGAGCAGTTGAAAATATGGTTTATGTCATCATCAGATCACGTATGATTTAAGAGTGTAAATTACAGTTATAAAAAGATACCATGCCAAATAGGCAAGGCTCAAAGAGGCAAAGATAACTTTCAAACCTGTTCCTGAGATTGGATGTCACAAAGCTAAAATTCAGTCCTCATAGCCAATAGAAAGATTGTTTTTTTTTTCTTAAAAGTTTACAAAATTTTTGAATGTTGTTACAATAATAGAAGTGTTCTCCTCCATACCAAATCCATTCTGTGTGACTGCTCTTTCCCCTGAATACCTGAGTCCACCCCACCATTTGCTTGAATGCATTTTGAGAATATTCTAATGTCCCTAAGAAGTCATCTTCACTCACTCAGTATCAGCCTCATCCTTCAAAAGAATGCTGATTTTATACTTTACTGTAGATTTTCCCATATTGAAAAAGCCTCTGTCAAATGGGAAGAGAAATATTCTTCAGGAGCTCAACTGGACCCTGGCAGAAGAATATGTGTTTGTGTGGCCAAGATCTTTCTATCATCACGGACAATCTTCTAGAATCACATATAATTATTCTAGTTATTTGCAGCATATAGTTACACATGCAGGAAGAGAAAATGATTTTACCCTTCACTCCTCTAATACTCTCTGTATCTTTCATATTTTTGTTACATGATTAGCACATTTGAAAAGTTGGAATAGAAAATACCCTGCCCAGTTAAATGTTAATAAATGAAGTTTTGTTTAAATAGTCAATGTAGCTTATATTACAATGGCATAGAAATTACAGTATTTATTTAGGCATAAAACTGCAAAATCATTTTATTCCTGCTCTTTAAAGGTATATCTTGAACAAATAGAAAATTGTCTAGATTGATGATTGTCCTTGTTTCCACTGATATTTTGAATGTGGCTACTTTTTCTGATAGTGTTCGATTAAGCCATCAGTAATTATTGTAACTTAAAAACCTTTTTTTTCTAAAGTGTTCCAAAAATTTATTTACAGTTCCTTCTTTATCTCTATGCCTTGAAAAAAAGGGTAGGCAATGCATTCTACAGTTGTATGTTCTCAGTGAGAAAATAAAGGGTCCTCGCCTAGATTACACAGGATGAGAGAAGTAGACAAACAGTGCTGTTTGCTCACGTCCTCTCCTCTTTCCATTAGTCTCCAGGCTCCTGACTCCGTGAGGTACAGGCCATTAGGGGATTGATCCTGTAGAAGAAATATCATCTGTTTTAATATTAAATGCTTTTTACGCATTCATGTGCTTTGATATAATTTTAATAAGTGTATCATTCCTTGCTTTTCAATTGTGAGAGATGATACAAAAGTGGAAAAATACACTTACAGAAATGAAATGAAAATAATAAATAAAGCCCACTTCCATTTCCATTATTCTACGTCATGCTCCTGGAGACTTCAATCTCAATATGATGTTAATAGAACCATTAGATATGATTCATACTATACATAAGACACTTCTATTGACAATTCTATCGTGACCAGGGGTCAACAGATCCATTACAATGCAAATCTTACTGTATGCTTTCCATCTAAATCAAAAGAATTCAGCCTTGTGTCCAGTCTAATAAGTTTCAGTAACTGGAGTCCAATCTCAGAAGTGAAGTACACATCTGTGTTTCTCATACTAAATCATGTGGGTGCCTATTTGCTCTCCATTTAAAAGGTAACTAATTAAGTTTTACATCGATAGGCTACTTTAGAGTATTTAAGGAAACACACAAGATTTATGGGAATCTGTGTTTGCCCTTTTACTGCATATCAACCCCAAAGTGGAATTTCTTCATATCTAGCTCTTTTTTCTTCATCTACAAGATTTGCATAACCAGGATATTGTTCAAAATCTGATTTAGTTTCATGACCTATGCAAAAAGCTGAAGTTTTGCCAGTTTTCCAGATAAATCAAAGGACAGCTCCTTAGACCCAAGGATTTCTTTTACCATTGTCTTCTCCACGCATCTATTATTAAGGACATCTTTCTTTGCCTATTTTCCCCAAACTCCTGGTATGCTGTGGAATGTTGATACTCTTGATACCTAGAAAGCACGTTGGTAAAAATCTCTTCTTGGGATGGACACTCAACTACTCTGCCCTTTCCAAACTACAGAAGGTCTTGATCTCTGTAACCCTTCCCCTACACATTTGCATTCTTTTCCTTCTTGAACTGTACTTCAGCTCTGTATGTCCCTGTGTCACTGAACTACAAGGACTTGTTGGTACAGATGAAGCTGAAGTGGCTGAGAGAGCTCTATCCATGCCCACAGTGAAGAACATTCCCTCCTGTCAACTCCAAGACTTTGCATATGCCCTGAGATCTTATGGTTTTCTTCCCTTTCCACATCACCTTTTCTGGAAAGTTGAGTGATGGTAGACTTTAGATCAGGCATTGTTGCGTATAAGCTTCTGTTCCTTTCTTTCTTGTTGTTTATTACAGATAAATCCCTTAATATTGCCTAATCCTTAATTTTTCTTTCCATAAAATACTGATAATGGTGACCTGCATTAGAAGATTATACTAAGAAATCAATGAAATGATTTAGGGCAAGGTCACACTGCCCTTTCTAAGTACACGTTCAAATATTTTATTAACTTAATGTGTTCTTTATGTCTTTTCTTCCCCTTTTCCTTTCGCAAAAGCCCACTATTGTGGAAATACTTTTAATTAAGTGTTCCATTAGCCAATCAAATGATTACAAGTTGTAGTTCTCGGTAGTTATTTATTCTCTAGTGGATACATTTCTTGTTATATATCAACTGTCACACATATTGTCACCTTTTGAGAAGTTCGTTGTTACATTCGCAACACTTTATAAAGTTTTCTCTAAAGACACTGAAGTGTAAAACTAAGAAATTATTCACTGACTATGACGATTGATTTGAAACACAAAGCAGAAGAGCTAGGAATCAGTTTTATATACCGCTCAAAAGTGTCTTGGAATTTGATTTAAATATTTTCTATTTATCCAGGTAGGGCTAAAAAAAATATAGCAGTGCCTTAGTGCCTAGAGTCCTACTTAATAAATGGGGAACATTAAAGATCCACAAAATACGTTTCTAGTGCATTTTTAATGATGCTAAGGCATCAAAGGGCAATGTAAAAGAAATGTTGAATCCTTAAAATGCTTTAAAAGTTTCATGTTCCCAGTTCAGTTTCTCATGAGCATCCTGACAAGTCCCATTTAGGTTTCAATTTGTATCTAGAACATAACTCAGTTCATAAAGAGAGAGAGAGAAATACATATTTGCAAGAATTAGCATTTTTATCAGTGGGTTGGCCCAATGGTGGGAGGAAATTCCAGTGTGGAAAAGATGGGTCACTGTGTGGGGCAGAAGTGAACAGGGATAAATAAAACAGTTTATTTGTAAGTGGGACTGATCCCTCTTGCTTGTACATTAGTGCTTGGCTACAAGAGAGTAGTAATTTATTGTTGCAGATGGCTATGTAAAGTGCATGCAATTTGTGAGGGGGCTTGACCCTTGACTGATGGGCCATATGTTGCAAAGCCCTAGGGGTGTCATTTGCCTTCGCTCTCTTCCTCTCTCTGCCTCTGCACCTATGGTCCTTGTACAATCACCACATATTGAACTATAGACTTACTAACTCCCCCAATAAATCTCCAACTAATGGCTCACAAAGGCCACAACTTAACCCTTTCTACACAACAGACCATATCATTCTGCATCATGATCACTTTCACTAAAATAAAAGATAAATATTATATGACCTGCTAGAATAGGCAAGCAGATTGTTGTAAATCCCACTGGGTGTTCACTAGATTTAGGTAGAGTAAGGTGGCTTTCAGCTTGGTGAATTATACTGTGATTCTTGCACTGGGTGAAAATGGCAGTTTTCCCCTATAACATAATTGTTAAACATTGTTAGTATACCATGCTGGGAAAACATTTAATGCCTTTTAACTCGATTTTTGTGGCATTCTTCTTCCTTTATGCATACAATAGAAAGTATATGTTTAACAAAAACTCATTTTTTTCATGTTTTATGTAGAAATTGTTTATAGAAGTATTAGGGCATTTGTTTAGAAGTATAGATAAAAAAGTACGTTTTTAACACTCACTGGGCCCTGATTTGCCAACACTGAATTTCATGCAAATGCTTTGCATCAGGAGCCAGAGGAGTCAAGGAAACCACAAGAAAACTCATAGAATCAACTAACCTGGGATTTTAGGGATCATAGATCTGAACCAAAAACTAGGAAGCCTTCATGGAACTAACCTAGGCACTCTGCATATGTTATAGCTGCATAGCTTATTCCTCTTGTGTGAGTCCTAACAGTAGGAATATGGGCCATCTCTGGCCCTTTTATTGGCTTTTGGTACCCTCCTCTTCATATTGGGTTACCCTGCCCTGCCTTAGTACATGGGGAGATCCTTAGTCTTACTGGAACTTGATATGCCATGTTATGTTGATACCCATGGAAGACTTGCCCTTTTCTAAACAGAAACAAGAAGGGTGGAATGGGGATTGGGAACAGGAAGGGTGCAGGAGAGAGACTTGGAGGAGAGGAGAGAGGGGAAACTGTGGCTGGGATGTTAAACAAACATATACATTTATATATATATATATGTATATATATTTGTGTGTATGTGTATATATAAGTAATTCTCAAGTGCAACACTGAGGTCTCATTGTTAGGTAGGCAGAGTCCTATATGTCACCTGAATTAGAAGTTATGACACTGAGAATAGAATTACTTGGGTATTTATAAAATAATACATGTCTATAGAATATTATGTTATATTGACACAAGTAGTATACTACATTCAGTGTTTAAATTAATGTGAATATAGAGTGTCCTCAAACATATATACCTTCTTATTGTGAAGCAGAGCTTTCCTGTTACATTTTTAAACAGGCAATGTTTTCATAGGTCAGTTGGTCATATGTATGTTTATACACAAATACTTTCCTGTCTGTCACTTACTATCTATCAAGTAACCACTTTCTTCTCTTGTTGAGTAACCACTTTCCTTTATCCATTTTGGGGTACTTGCAAGGTTTGGCAACATTTTTGAACTCTTGGAAGCTTTGACAACAGTCAAAGATGCATCAAGTTCTATCAAAAATTTAAGAGTGGCAACCCCTAGGTTGGAACTTCCTTTTTCCAGGGCATAACACATAGGCTCAGGTAGAAGTAAACAATGAGCATTGTTTATACTTTGTGTCTGTGTAACAGGTTTCCCATAAAACAATTTCTCTTCTGTATAGTGTCATTGTCTACTATTCACTGTGAGCTTGGAAGAGCAGGCACTGGTGGAATTCAACTATGAACCCATGATATGTTTCACATAGTAGCCTTGATATTCATTTATCACCATGTTTTAAATACTTCATTTTAACCAGTTTTCATTCTATTTCACTTGAATAAAATAGATTTTTTTTCTATGCAATGATGAATTCCACCTATTATAATAAAGTCCCAACTCTCAGGGGTAATTAACAGGAAGTGACAGGAAGGTAGACACACTTATGTTGTATTAACATTTTCTTTTTTGAATCACTGTTTTTATCAACAAGGACAACTAGTGTAGAAAACATATTAAAATATGCAAAAAGAGAAATCAGTTTTTTGCTTCTTAAACCAATAAATTTAGCACACACAATGCCGCCAGAGTAAATCAGCAGAAACAAGCCATGCATTGACAAGTGAGTATCAGTAATTTAAACATGAATTTTTTAGGCTTTGATACATCGCTTACCACATGGGCTTTTCTTTGGCGTTGGGCACTCAAGCATTCATTGAGAATTCGTCCGCGAGTCACAAGGAAACAGAGTGCCCAGAAATCTCTAACATGATCCTTTCAGGTTCCCTAATTTAAGGAATCCAATGGAAACCTTGGTGACAAAGGTTTATCCAAGATAAGGGGTCAGTGTATGTGCCAATAAACTGCTAGTTCAACTGCTTGTAGAAAGCAAGGACAATCATGTGTAATTAGTGTGTCTGGGATAGATAATAATCTAGCTTGTACTGATGATATCTTGATTCTGATTTATCAAGAGAAAAACTTGATAATTTTCAGCACACATATCAAGGGTTCTTTTCGCTAGAAGGATATGTTTGTTTCCTAAATTAAATTTCAGCAGCCGGAATTAATTGTTTCTATTTAAAAACAAGCTGAAAATAACATGGAAAATATATTGTTGATTGTAAAATGTTTTCTATTTAAAATTTAAATTTATCAGTCATTGACGTCTGAAACATTCCAAAATAAGAAATAATTCATCAGTTGCATTTATCAAGCTGACTTAATAGAATTGAAGATTAAGAAAACTGTTTTCTTCTTTTGACCCAAGCTTCACACCATGTGCCTTTAACTAGCTCTTCTGTTAATGTTCATGCACTCTTTAGAAGCATCAAACATACGAACCCTTCATGTAAGAACATGCAGTTCAATAACATTTTATCAGTGAAATTCTCTTTGCTCAAATTGAACAGATACATATCAGTAGATCAATTTTTTCTACTGTGTGACCTACAACTACCAGTGAACTAGTTGTCAACAGTGTGATAAGCTGACACACCTGGCAACACCACTGTCAATAAGAAAATAGTAAAGTCTCAGCGTTTGCCCCTTCTCAAGCAGTGCAGTTTGTCTCTCCCATTCCAGGATTACCTGGTTTTCCATTGAGTTATAGTATTCAATAAGTTCATTACAATTCTTCAGTGTTAGATTCGTGAGTTCAAATTATATGGGATGCAAATAAGAAGACATAGCCATTGACTGACAAAAGAAGATTTCTAGTTATTTTTTTAGTAGTAAGTACAATATTTATTTTTGTGAATATGGCAAAACTTCCAAAAATGTAGTTATTTAAGATCTACATAGAATGAAGACTTGCTTCTTAAGACTATTTTTGGTCATTGTTGAATGGGATGATCTTGTTTTGCTTACACACACACACACACACACACACACACACACACACAAAACAAGCAACAGAGACACACAGTTTTTTATTCTTCAGAATTTTGCATTCTTTGATCCTGTTTTCTCTAATGTAATAGTTATTCTGGTCCTTTTATTTGACACAATAACTGATCAAATATTTTCTGAACATCTACTTTGACGTAGATGTTGGAGTGACAACATTGAACCGAATTATATTTCCTGCCTTGAATAATACTGTGGTATGTACACTGAAATATTTTATTGAACATCTTCAATATTTATATACTGGTCCCCAAATAAGCCATTATGGGAAGATTTCTAAAAATAAATACATTGCTAAAACTATCCTAAATGGTATGAAATAATTGGGGATAGACATATGTATTTTTAGATGGAGTCTCACCATGCAGCCCTAGGGGACTGGAACTTCTTATCTAAGCTAGGCTACTCTCTTATTCACAGAAATCTAGCTGTTTCTGCCTCTATCCCTAAAACACCAGGATTAAAGGCCTACACTACCAGGACAGATCTATGTGACACTTTGAGAACATGCCAGCCTTGTTGGCGGACATTTTTTCCCTCCCGCCAGTTCCCAGATAAACTACATGGAGACTCAATATTAATTATATGTTTTGGCTGATAGCTCAGGCTTGTTATTAGCTAACTCTTATGTTTTAAATTAAGTCATATTTCTTATGTACTCTCTACCACACGGTGGTACTTTCTTTCATAAGGACACATTCATCTTGCTTTCCTTTGTGTCTGTTCATGACTCCTGAGACTCGGCCCTTCTTCCGAGTGTCCTGTCTTGCTCTGAAGCCTATACCTCCTACCTAGCATACTGGCCAGTCAGCTCTTTTTATTAAGCCAACCAGAAGGCACCTTGGCAAAGATACATCTTCTTTGTGTACAGAAAGATTATTCCATAACATAGCATACCCTGAGAGAACTGAGTTTTTCAGGAATTAATAAAAATAATTAGAAGAAACAGCTGAAGGACTACAGAACCCCTGATGAAGGTGATAGGAATAACTGAACTGGTCATTCTTAGTGTAGTTTCCTATCTACTTGCCCACCACAAAGTCACAGGTAGACTACTTAGTGACATTGATCATTTTATCCACACAATGGACAACAAATTCAAAGGAAATAAAACTGTAAGGAAAAATCTCTGAGTGCTACTGGAGTGTATTCTGGTGTTCTTCATTGGTTTTGGGGAAAGCTAAGATTGCATATTACTGATAAGCCACTGTAAGCAAATTTGGATGCCCCCATGGGCCCTGACTTTACCTTGTTATGTTGTTTCATTGTTTTAAGATGTTTTTCTTATGGTTAACCAACCACCTCTTCATCTTCAGCACAAGTTCTTGCAGCAAGTGGCTTCCAGTGTTATTTTTAGCATGTCTATTTGAGTGGAGAGTGACTGGGGATTTTTGCCTGCTGCCTGAATACACTTCCCTGCAGAGTATAAAAGGAAGCATTTACACTTGGGCCTTTCATTTGCCTGAGGAGCATGCTGCAAACATAGTGCAGGTGGCTACAATTTTACACTGCATGAAGGAAAACACTATTTTCCTTCCTCCTTCCCTTTTTGTTTCACTGTTTTCAACCCATAAAACAGAGTGGGAGCATGCAATGCTTAAATTGATCAACTGATGTAAAGTCTCTTCAAACACGAATCTAAATTGTTTGTAATCAAAATGTAAAATTGTTGACAAAGACAAGCAATTCCTAAACACAGGAGTCAAGTTCACATAAACGTGACAACATTGTCCACTAACATTGTTGCAAGCACATCTTTATCTTAGTTTGTCATTTTGATTGATATAAGGTGTTGTTTTTCTAAAAACAGTCCCTACTTGAGGCACATTTTTTTTTGTCAATTTTAAGTCAGAGTCTGTTCTTGTAAAGTACTCTTTGATTGTTATTATTATTGTATGTATATAGGATCTGTGGGGGGGAAAGTCAAGGAGATATCTTTGTGGGTTTGGTTCCCTGCCTATAGCTTTATGTAATTTCTGGGGATGAATTTCAAGTTACCAGGCTTGCTTGGCAAATGCTTCTTTTCTGCTGACCCATCTCTCTAATCTTGGTGGTATTTGTAAGGCCACCAAAGAGTTCTATATCTTCCTATTTTGAAATTAACTGATTGCAACTTATATTTTCTGGTTTCAATTATTATAATGCTTTAGTAAACCACTGAAGCAGCAATGTACTGGTAGCTGTATAGAAAAATGGAATAGAATTGAGAAATAGATGAATAACAGTAAGTCTATTGATATTCTTGCATCTATTTAAAGACAGCTTAATATAAGAAACATAATCTTTTTAATTGATGATGTTGCCAAGACAAATAAATGAGTGAATATTAACTCCAAGCAGGTGCCATCACAATTGTTGTCCAACCCAAGTTATAATAAAATAAAAGAAGTTAACTTTATAATATTTCAAAACACAGACATAGTAGCTCAAAGTAATCCATAATAAGCAGAGTCCTTATAAAGCATTTTAAAATGCAAAAAATAAATTAATCTTTATTTATTAAGCTATTTCATTCTTCAATAGTTTTAAATGTATGTCTAGTAAAGGGTTCATGCAGAACATGGAAATGATAGCTTTTTAACTGAATAAGAAAACCTGTCACTAAGTCTTAAAATTTTGAAAATTAAAATTAAATTCTACCCAAAAGATCATAAACAAATGGAGAGAGGTTCATTGTCTACTTTTTGGCAAAATAAATATAATTAAATTGCATTGACATTTAGTACCTTGACTAGCATAAACTTGAAAGAATGATGATTTCAATCACTGAATAAAATTTGAACTGGATGTCTAATACCTTGTTAATGCAAAGGCACAATAGTGTATTCAACTGAAGAAATT
The DNA here is from genome assembly GCF_950005125.1 of Chionomys nivalis. NCBI lineage: Eukaryota > Metazoa > Chordata > Mammalia > Rodentia > Cricetidae > Chionomys > Chionomys nivalis. Next base: position 23,628,347 of record NC_080088.1, read on the forward strand.
TCTAAATCTAATGTAAATTTGTACACATGCCATATGACACAACAATGCACTCTTAGATATTCGCCTATTAGACCATAAGAAGTTAAGACACACACATATAAAGATTTTAGTAATATTGTCATGAGACTTAATAAATCATAGGAGAAAATAAGGTTAGCAATAATTTAAATTTGCCTCTAAATGTTAAAACATAAATGAAATAGAGCATATATTGCAATGAAATAATACACAGCAATAAACAGAGTGCACCAGTATAGAATAGTAACATGGAAGTTTTTTAAAACATTATTTTAAATAAAAACCAATATCAAACACCGTAGGCCTTTTGATAACCTTTACGTTTATGCCTTGTATTTGCCACCTCCCTCCCATCTCTGATTCTCCTCCACATGCTCTCTACGACCTTTAAAATTCATAAGTTCTTTTCAAAATTTATTATTATCTTGTATGTGTATGTGTGCATATGTATATATAAACATAGATCTATAAGCTGCCAAGTCCATTTAGTGATGCTGGTATGCATATGTGGTTAAGAGTGACCGCTTGGCATTGCCCTTCTCATAGACGCTGATACCCTGACAGACATTTTTCTCAGGGTTCTGTGAGATTTCCTCCAATTGCATTGTCATTGTTCGGGTTTTGTTTCACAACTGAACTGTGGAAATTATGAGTGTACGTTGCCTGTCACAACTAGAAGACACAACCTGTGAGAAAATATCCTGGTTCGCTATCTTGCCATATTCCTCTTCTGTCATGTTCCCTGAGCTTTTGGTGAGGGACTTGTGCCGTGGATGTATCAACAGAGGATAGGCCCCTAATATACCAGGCCTTTTGAAGGGGTGGAACTGACTCAGTGAATACTAATGGATCAGTGGTTCCTGTGGACTGAGGCTGACAGAACTGATTAGCTGCTGAGGCCAGAGAGAACTATCAGGTGCCACAGAAGTATGCTCTCTCTGTGTCGTGAATATGGTGGCAATTACTGCTTCCATATTTCAGAACTCACCTTGTCACTTATTAATTTATGAAGCCTACTGCAGAAAAATTGCCCCCCAAAGACTTATCTTTTGTTTCACTTTGATACAAAGCTTGCCTAACTCAATTCTTTTCCTATTTTTTTTTCCATAAGTTAAGGAAGGGTATTAACAAAATTAGTACTAACAACACTAATATATTCCTCATTGGAGTTCACTTTCTTTGCAGATGCTATGTAAGCATCTAAGCCGAATAAATTGAAGAGCAAAATTTAACCAAAACTAAAATCTTTTTATCCCCAAGAAACATTTATCACACGAGTGCACATAAAATACATGTGTCTCGTGTGCAAATTTGCATATAAAGTGCTGCTAGGAAATTAGAAACCATATGGTCTTTTCCCTTTTTTATTATCTAAGAAATGCTAAATCCAAATAACCTGGCATGATTCTTCTAGTTTGACTCTTTTTAGTGGCTTTTACTGTCAGGCAGATGGGAGCGTCTAGTCATTTATTAAAATTACACTTGTATATGTTTTTAGAACGGTTTATATTTATTCATGAAAATAAAATTTTGAGAATTGGCCTTTAAAATCAACAAAACCTATCTGTCACAGATTTGAGTAACAACTGTACCTGTCACTTCAAAATCACTTTGAAATATGTGGCATCATGGATCTGCCAGTGAATATTCTGATACTCGGGGTTTTGGGGATGCTGTTGTTAAGTTCTACATCGTAGAAAGTAGACACTCAACATAGGGACTTATTTAAATGGAGAGAAGAATGTGATGTTTGATCATCTCTTCTAAACTGGGTAAAATCAAAGTGGAAAAAAAACCACATATCTATCATCAATTTAAAAATAAGTTCATGTAGAGGGCTGTTGAACTGGCTCAGAAGTTCAGAACTGCTCTTCCAGAGGAACTGTCTTGGATTTCCAGCACCCACATGGTTGCTAACAACCATGTGTACCTCCCATTTCAGAGGATCCCACACTCTTCTGTGACACCCACTTGCTCTTGGTGCACAGACATACTTGCAAGCAAACCACCTACACACACACACACACACACACAGAGAGAGAGAGAGAGAGAGAGAGAGAGAGAGAGAGAGAGAGAGAGAGAGAAAGAGAGAAAGAATGCAACCAAAAAATCATTTGAAAATCTGTACCAGTGACTATCTTCAAACATCAGTTTGTGCATTAGCAAACTGAGCCAGATACCTGCATCTAAAGGGCCACATTAGACACTTTACTGGTTGTTTCCAAAACATATGCGTAAGAACAATTAAAGAAAAAGAAGCATGTATTAGAAAAAAGAACAAGGAAATGGGTACATAGAGGGCCTAAAGGGAGGAAAAGAAAAGGGGAAATGATGCAATCATATTATTATACCAAAAAATAAAAATCTATTTAAAAGTAGTGTTCATGTATTTATCCATGAGAAATTGATATTGTGAATCTAAAGAAATAAAGAAAGGTAATGTTTACATGCTTTAAATCATTTCAGTGAGACAAACATGCTTTTTTAGGTTTGTGCTCCATTTCTTAGGTTTGTGTTTGTAGACCAGGAGGTGATTATGATCACTTTAACGGGAACATTTGACATACTGGGTGTTTTATCTGAAATGTGAAAGTATATCACATCACTCAATGAATGAGTTTAAGTGGGTACAAAAATAGAAATAAATCAGCATATACAAATATTGTACCCAGAAATCTTCCTTGATACTGAATGTCAATTTTTTAGTCAGATTCAAAGACCCAGGTTATAGAAATAGAGTAGAAGTTGAACTTTTTGACATCCAAAACTATTACACATCAAAATAGGTTAAGTAAAACTTGCTGTTATCATTTATTTGTTTGTCTTTTTTCATTCATTTTGGGAATTGAACACAGGATGCTATCACATGTAGTAGCTAGCCGTCTAATCCTGTAAATAAAACTTCAACAGAACTCTAGAATCTCCTGAGAAATGTGAATCTATGCAGATTGTTTGCCAACCAATGTGTCTGAAAAAGAAATGCTACTTTGTGTGGAACTACATATTTCTCCTGTGTGGCTTCTGTAACACCACATCTCTGTTTCTCCTGTGCGCCTTCCATAATACGACTGCTTTGTACCCTGCCTCTCAGTTTATCTCTCTAATGTGTTCACCACGAAGAAAGACAATGCTGCAGGAAAATCTAATTGACTATAATGTGCAGATGCCAAGTTTTACTGTTTTCATGTTTCTCTTTTCCTGTATTATTCCTGTTTTTTTTTTTTTTTACACATTACAACCCTCCGATGGTTACATACTGAAATTGTGGTTCTTAAGCATATATGAAAGGAAGAGGGGAGTCTAACAGTGTGACGTGCCACCGTTAGAGATTGTCAAAGTCATTCTCATGCCTTGATACATCAAATATGTCCTAAAATCATTTTTCATTAACTATTGATAAAGCAGCATAAGAGAGTTTGACCGGAAAGGGAAAGATCATCTTTATCTACATCATCCTGCTAAAACAAATTAAAATTCACAATTCCAAACTCATGAAATAAAATTGTTTTCCCATCACATACTGCATGTGGAACTAGTCTGAAAAATTTACAAATTGATTTCTTTTTGCTGTTTATTCCATATACAATTTGTATGCATTTCAAAATTCATGAAAGATAATGACATTTCTAACATTTGCAGAGGCTTTACTCTTGTGGGCATCTTATTGTTATACCTACTTTCTTGGTATGTTTTTGCAATTTAATGAACAGATTAATTTTTAAAATTCTTCCCTCGTAGCAGTCATGTAGCATTCTTAATTAATTCTCATCTCTCATCTCTCATCTCTCTCTCTCTCTCTCTCTCTCTCTCTCTCTCTCTCTCTCTCTCCATGTTTTGCTCACTATTTTCTGTGCACCTGAGAAGTTTGGGTATTACAGAAAGTCATATATCTTTGTTATCTCCGTTGATGTAACTGTTCTGTGCTTTTACATATTCAATGACCTGATCTTTTCCCCAATTCCTTATTTTGGTCTGTTTTGATTCCTTTCTAACTGATTCCTCTCCACTCCACTGAAAATACTTGTCATGACCCTACAGAATTTAAATATAGTGAGATTTCACAGGGACTGCTCTCTCTCTTTCTTTCCTCTCTCCTCTATGAATGTGTGCGTCACTGTGTTTCTGTTGTGTCTCTATCTCCCATTTTCGTCTTCCTCATTTCCTCTCCTGCATCCTCTTCCTCTCTTTTCTATCTCTCTCTTGTTCTGTATTTCCTCTTTCAACCTCCACCTAAGAGTTTTAACATGCTTTTTATCATGTGAGCAAGCCGGTCTCCTGTGTCCATTCCAGAAAGAGCATGGAGGATGAGAAGTGATTAGACGAATTTAGCCTTTTCCCTACTAGAGAGGATTTCCAGTGTGGTTCTTATTGTTGCTGTACTTATACATATCATTGGTTCTTGCATAAAAGACCATGCAAGTTTATCATAAAAGTCTACAGGCTTTCCCCCAGTCTTAATCAACTCTAGTAGCTCCTGTGGACATTCAAAAAGTTAATGATAATATAGGTTTTTCTATATTCACCCACTGCTGTCCATAACTTATTATCTTGATCTGAAGGCTAAAATTATCAGGAAATAAATATGATAAATATACAATAATTTTACAATGCAGGCTAATTTATGCAGATAAGGATGAATGAGTGGCAATAATAGCAAATGGTTATGTGTTTACTAAAATAAATAAAGCTATGAACTTTACAAAGACTTTCTAATTCTACCTGTGCCAATAATACAGTGCAGATAGTTATTTATCTCTATTCTAGAGATAAATAATTGCCATGCTACATGTTAAAGACAAATTTTAAATAGCAAGTTTTTAGGATGACAATATCCTTATAAAAGTAAGTATTGACTCACTTGTGTTTTGTTTTTTTAAATGTCCTTTCCTTTTTACTTCTCTTGGGGAGGTGGAGGTAGTTAATCCAAGATAATAACCAACAGGACTAAAAAAAGACAAGCAAGAAACATGGCAAACTTGGGAGGCTCAGATTAGCTGTTTCAAGCCTACCAACTGTCCTAATTCTAATTGCCATAACAGCTGGCATTAGTTAACTGCTTAGGAAATCATCATCACCTTCAGAGAGTCACTATTATTGCACTGGAGAGGAGACAAAGGGTCAGAATGCTAATCACCTTGCTAGACTCTAGACTCGGATGTTTTATTTGAGATGCTTTTGATTATTTGTTGGTGTGAGATGTGTGAAGGATAATTAAATTGTGTCCTGTGAAAGCTGGAGACCTTCTATTCATGTAAATAATTAACACAAAGGAGAACGAACATGCCATTTATTTTTCTAAATGCTTAAATTTTCAGAAGTTTATTTATTTTCTATTATTTCTTTCTAAATCAATGAATATAATTGTCATGAGTTTAAGAAAATCTACCTCTTTCTTTAAATGTTTTAGGAACTTAATGATGGCAGTGCCAATATGAGGAGCAATTTATGCAAATGATTCAAATGAAGCCTATGAGCTTCCTTAAGCTTGAGAAAAGTTTGTAATTAGCAAATTAGCATTTGAAAAAGATATTTGGAATATGCATAGCAGAAAATTCTGCTTAACTTGTGGGGTGTGTTCAAAATGATTATTTCAGAATTCAGGCATACACATCTATTAACATGTAAGTATTTGAAGACTTAATGGTATCGTCTAGTTATAGCCAGTTCTCTCTTTATCAAACCTGCGCGCACACACAGACACACACACAGACACAGACACACACATACACACACATATACAGTTGTGTTGTAGTGGAGCCTTCTTCACACTTTGATGTAGTATCTTCCTAAATATTCTTAAGAACACAGAATTAAATATTTCTGTTTATCATTATTTCAGTATGGATTTTAAAAGAAACTGCAGAAAAGTAATTAGGGCTTTAGCATTTCTCTTTCTAATGGAATATCTGCTCTGTGTCAGATGCTGGAAATGGCATGTTGTTAACATTTATGTGAGACTACACTATAGGAGTGCATATAGACACTAAACTATTCAAAAGTATCTATGAGTACTTAAAGAAAACTGTTAGGTATTTTATTCAATGTGAAGTGTATTTTCTTAACTATTTCTTCAAGCCCTTTCTCTCTCTAAGGAATTCACAAAGTCTTGGTTAATTACCACATATGATCTTGTCTCCCGTCTAGAACATGTCTCTCACTTGCCCTTAGTTCTCATCTAATCTCTATTTACCTGTACGATGGTTAGACTTAACTCAGTCACCATCCAAATGTTTAGATGAATAATACTTTAGTCATATGACCTGAATTAACTTGTTCAGGTCACATGGAGTTTTCCCATGCTGAATTCATACTTTACTTCTAGTTGGTTACATTTCCTACCAAACAGCTATCCACAGATTCTACCTAATTGAAATCCATAGCAGATAAATCTTTGAACCATTGTCTTTCCACCTAGGGAAGAAAAATGAGATATTCTATTCCTTCAACCTACCATACCCATGAAGCAGTCAAGGATAGAATACGTGACTTGGCTTCATTTCTGGAATCACAAGTCCCTTCACCAAGTAGACAAAGGAATGATCTAATCTATAATTCTAACAAAATATGTGGGGAATATTTACAATATTTACCATATTCCCCACAGCAGTTTAGCTATGAGCACTTTGTATAATGGAAAACAATGAAGTAATCCAGTAGGGAACCTCACAGATCCTATGAGTTTATGTTCATAAGGATCCCACATTTTGTCATCATCATAGTCAGATCTTATTTTAAAATTTCAGTGTTGTTCATTTTCCTTTTGGTGTCTTTGCATCTTTCTATCTGTCTGTGTGTCTGTTCGTCTGTCTTTTTAATTTGTTGACATTCCTTTGTCTCAAATATGTGATTGCAGTTTTAAAAGTAACCCGCCCAAAGCGGTTCCCCTATAAAACCGCTCCCATTTTCAGTTTTTATTTTTGCTTTTCTTTAAGAAATCTACATTCACTCTGCATAAAATTTTAAAAAAAAATGTGTGTGTGTGTTTGTGTGTGTGTGTGGGTGAGAGAGAGAGAGAGAGAGAGAGAGAGAGAGAGAGAGAGAGAGAGAGAGAGAGAGAGAGAGAGAATAGAGAATAAAAGAATGGGGAGATAGTTCAAAAGTTAAGGCCACTTACTGTTCTTATGAGGACTGGAATTTGGTTTCTAGCACTCATGGGTGACTCAATCTCCTGTAACTCTAGCTTCAGGGAATCTCACGTCCTTTTTTAGACTCCTCAGATACATGGGTGTGTGCAAGCACTCACGTGTGCTCAGAGAGAGCGTCCTTAAACTATTTTGCTTAAGTTATTTTTTAATTAATTTAGATAATTCATGGCAAAATGATTTTCAATACCCTCTTATCTTTTGTATACTGCAAGAGGGTTGTTGCTGATAACTAAATACGAATGGAGATGAAATTTGAGTAACTTGCTTGAGTGGTAAATATTTTCCATGAACTACTTTTGCAGAGAGTTTATTCTTTGGTCTCCAATTTTCTCCAGGCTTTTACTATTCTTATTACAGATAGAAATATATATTAATAATGATAAAAAATTCTTCCTGTGGTTTAGGGCTAACAACATTTGAAAGATTATGGAAAACAAATGTAATGGGCACACAAAAAAATCCATACTTCATACAAACATCTTTAGTGCCAAATAGTAAATTCATAATGCACTTAGGAAAAGCAACACATATCAGTGATGGCAAATCATAAACTTAAATCTAATACTTTATTATAGCATTATTTGATCTGAGTCATTCTTAAGCTTAAAATATGGTATGGTAATAAAAAATATTGGAAACTTAGATAGCAATTAATTTAGAAATGTCTTATGAAATGTCATTTAACTATTAAAAATGACTACTAGTGTACAAATACAAGCATTGGAAAATCTTTAAAGCACAATAAATATCCAGTAAGTAAAGATACCATTAAATTGTGTTATGGTGGATATATTTCTGTCTTTGTCTCTTTAAGTTGTTGCTGTAAGCTCAAGATATTTTAGATTATAATTAGGGTAAGTAGAAATGATTTTTTTATAATTTTCAGTTTTAAAGTAGTATTCATATATTATCTATTAATAGTAATTTATTGATCTATCTTGTAAATCATTGATGAGTGTTGAGCTGTACCTTGAACAACCAGGAAAACACTTATAAAATACTGTGTGTGAATTGGAACTAAAAATGCATAAAAATCTCTAATTGTGGATATGGTTAAGCAAGAGAATTGAAGATGATAACCCCCCTTTTACCATTTAGCAGAGCACGAAAGAGCAAAAGAAATTCAAAACTACATTAATTGCCCTCACACACCATGGCAGACCACCTGCACTCTACAGCACTTGCATTGGAGCAGATGGATTGCTGAATGGGGTATCAACGACCTGCAGAATGTTTGTTTTAAAAGTAAGCTGCCTTCTGAGCAAGGACAAGTGAAGGCTACAACTTGAAAGACTTTTTATATTTACAAATACCAGTAAAAGCATATCTTTGTCTTTAAGGTGAAAATACATATATCAACTCATCTATAAAATTATGTAACTGCTATTTCACTCATGAACATAATCTGTATATAATTTAGTTTTACTGAATTCATTTCCAGCTTTTTTACCTAACTGACTACCACCAATAAACAAAGGAAATCTAGCCTTCACCCAGTATAAGAGTTTTCTGAACTCTGATTTTAAAGTCCTTGAATATGACCTGTTCTGTATGCATAACAAGCTTCAATTAAGAAAAATCTGAGGTTATGTTTTTGTCCAGGAAATTTTCACTTGCCATTCAATTCGGATTGAGTTCTCTATTTTCCTTGACATATCCAGGTCAATACTATAGAATAGCTAGTTCTTGTGCATGTAGTCTTTTAGATTCATAGATATTCTGTTTCATATATATATACATATATATTATAACATCTATTCATTTTATATGCTCTAGATAGTTCTAATAGTTTACCTATAAAGTACATTATATTTAGAATTTATGGTATATTATTCCTTATATATGTGTGTGTGTATGTTAATAAACAGCAAACTACAATTAGAGAGCTAATCTGACTTAGTGACTTCATAATTTTGCTCATATATATATTGCTATCTATGAATGCTTTTGGTAAAAAGTGACAAGCCTAAATTATCTAAAAAGGTAATATGGCTTATAAATTCTAAATTATTTATTACTTAGTCTTTACAAAATTATCCAGTCTGGAAAGAGTAGTACATCATATGAACTTTAACAAGTGTTCTTAGCCTTTCTGAGCATTTGTTTCTTCTATAAAGTAGGCATAATGGTTATTCCTATCCATATATCTGTATATATGAAGAACAGAGATGATTGTTATTCAAGATGGCAGTTACAGTGAAGGTATACAACTTTAAGTGGAATAATGCAGTCTCTTAAATTCTGGCAGAAAATAGGGTAAGATAAACATTATCCAACATTACCATCTGTTCCCTTATTTTCTAAGTCATGGCTCATATTGTCAACTGGACAGTAAATAGAATCAACTAGAGGCCAACTCAAGAGGATACCCTTGAAGAATTATCTAGATTACGTTAACTGTGGTGGCACTTTTAGAAGGACCGGAATAAATACAAGGAGGAAGGTAGCTGCGAACACATTTATTGCTCTCTATTTCCTCACTAGAATTTCACTTTGACCAACTTCTATAAATCACTGCCACCAGGGTTCCACAAGTGTACAGCCATGATGGACTGTACCTTCAAACTGTGAGCCAAAGAGAAACAACATACACAAGCAGAGCAAACAAACAAACAAAAAATCAAAACAAAAAACTTCTTCTATTTTTAAATTGCTTTGCCATAGTATTTTATTACAGCAACAGAATAATAGGTAACTAAAAATCTGAGCAAGTTTTTTTGTATTGTTTTTGAATCAGGATGGTAGACTTTGAAGATAAATACCATCAGAACATGAAAATTTACTTTCGAGGTTCCTATAGGAAGAAGATATTTGGTGAACAGTGGTAACTCTTATCCTCTCATACTCCATTCTTTATCTAAAAAAGTAACATTGATGATGTTATTATGAAAATATACTCTATTCAACTTGCATCCTTTTAAAGTCCAACTAAATAGAAATAGAAATAAATTTAAGGTATTTAAATCAAAAGCTTCCATACATTGTAGGACTTACTTAACTATGATGCCTCCATGTTTCTGTCATGGACATGTGGAATTATTTAGCTTTGGGGTTTCAAAATTAGCCCTTTCACATCAAGTATTTCCACCATGGGCCATCATGGATGACTCTTCCAGGCACAGTGGCTGAAGAGCAGAACAGTGGTATCCTTTATATTTCTACCAGCTGAAATATAATTTTTATAAGAGTTAAAGTATTTATCTCCTTTAGTGTGTATGCTTCTGAGTAGGAGTAGGACAATAACAAGAGAAATCTTAGGGCAGGGGACGCATCAATCAGAGAACTCCATCTAAGGATGGTTATATGCATCTCTTCACTTTCTACAATTTACTCTCTTGAGCCCTTAAATTTTGTGTAGTTTACTATAGATATATCTCTATGGGATACTAAAAATGACTAGAGCAGGATGGGAGATCTCTCAGTCAATAAACTGCTTGCCCCCTAAGCATGAGGATTTAATATAGATCTCTAGCACACACCAAAACTTCAGGTATCGCTAGGCACGATGTGTGCCTTACATCCACTGATGCTTATAAATCCCTGGGGATTGTTGCATAGGTCTAGCTAAATCAGGGGGAGTCTAGCAGGAGGGACAGTGAGAGACTGTCTCAAATAATAGCAAGAAGAAGAAGATAAAAAAGTAAGGTGGAGAGTAGTTGAGCCAAGCACCTGATGTCACCTCTGACATCACGCACAGATAAATGCACACCTCTACACAGTCACACAAGAGAACAACTGCACGTGGGTACAGACAGAGAGACACACCCACTACATGAAAGGAAGAAAGAAGAGAGAAGGAAAGACATAAACAAAAGCAGTGAATTTCAACTCTGTGTCTTACTCTCAGAGTCACAAATAAAATCCCTTCTCTCTGACACGTGCACATAACTCCTGTGCTTAAACTCACATCTCCCCACCATACTGTACAATTGACTACTCCCCTCCATACACATATGAGCAGACAAATGCAAATTCTTCTTTAATAAGGATGGGACTCTTACTTTGACACACCTGATTCCCCTGGAGTTCCTTGGTTTTTGGAAGAAGTAGTGAGTTTTTGTTGCTGTTATTGTTTGTTTCTTTGTTTGTTTTTAATTAAAAAAATCTTGATGCCCCCACTTTGTTCCTTTGCTGTTCACTTACCTGCCTTTACTCACTGGCAGCAATGGTCACTGGAAGGTCCCATGAAGTCCTGAGGGTCCGGTGTGATTCCATGACCAGTTTGTTTGCTTTTGTCCCTTCAAATTAGCAAGTGTTTGGAACTAAGGGGAAAAAAAAAACCTCACCAACAGTTGCTGTTACGCTAAAAGATCTTGAATATTAAAACATTTTAATTTTTACATGAGATGTTTTTCCTTGTGTGTTTAAGTAGTTTTTACTGTCTTGGGTCACACAGATCATATCCATAAATTTATAGGTTGTGAAAGTTCACGGAGTTTAGCTTCTCATTTATGTTGGCATCACTGTTTTCCTGAGCATTTTGCATGCAGAATGAACATAAGGTACAAAATGTCATAGTGACCTAGCTTTACTATCAAATATGGGGCCTCGACCCTAATCAAAGAACTCCATACAAGCAAGAGAGGACTGCTGAGAGCAGGAGGAACAGTCTTCCCCAGGGAAGATATTTCAAATTGGTTATCAAATACCAAGTGGTCAGCCGTAATATCACATACCTGTGACACTGTTCAGTGACTCTATACTGTCTAAACCTGTACTATTTCTGTATTTAGAAGTATACATATGCTTATGTGTAATGTTTATTTGTGTGTATATTAATATGTGATTTTTGTATAACAGTAGTTAAAGAAAAAGGTCATAAATTTGAGAGGAGCTGCATGAAGAAGTTTAGAAAGAAGAAAAGAAAGCGGGAAATGCCATTACAATTACATTTTAAAAATGTATTGCATCTTAAATTTTAAATTTTTTTAGATCATGCTCTATGCAGTAGAAGACCAAAATGAATCAAAGTTATAAGTAGAGAATTATATTCCCTTCAAACTCTAATACCCAAGAAAACAAAACTTTCTCTCTCCAACCCTTTCTGAAAATGGATGTTAAAAACTATGAATAATATCCTTACATATATAGCTTTGTGCTCTGTAAAATGATGTAAAAGAGAATATCATCAATACTCTCTTCTATTTACTTAAAATAACAATTCATCTTGAACATTTTCATGCTGAATAAGAAAATGCATTAGAAATACTCCAAGAAGTGAGGGCAGCAGAGAAAGGGCACAATAGAGCAGCTCCCTCCCCTTTTTATAGCTTTCCAAACACTATGAAGAACTTTTCTTTTGTATCAGGCTGAAATGATTTGTTTGTCATTTTTGTAACTTCAAGAGATACTTTTTAAATCTGTATTTATGTTGGGGAGTAAACTGAAAACTGTTTTACAATTTGTCTGCTGTGGCTCTTTTTATCCTACACATAACTGTATTGAATAAATATTTAGTCTGTTGTTCTAAAAGTCTGCTTTGAAAAACTATGCAAAGCATTTCCATTTTTCTTATGTGTTTGCTAGCCTGGGGATGTGATACATTGTATTTTAGAACTTAGGCCTGGGCGTTGGGTAACATGCTGTTAAGATGTCCACACAAACGGCCTCCCTCTTGATTCCTTTGGACACATGAAAGACAACTTGAAATTCTTAAGAGATTAAAAGTGGAGGTTGCCATCCACTTAGGCCCCCTTTGAAAGAAAGGTTTTCTATGACAAATCCCTCTGCTTATTAGACAAAGTGCAGAAACATTATGTCTCGAGTTCATAAGCCATTGTTTTAGGAAACTGATCCATTATACAATCCCTTCTACTCTTAAATAAACCCACGAGAATTTGTTCAGTAGGATTATACATGCACACTAGTACACAAGTTAGCTTACGAGCACACAAACACACATGGACACACACGAACACACATGGACACTGTGTGTGTACTGGCATATGTATACGTGTTCCCACTAGAGACTAGTGTTTTTTCAATAGAATTAAAGCCAACTTTTACAAATACTAAAAAAATCAAATGATTTATTTTAAGATTTGTTGTCTTTGCAGATTTCTGACTAAACAATTTGTAGTCCTTCAAGTTTATAACTACCTCTACCTTTTAATTCTCAATGGCCTCATGATATGACATTATTTTTACATAAAATGTGAAAAACACTTCAATAATGTTTGAAGTATACCATCCCTGTAAATATCAGGAATAAATATTTCAATTTATTTTTTTTCACAGATATCAGTGCATGTTATTTCCTTGCACATCTCCTGCCATCACATTCCAAACTGTTTGCCGTGTGAGAATAAATGTGGGGAACAATCCCTCCCATTCTGTGTGCCAGAGCACTGGATGTGAGGATAGCCTAAGTAGCTGAGGATTATCAGAGATCCCGATGCTCTCCACCTTCCTTAGGATGACATTCTAACAACCACTGCAGTTAAGGGATTTGATGCCTTATTTATCTTTTATTATTTTTAGATTTTAAATTGATAAAAGTAATTTAAAATTATTTTATTTTTAATTCATACTATTTTTATTTTGTGAAGAACGGTTGTCTATAGAATATTATTTAATATAATTAATAGTCATTATTTTAAGAGAAATTCAAATTAAATTTTTTAAATTTTTATTCATTTTACATACCAATCACAGTTCACTCTTCCTCCCCTCTTCCCACTCTTCCCTTGTCTCTCTCGAACCCTTCCTCCCTATCCACTCCTCTGAGAGAGTAAGGCCTCATGGAGAATAAACATCATAAGGATGAATAGAGCTAAAAACAAACAAACAAAAACATATACATGCCCCAACCTAAAGTTCAGCAGCAATATTATGTGAAACTGTCTTTTAGCTATTAGACTTTAGTGAATGAAGTCCAGGTTGGTTAAACGTGGCTATCTCAGTGCACAGTGATCCAAGTTCATGAAAACCTCTTTGCTGCCTGACTTCTTGTTTATTATTTTTTTTCTTTTTTCTTTTGTTTTGTTTTAGAAGGGCCTATCTTTGTGCGGTGGGTAATGATAAATGTTGTGCTTTCTCTTTTTATTCTAAGATCAAGTGCAGACTGCAAAACTGACTGAGCATAAAATTGCTTTAAGAAATTGAGGAGCTACTTTAGAGTACAAGAATCAGAGAAAGCTGATTCTTATTAGTAAAACTGTAGGAGAAAAGGATAATTGTAATGGGCAGGAATGAAAGCACCACACTATTGGCAAATAAAAGTGACTGACAGTACATCCCTGGAAAGCATTTCTGCATATTCTGCCGGTGTGCTGGAAAGTACACATTTAGAGGAAGAAGCCCCTGATTTTTTTTTTTTTTTTTTGGACATATACTTGGAAGACTGCTATAGGTTTTGTGTCTCCTAGTAACTGCACTGCCAAGCAATTAGACTTCATTATGGCTGTGCTTATGCAATACTAATTAACATGCCTGTTGTACTGCCTTTCTTACGTGATCATGTGACAGCCCACAGGTCTGACACCCTCTGTGAACTAACAGCTGAGGAAATTTTCAACATGGCAGATTTTTTTTTTTTTTAACAAAACACACCCAAACAGAAATGTAATCACACTTTTCGAAGCAACTGCAGGAACAGACTGTGTAATAGTGCCCTGCAATTAGTGGTTTGCATTCATTTGTCCTGGCTGAGAAAATACAGGAGACTGGAGACTATGCAAGCATATGCATGCAAGCGATTGTACCTTTGGTCAAGGTTTCAGAAGCATAACCGTAATGTAGTCTCATGGAGAAATACCATTTGCCAAAGCAATCAGATAGAGTAAAGCAATATCGCCAAAAGTTCAAAGCGTACTTGTCAATATATCTGTGTCATCACTGTGAACCTGTGTTGAACTAATTATTTAACATGTACATGTTGTACATTGTAGAGTCTGGTCACTGATGGTTTTCTTCACTTGCTCTCTTTTACCTTCAGTCGGATAAAAATAGTGTGCTTACAAAGCGAGACATAATCTTATCCCATACAGAAAATAGATTGCATTGTCAAATTATTGAAGTTAGGGGAAGACAATATGGGCTATGCCAATTGTTATACAATTACTAATAGAGAATATAGAAAAAGAAAACTGATTATATGAGATTGTCAGTAAAGGTATGTTATGTGATTGTAATATACGTTTAAAAAAGCTTGCTTATACAATGAGTACTGAGAGAAAACACTAACTAAAATGAGTGTTCTACACTACAAACAGATGAATATATTTCTAGTTTCATACAGTGGCAGAATTGGTTCAGTAATAATAAATAATTTCAAGATGTTTAGTAGTTTCAATAGCAGCTATTTGCCATTAAAAAACACCTACACTGAAAGTCTGGACAAGGCAAATGTAAGCTCTTCATTTGGATTTTGGTTGCTAATATTAGCAGTTATATAACACAGCAAATGTATCTCTATGTATATATATACATATGGTATATATATATATATATATATATATATGGTACAGAATGAATAAAAGAACATAAGTTAAAAAGGCTGCCGCTGAGTTCAAGAGGTCTCAAAAGTAGACTGAGAAAGAGTCTGCATTGATAAGATAACAAACTGGACCAGTGCAGGGAGAGAGCTGTGATTGAAACAGGTATCGGAGTCAGGCTTGAGAGGAAAACTGCAGCGTTTATCTGCAAGGTCAAAGACTGAACTGAGTGAGGAGTATGGAATGGGTTAGAAGTAAAATACAATGGGTCAGGTACAAATCCAGATGGGTTAATAGGTGAACAGACAAGAATTTGAGTCCGTTGCTTCAAAGAAAGGGACCATAATGAGTCCCAGGTCATTCATGCACAAACCTACCCAATGACAGGTTCATCCATCATTGTGTTAGATGTCTATTGCTTTATGGAGTCCATTGAAGGAGATATACTTTCTGTGGTCTGGCATGTCTAAGTAAGTTCCTGCTTTCTATGATGTGGCTGTATTACACCCATGTACCTTTTGTTTCACTTCAGCCCAGCAAACGCATAGGAAGATGGGTCCGTTTCTCTTTCCAGAGATAATCATCAGTCTGTGCTGATGATTGACAGATGGTGCAGTTGCTGGAGCTACCTAGGGATGTCAGTCATTCTTCTCCCTCAAAATGGAGGCAAATGTTACTTGTAAATAAAAACTTCAAGTGCAAAGCATGGCTTTAAAAACCACTGTTTAATATGAAATAATTTAGGGTAGGGCATAGTTGATCTCAACAAAAACACAGGTAAACTTATGAGGCTAGAACAGTGCATTACATATTTTGATATCAGAATCAACAACCGAGTTTTTATCTTTGTTTCTTCTATAATTAAATGCATCTTAACACTAGAAATTTGATGTTAATTGCTCAGACTATATTTCAGCTTTGGAATGTCAGCCTGGGGAGTGTTTGAACGTCCCTAGATCAGTTTATTTCTCAGAGTGGAGAGAGAAAGTTGTCTGGACAGATGGGAAAAGACTTGTGGTGAGGTGAACCATGACTAAATCTTAAGGCTAAAGGTTAGTTGCTGCTCCTCTGGGATAAAGATGGAAGGGAACTGCAAAGAAGCCTGTGCAACTTGAGACCTAAGTACCAGGAGGGCTGGTGTGGGTTGGCGGATTTGCCGAATAATACCAGGGAGCCGTTGAAGGCTTTAGTGAGCAGGATATCCCCACATGATCATTTTTCATAGAAACTCTAAATACTGTTAACTTCTCTTGCATATTTTGATGTGGTGCCATGGATTGACCTCTAAATGAATGGAGTTTCTTGTGATCAAACTCCTAACCCTTCAATAACACTATCGCACATACACACTGACACTATTACAAAGTTGGCAGATGTGTAAAAGATTAAGATATTGCTTTGAATGTCACAAAATAACAAAATGTGGACCTCTGGGTTCCTCAGTCACTCAAGGTGCAATGGGTTTTCACCTCAAGTGCACATGACCGCCTATGTGTCTTTTGTACATAGTATTATCCAGGCTAAAAATAGTCAAATTTGGGATGGTGCCTAATAATTTGTGGCTCTCATGTTCAACCAGAATAAATAACCATGTACTTACTAGGCAAAGTTCTTAGGAGGCAATTAAATTTGGAGACATTAATCCTAAAATCAAAAGGCAATCTCTTGGATTTTGGAAAGGAGGAGATGTTAAATTGAGAAATCTCAGTGTATCAACTTCACAGAATAGGGCGGAGCCTTTTCCAAAGCACAGCTTGTTGAAGGCCTCCTGAAGGTAGGTCATAAGATGATAGACTGTCCTGCCTCTTCTGGAGGTGTGTTGTAGACGGTGTCTCTTTTGTCATCTTGTTGTATTAGAATAGTCTGTCATCTAGGATCTGACGTTAGAACGTGGCTCTTCTGTCTTAGGATGTCTTGTTTTCACCATCTGTGTCTAGTCCACACATCTCTTCTAACACTTATTTAATTCTAACTGTCAATTAACATGAACAGTCTGTACATTTAGGGGAAGACAAAGGAATCAACCAACAAAGGAAGGATGTATTAGAAGTTTGTGTAAAATAAAAGGAGAAGAAAGCAGACCCTGAACATGGGAACAAAGGAGAACAGGTGCAGTTAGAGGAAGAGGTGTGGTTATAGAAGGTAGCAAGAATGAGAACAGGCATTGAATGGATGCAGACCCTGAACAAGGGGACCTGGAAAGCAGGTGAAGTTAGAGGGAGAGATGTGGTTATGGAACTTGCAATATTGAGAAAAGGCATTGGATGGATACCAAGGAACATGAAAACCAGATAGCAAATGATTGAATCTGTCATTAAACAAGCTACCTATGGAGGCAGGACAGTAAGTCCTTATTCAGCAAAGCTTCTTCAGCCAGATAATAAAGGGCATTAAGATCATCAAAGCAGTCCATAGTAAAATAAAGCCCTTGAGGTGTAGAACTCCATAGAAATTTAGAACTCTGACATAGACGACATGATTTCCTGAAGGCCACAGTTAGCAAACTTTATTTTTCCTTCCCACCTAAATTTCCGAGCTGGAAAAGACCCCCAGATCATCCAATTCAAATATCAAATTTAGAAAGCAAGAAAATGAAGCAAAGTGACTCGAGAAACAAGCAAAATGTTTAGGACTAAACCTTGAATAAGGACGCTCTTCCTCACGAGCATCACGATGCCTATACAGCAGGATCAAATGTTAGGAGGTTGAATTGCAGGTGCGGCAAGTGTGAGAACCCAGTCATGAAAACTAGCGAAAAAGGTTATTGTTATTGGTGATATGCAGTGTTGACCTAAGTGTCCCCAAACATCAGCTGTGTGGGTGTATGTATGTATAAATACACATTATATATGTGCTAAGAATGTTGCTTTAGCATTTAGAGCTAATAGAATCACAAGCAATCAATAGTACCTTTCAGTATAGGTTCTTTTTATTTTTCCATTAAAAAATTTACACTTTCTCCCCTTATCCCATTCCCCTTTTGTTCCCCCACTCACCCTCTTCACTCCCCCTGCTTAAGAGAGGGCAGGGAACCCTGCCCTGTGGAAAGTCCAAGGCTCTCCCCTCTTACATCCAGGCCTAGGAAGCTGTGCATCCAAATAGACTAGGGTTCCAAAAAGCCAGTATATGCAATAGAAACAAGTCCCAGTGCCTTTATCAATGGATTCTCAGTCAGCCCCATTGTCAGCCACATTCAGAGAGTCTGGTTTGATCACATGCTCGTTCACTCAGCGTCCAGCTGTATTTGGTGAGCTCTCATTAGAACAGGCACACTGCCTCAGTGGATGGACCAACCCCTCGCGGTCCTGACAGCCTTGCTCATCTTCTCCCTCCTTCTGCTCTTCAACTGGACCTTGGGAGCTCAATCCCTTGCTCTGATGAGCGTCTCTGTATCTCCATCTGTCGCAGGACGAAGATTCTATGGTGATATTCGAGATAATCATCAGTGTGATAGTGGGGCAAGGACAGTCAGACACCCTCTCCTCTGCTGCCCCAGGACCTAGCTGGGCACACCCCCGTGGACACCTGGGATCTCCTCTAGAGCAAAGTCTCTTGCCCACCCTAAAATGGCTCCCTTAATGTGGATATCTTCTTCTGTGTTCCTATATCCGCTCTTCCTCCGTCTCCATCCTCCCACTCCTCCAAGCTCTCCTCAGTCTTACCCTTCTCCCTTCCCTCTACTCCTCTCCCCTTCCCCCATCCCCACCCCCACCCATATATGTGTTCTCAGTGGATGGTTAACCCAGAGAGGCATTGTATTTTTTTTTAATTTGATTTAATACAATGGCGAGTGCATAAATGTAGTATCCCACCCCATCTGTTCTCTCTGCTAAGTTTGAATAGGTTATTTTTGTATTTGTTTTTTTGCAAATTTTAGTTCTGTCTCTTCCATGTTACAAAAATAATGACAGTAACAGGCTGAAAGAAAAAAAATAATTTTGTTGATACAAGGATTAGAAAATGTGATGTAATAGACCTTGCAGTGTTCCTGTTTAAGAGGAATTCCATCTGCGTGTAAAATTTGTTTTTGTAACACTTCATTAGAAATAAAACACATTAAATTTTCTTGCTTTGCTTTGTTTTATTTGTTAAAATCTTAAAATTACAAATAATGCTTATCTCGAAAATCCCTTTATAGCTGGGATTAAAGGGTAAAATATGGCAAAGTTAGGATTATTGAGGGGAACTGTTTTAAAATTAAGTAGCAATAACACATGACATTTTTAGTAGTGCATCTTTTGTTTATTTTGAAATTATAATTTAATTACATTTCCTTCCTCTAAATTTTCCCACACAATCCTCCCTGTTCTCTTTCAAATTCATGGCCTCTTTTTCCATTAAGTGTTATTGCATACACATATGTATATTGTATATACATAAATGTTTTCATATATGTATACACATACATGTATATGTATATATGTGTGTATATTTGTATATAAATATATATCCCCAAATATAACATGCTTGGTCCATAAAATTTACTGGCATGTATATTTTGGTGTCTTCTTCCCTGAGAAGGGCCACCTCTCATTTTCCCAGTGTTACTTATTTTCCTGTAGTTTTGTGTAGGGTTGTGTCCTCATGGGATTTTGCTAGTCCAGTTTAACATGTTTATTGGTATCATCATTTTCAGCTCATGTTTAGGCAGCCATGCTGGTGAGACTTTAGGGGTGTAGCTTCCGACATTCCTGGAGATTCAGTCTCACAGACACTCCCTGATTCTGACAAATGGCTTTTGAATATTACCATTACACAGGAGTGATTGCAAAGAATAGTGAAAATTTCTGAGGACAATCCTCTTCATCGTTTCCATAGGATTTCTAAAGAATGAGAGTTCTTACTATTAGTACAAGTATTGTTGTCAGTAGAGGCTTTTACGGCAAAGTAGGGATCTTGAAATATTATAATGCTCTCTCTAGAGAAATGGAGCAGTGATTTGATATATGCCTATAGAATTAAAGTGCCCAGTTTTGTTGCAAAGTTCATATAAACTTGCTAGTTATTTGAACTTCCTTCATCACAGTTTTCCTGACAATAAAATGAGGATAATAGTAGTATCTACTTCATAGTGTAATTTTAGAAATTAATAGAATTAATAATGTTCTGCATTACTTAG
Organism: Chionomys nivalis; assembly: GCF_950005125.1. Lineage (NCBI taxonomy): Eukaryota > Metazoa > Chordata > Mammalia > Rodentia > Cricetidae > Chionomys > Chionomys nivalis. The sequence goes on from NC_080088.1 coordinate 23,649,064, forward strand.
AATAGTGCTTGGTTAGTAGTGAACCTCTAATACTACTTTAACTATTGTTCTTCTGATGAATTCATGACTTCTTTTTACTGAGTTTATATGAGCATAAGATTTGAAAATTTTATTTTTATTTCAATATTCAGAATTAAGTAATTGTGGCCCATATTAGACAAACACATATAATCAGTTCTGTATATTTAATTTATATTTTAGATTAGAAATGTATAAAACTTAGGATTTTTGGTACAAAATTTATGCTCTAATACCAAATATCAAAATCTCTTCTTTATCGTGTTCCTGTTTATTTTCTTATTGTGTGCAATTTTGCAATCAACCATAATTCCAGATAACTATTGGAAAATAAATTATCTTCTACATGATAAAAGCCAGAAGAATACATTAATATATCTAAAATATGTACTTGGAATGCAGCAGCACCAGCTGGCTGTGACCTTTTTATTGAGAAAGTGACCCAGAAAACGATCACGGAAATTCCATCATTTATTTCCTCCCACTTCACAACCAAAGTCACAGATGCCTTTAAATCCCACAGGATGAAGTTGGCTTTAGGTTGTATATAAAACACAAATTGGGGAAAGTGGTGTTTTCCTTCTGCTGCTCATATTTTTCTCACAGCTTCTAATAGCAACACACACATACATGTGCACACACACACATACACACTTGTATTTCTTTAAAACAGATAATTATTTATCATTATAATCCTATGGAATTTGTTTGATAAGGCTTTATCAAATGCAAAGACACACCTGGCTGATTCCCTGATAGAACGTATTTGCTTCTGGGCATGAACATGCCATTGTCCTCCCATGCCATGTTCTTTGCACACAATCCAATGCTCTAGAGATTACATTGTAATTAATTACATTAATACTGTATTAATCTAGAAATTTTAATGCTTTACTGATTTTTTTTCCTGTTTGAATGGCTATACAGTGTTTTGGAGCTACTCATTGAATGAATTGTTGAGTGAATGCAAAATAATAGATACTAAATAAATTCTCTTTAATTAAGTACGAAAGGCAATCCTGACCCTGAGTGTTGCTCAGCAGTTAGGAGCACTTGGTACTTTTTAGATTCCAGCACTGATATCAGGTGGCTCATGACCACCTATATACCCACCTCCATGTATCTGACACTCTTCTGGCATGGGTGGAGACCTGTATGCATATGAAGTACACAAGGTCAGATTGCTTTTGATATCATATATATTCGAATGGGAAATATACTCTATGCTTCCATCTAAATGCGTAAGTATAAATTTATTTGTGCAGCTGATATTATAAACATCTGCCATGTCAACATGCATAATCTTCAGTTCTGACCTTTATAATGATAATATGGGGAAAGAGAAGTAAGAAGTTGGTTGAACTATAAGGCCGACATCTTAAAGATCTTATAACTAATAGATTATACCCTTTGGCTATATTTTTTGGATGGGTGGGGTGGTTGTGTTAATTAATTTAATACTGTTAGTTATCACACACATACACACACAAATCAAGCCATCATGTTTTGAAGCATGAAAATATTCACTCTTTATGTAGGTTAAATATCCCAAATATGTGTATATAGTGCAAAATATGGTAGTTTATCCTGTAATTCTACCACGCAAGAGGCTCAGGCAGGAGGATTACGGTGAGTTATCTGCCTGTCTGGGTTGAATCTTAGCTACTGGATAAGACACTGTCTCCGTTCCTACCATAGAAATGTGGGTGTGGATGTGTGTTTGTGTGGTTACACATTGTGTATACTTAAGTGTGTATCTATGTTTACACGTGTACCATCTCTCTGTGTGGATTCACCACACACACACACACACACACACACACACACTCACTGACATATAGAAATGTGTTAGAGATATACAGGCATTTTATACATTTCTCCAAAGTCGGCCGCATGACACTTTACTGTAAATAAGTGTCTAAGACTCCATTTTGACAGGCCTTGTGTAAGAAGTTTTTAATTTGGGGCTTTGTTTCTAGGAAACTGAAAGTGGACTTCATGGCATAGACACCAAGAAACCCATTTCTTGGGTGTCATCAAAGTTTGCATCCGTACACATCCTACTTCATTAAGCACAAAGGCCAGCCACGGACATATGTCACTAAGTGTCCCCTTTCCTTAGAGAGTGGGGTGATGAGAAGATAAGGGTCTGCTCACCAGATGGAGCCTGTCAGATTAGCAACTGGAGCCAAGCAAACATTGCTATCATTTTGGTATTCCGGAGCACAAAGAACGTGCTTTCTACAATGCGTTTGCATATTTAACAGAGAGAACAATGCAGCTCAGCAGAAGGTTGGCTGGTGGTAGCACCTCCAGCACAGTGGCCTTTGCCTGAAGGCACATTTCTGATTTTTTCATACTAAGGAACTTTAGCAATCGGTGACTTGGGAAAGGCAGAGCCAAACAAGTGTCTTGGGTTCCTGTCAGCCCCATGAAGTGAGAGCAGTTAGACACAGCATGAGAGTTCTGCTCCAGAATAAGATACATATCATGTATATGTGTATGTGTGCACATGGGTGTGTGTGTACACAGACACACACACACCCACACAAGCCCACCCACATATATGCTTTACCATGCAGGCTTTACAGGCTGCCATATCACGCTACTTACAAATGTCAAACATGATTTAAAATGCTATTATACTGTAGAGTGGAAAGGAGGATCATTTTCCATCCTGAAAATTTCTATTTCATCTTCTTGCACATACTGGAATTCACCAAGTCCAATATGGCTAAATAACCTGCTTTTATCTTTAATAAGTGTTTTATGGGCCTTAAATTGGAAGAACCATTTTCACTTCATTTGTACCAGAAAATCTGATGCTTTCTTATTGAATAGCAGTGTGATAAACACAGTGCGTGTGTCTGCGTCTGGTTTTCTGTGGATTGCTTTGTGCGATCAAGAAATTGGTTTATAATATGTTGTGCACAAAGAGGATGCGTAAACTGTGGTTTAGCTTAAATGCATTTGTAAGGTGACAGGATTCCACACACCGGTGATCACATGAAGTTCTATATGTTACATTATTTATTTTCTTAGAGTTGGTTGTAACTGTTGTTTAAGGGTTTACCTTCCCAGCTCTGTGAGCACTTCAAGGTGGTTATTAGTAGTCTATCTTCAGCAATAAGTTCATGTAAGCACACTAGCACTTTTAAAGATGATCCATAAGAATAGATGACTTTCCTTTGGTTTATTTCATTTGAGTGTAATTTTGAACAACCTTTCCAGTATTTGTAAAGCAGAAATAATTTTTAAACTTTCTGTGAAAATGGATTTTTTTAAACACCACATTGCTAATATGGATTTTTTCCAATCTAGCTACATACTCCAGCTAATTTTTTCCAATCTAGCTACATACTCTAGCTACATTCATTTAAGAAGAGATGAAGGAAGGGATTTCTATTTTAGTAGCATTCTTCAGTTGGTTTTCTAGTAAACCACCTTCTTTTTCATTTGTGTAGTTTGAGAATATAAGGGAATATAACGCTGTAGGTTGCCCACACACCAGGTTCCAGAATGTGAAATGTGCAGCTATCCATCAGCAGTTTAAGCTGAAACAATCCGATGGTGTTCTCAGGTAGGAACAGAAGAGTGAAAGCCATGGGCTTGAGATATTGTCTGTTTCTCCCATTAATTCCAGTCAGAAACATTAAATTAAAATCTGAGATTCTGCCCATGTCAGAATGTGTAATATCAAACTTAAAACTGTTTTCAAGTTCGTCCAACCTATATCTTTTGCCAAAAGTTCAAGAAGTGAAAAAAAAAAAAAAAAAAAAAAGAGGAGAAAAGGAACAATAACTGTAAAAAAAAATCTACTTTGAGTTTTGGGGACCATTCTAGTTCTTTCATATTAAAACCACCTCAAAAATTAAAACTTTGCAGTATTTGTCACCGGAATATGACATTAGTTTGGTGACATTTGAATAAGATCACCTGAACATCTGTGTAAGGATCAGTGAGTGGGTTGTGAGCTTTTGCTCTTGATTTTACATGGACATATTTACCTTCAGTAATGCTTTTATTCTTACAGAAGAAAAATTAAATTCACAGGCTGTGAAAGTCATTTTTCTTCGATAAGAAAATAATCAGGCTATGCTATTTTATTCTTTCATTCACATGCTAGGCATAGAAAGAGATGCATCAATGTAGAAACTGAATTGAAACAAGGACACTTTTAAAATTAGTTTTGAAATTTGGTCCAAAGTGAAATGAATTCAATAATGTCTCACAAATTTAGTATCTCATGTATATACACATGTATGTACACATACACACACAGACACACACAGACACACACAGACACAGACACACACACACACACACACACACATATATATATATGCTTAAAGCTGTAAGGTATGATCATTAATATGGAAACAGTAAAAGCAGCCACAAGTTTGCCAATAGATCACCAAAGAGTTTTCTGAAATCAGGATTGAATTTGATACTAAATCATCCTCAGTGGTATAAATATATAATCAACCTAACATAAAATGTATTTGTACCCATCTGTTTGTGGGTGACAAGTTACTTTCAAGCTAATATATTGCAATATGTGTATATAAGTACACACATATGCATCCATTGGTATCTCACAGCATAGTGTAGATTCCATAGGTGTACATCATTCTAGATCCTTTCTAATGAAGATCACCTCACTGTTTGGAAAGCTAGCAAATAAAATGATGCTTTGATGATTAGGCTTAAAGGTATTGTGTATACAATTGTACAGCATGTATAAACCACATTATCTCTGGGATTGGCAGTACAGAAAGGCTGCTTTCATCTCAGATTTCTTTGAAAAACTTCAATAGTACATTCAAGTCACTCCAGTGGCTTGAAATATATATATATATATATATATATATATGATATTTTTCATTTTAAAACTTTTACAAAATATTTGTGACCATCAATGTGCATAATATAGCTGTCTTAAAAACGTGTTCTCCTCATATTTATGAACACTAAACTCTATGGGATGAAGAAGATTTCCCCAGCTTGCTGAATCCAGTCCATTTGATTGGGAGGGTCTATGAAAATATGCTGTAGTGATGCCAGGAGATGACTTCCTTTTCTCCTAGCCAAGTTAGTCATGTTATCGGAACAGTGTAGCCCATCTCTGTTAGTAAGTACTCTTTAATATTGTGAAAATATGAAGGAGACAATTTTTCTCTAGAATTGAGCCAGCTGTTTCAGAAAAGAATTTCATGTATTGATTGAGGGATGGCAAGCTCCAGAGCATGCAGGAGAGAACCAAACAAGTTCATGTGGTCAGGCCAATAAAGAAAACTTTTAAATAAGCATCTGTTTGCAACCATTCCCAAGGCTCCCACCTCTGAATTATTTCATCCGAGTCTAGTCTTTCCTTAAAACACTTATTAAGCTTTTAAAGAATGAGCTGGAAATATTTTTCTCAATCTAAAAAATTGTGAATCTTTTTTTAAAAAACATTCACCCAACACATAATTTCAGCAATTTTGACATTATATGAGTTGGGTGGATAGATTTTTAAATTGATGAAAAGAAATCTTCTCAGTGTTTGATTAAATTACACTTTATTAAGTATAAAAGTATTTATTTTAAATGACACTTTATTAAGTATAAATGTATTTATTTTGCATGAATGTTAAATAATAATTTGAAAAATTATGAAAATGCAATGCTTTATTTAATACTACATAAAAGAAATATAAGCCAAATATTTTCAACATAGATATGAAATTTTAAAATCCACAGCTTCCTTTGAATTCTGACTCATACTGTCCTCTTCATTCTTCTGGTAAAAGCGGAACTCAAATACAGTAAAACCTAAATACCAGATATAGTCCAGAGTTCAGGGAAGATTGGAAGTTTCTTTGGGTGAGAAAATGAACTTTAAAAGGCTCAAAGTATCTACAGTAGTTCTATCAACACAGAAAACATCAAATTGGCCAGTCCTTGAGGACCTGGTGGAGAGAAATAGAAATATCTACATACTTGATAGAGTTACTATAGTATATGAAAGAGGATTTAAATAAAGCCATTCTTTAATCTCCTTAGTGACTTCATTATAGGATTCTATCAATTCATGTGTACAGCTTCCTAAGCATCATGTGTAAAAAATGATATCCTTTTGGTGGGTAACTTACATGCATTTACACACGTATTTTTAGGTAATTTATTAGGTCAATTGCCAATTAGTAAATATGTAGAAAGGTGCCTAACCATTTTTAATTGACAAAATGTCCATGTAGCATTTAGAAGAAAGAAAGGTCTAGTTTTAATCTTTGTAGCTCTCTAGAGGCTTTGTTTTTCAAAACATTTTAGGCTATCATTAGTTGTGTCATAAATGTTGAAGGTACAGAAACAGATTAACTATAGTAATATTTGTATGAGTGTGTTTGTGTGTGTGATTTGTAAATGTATGGAGCTTTTAGAAATGCATAAAGATTTTTACTCTTTGTCCATTTATATAAGTTCTTAAGACTATGAACTTCTAAAATTGTGTTAATTACAATGCCTATGTTTCAAATTAATGCGTCATTTCATTTCTTCCTGCCGAAAACTTGTGTGTAATTTTGGGAATTATATATTCATCAGATCTAGTGATGTTTAAATATTGACCTTATGGCTATTTATTCAGGATATCGCATCTACAATTTCCCTGTTCTCTAGGCTTTGGGTTTGATATGTTTTTTTCCACCATAAATCATGAGGCTAAATAAACAGTGGGTCCTAATTCTTTCTTTTCTACTGTGAGTGTAGATACCCACAGCATAATTCTACAGCTTGCCGAAAGTTGTTTCAGTTTGTTTTTGTTTGTTGAGTTTTCATGTTGTCCTAAGTAACACCAATTTGCTGCTAGAACTGGTAACGGATGGCTTTCAGAATGAAAAGCCAAAATTTAATTGTCTTCCATATGATTTTCATATATGCCTTAATGAAGGCTTAGGGGTATTAAACCACACATTTACATATTCATTATTCACATGAATGCAATTTCTGTACTTATTTATCCATCCTCAAAACAAATTTATGGAATCCAGAGGAAAGGCAAAATGTGGTGCTGATTAGAAGAACATGTGGGAGGAAAGTTTCTTTTTTTAGTTGTTTTTATCCCCCTAGATATTTGTGTTTTAATCTAGAGCTCAAAAAAGAATTTTTACAGATTGCAGTGTGTCTTCATGCTTATTGCAAGACTGTTTCTTTCATATGCACTCAGAAGAAGCCACTGGACAGTGAAGAAAGGTTAGCGCCACTGAGACCAACAAGAACAAACATTATTCTAAATGAGATTATTGGAGCGCCATCTGGCTGAACGCTTTGCCCTCAACTGAATCTCTAAGCCAATGCTTTAGCCTTCCTTCTCCAAGGAAAGAAGACCACTACACTTTCCCTAAATAGAAAGTACCAGATTTCTCATCTCTAGAGACCTGGGCTTCAATTCAGGAGCCATCAACAAACTCTTTGAGAGATGAGGACCTTTGTGTCCATAATTCTGTAATTTCTACAGGAAAATGAATGGTTTCTGAAACTTGGAGGAAGTTAGTGACAAAAGTGATTTCCTTTGTTCTTTAATAAAAATGTTCTGCTGACTGTTTTGAATATATGAAAATGAAGGAAATGTTATATTTTAACACTAGATCTTAAGATTTCCTCTTTGTTTTCTAAGTATTAGTAAATACTAGTCTAAGTACTGGTAAATGCTAGTGCAAGGATTAGTAAGAACTAGTCTAAACATTAGCCATCTAGCTATTCTTTATTTAGGGAAGATGGTTTCTCCTGAGAGTCAAGTAACTGAGAGAAGAAAGTGTTTATTTTAAATTGTTTCAATGTATCACAGAAAAGAAAACAAATATAAGATCTAAAAACCTCCAATGACAGCACTTGGTGGTAACATGAAAAACAGAAAATTATTTATGAGATTGTTTTTAGGAGAAATTAACCTATTTTGTTTATTGTGAGTTGATGCAGATACAATAGCTAAAAATGACTCATTCTATTTTGAATATGGAATTTCTAGAGTGGAGAATATAGAAGAGATTTCTCATTGGTCTAACTTACTTACCAATTCTAATCTGGTTCTATAGAAAAGTAAAATTAAATTGTGAATTAAATAAAATTCATTAAAATATTAATTTCCAAAGAAATCAATAGCATCTATCTGAACAATTATGTATTTCTTCCCAATCGATATGTCTTAAATTTTAGTGCTATATAAATGTACGTATTATCTTGTTTCATGAAAGAGGCAAGCTTTGTGTTTCAGAAAGTTAAGCAATTACTTTGGATAAAAAAATAATTTATGAGTAATACTTGCCAATTCGATATCCCATTTAAATAAGAGATTCTCTATAGTTAGACATGGTGAGCATCCAGTGAAGGCAGAAAAATAGAAAGTCCCACCCATAATGGATTAGGCCGAATAGAGCCTTTCTCAGGAGTGATGAGGCTAATATAATAGAAGCACTCATGCGTAATCAGATGTCTTCTGATGAGTGAATTGAAATGTCATAGCAGAAGTCATTCACTATACATTTTATTATGAAATTTGGGGGGATAGGCTTAAATTCATTTTCTGACTCATCTAATTTATTTAAGCAAAACAAAATTTAAGATGCATTAAAAAATCAATTGAGATTATGAAAATCTACCCCAATATGTATATTCATTTGTAATGTTCCTTCCTTCTTCATTGGCTTACTGGTCTATGATTAGTACAATTTTTCCTTGTAAGTTTGTCTTTGGGGTATGGCAAAGATAACACAAATATGGTATGTCTGGGTCTTCCAAGAGCTACTGTTCAGACAACAGAATTATTCTGGTGATGTTCCTATTAAGTATTAACTCTGATCATTAATTTGAAATGATTAGTTAATTAAAGCAAAGAAAACCAGCCCACAAATCACAAAACCAGAGATCCTAGACAACAATGTGGACCCTAAGAGAGACACACATAGATCTAATCTACGTGGGAAGTAGAAAAAGACAAGATCTTCTGAGTAAATTGGGAGCATTGGGACCTTAGGAGAGAGAATTTAACTTTGATGCAGCAACTGAATTTATAAGAATCAAAGAGAAATATATGTGGCTAAATGAATGGAATTTTATTGTTTGCTTTTGACTTGTCTATGCTATCAGCTGAGAGCATAATGAATAGATGTGTTGGTTTACAACTGTAATCCTAGTACTTGGGAAATTGAAAATAGGGTATCATTGTCAGTTCTAGGCAAACCAGAGATGTACAATGCATTGAGAGCTACATAGCTAGACCTATCTCCTCACCATTCCCCTGGTGGAAAAATAGTGATGTTTTTGTAAGATTATAATTACTACAATTTGAAGGCATTTGATAAGTTATCATTATCAAAATGATTTTGGTATTTAATAAAAACCACCAAACAGCAAACATCATGGTCATTATTATTGGACATAATAATTCTGACTTCTTGTAGTTTACTTCAATCAAATCAATTAATTCTCAGTTCCTAAGAGCACATATTCTGTTAGATAATAAGATAGGATTTATTTAGACCACATATTATTCTGCTTCTACAATCATTTTCTACAAATAACTGTCTCTGACTTCGGTAGTCACCTTTTTTATTTTTTAACTTGCTCTTCTTTCATGCATTAGGTCCCTTTTTCAGTTTCGTCTTCCTCTACTCCTTCTAGTCCCTCACAACACCTCCTCTCTCTCCTAGATCAATTCCTCCTCTGTTTCCCATTAAAAGAAAAGGGGGGCAAGGGGAAGGAGCAGCCCTCCTAGGAATATCAGCCAAACAATATGGAATATGCCCTAATAAGATATAAGGGATTGTACAAACTGCATCATGGCTGGACGTGGCAAACCAGTAGGAGGGAAAAGGTCAGAGACACTCCCAACACCCATCCTTAGAAGTCCCAAAGAACACATATCTACACAACCATAAGGTATATCTGGAGGACCTTGCTCAGATCAATACAGGGTTTATGTTTATCCCTTCAGTCTCTGCGAGCCCCTCTAAACCCTGCTTGGTTGATTCTGTGGGCTGTGTTCCTGGTATTCTCTTACCCTCTAGCTCTTAAAATCCTCCCTCCCCCTTTTCTGTGGGTTTCACTGGCTCCACCAAGGGTTTGGCTGTGTTTCTCTTATCTGCTCCCACAGGTTGCTATCTGACACTGCTCTTATAACAACTGGGCTGGGAACCGATCCATGAGTATAGCAAAATATCAATAGGAATCATTGTTTGTTTATGTATTTACTTATTTATGTTGCCAATCATGTTTGGTTCTATCCTGAGTCTCTGGGCTGACCTGCCTCTGGGACTGGTATCAAGTTGGACCAGTCATTGGTTGACCATTCCTACAAATTCTGCATCACCATTGCCCCAGTAAATCTTGCAGGTGGGGCAAATTCTAGGTCGAAGTTTTGTGTCTGGGTTGATGTCCCAATCCTGCTTCTAGGAGCCTTTCTTGGTTATCATAGATTTTAGGGAGTTTCCACTGCACTAGATTTCTTTTTTTTTTTTTTTTTTTTTTTTTTTCGAGACAGGGTTTCTCTGTGGTTTTGGAGCCTGTCCTGGAACTAGCTCTTATAGACCAGGCTGGTCTCAAACTCACAGAGATCCTCCTGCCTCTGCCTCCCAAGTGCTGCACTAGATTTCTATATCACCCCCAAATGCCCGCCAATACCAGCTGGCTCTTGTAGTTGTTATAATTTTTGGTCCCTGATCTCTTTAAGAGGCAAGCCACGCCCACTCCCAACGACCCCCTTGACCTCTCATTGCCATCTTGGATCTCTCCCTGTCCACTCTTGGAACATGCGTGTCTCCCTGCTTTTCCCTCTCTCTGTCTCTTTTCTCTTCTTCTCTTTTCCTTCTTTCCCTACTCTCTCTCTTTCTCTCTCCTCTAAGTAATAAATATTCAGTTCTATGCCTGTCTACTGTGTCCATGTGCCTTTTACCCGCTGCCTGCTCACACCCACCTGCTTGGGTGGCTCTCCCAGACCCACAGTGAGCTGTTCGCTCACCGCAAAGCAGGACCAGCCCGCCCGGGATGTAAACCGCTTAGGGAACTTGCAGCTCCCACAGCCCGCTGCCTGCCTACTGCCACCTGGGACCTGCAAGCATTCTTAAAAGGTCATAAAAGTAGTTACCTCTTAGGATGAGAAAACTTTTAGAGTTTGCAAATGTGTAATCCTTCTTGGGCAATTATCCATGCAAAGGGATGACTGATATATTTCGGCTCTTTTTGTTTCTTCATACAATATTTACCACTCAACAAGAAGAATATCAAGAAATTGAATGTTGTGTTTATTAATTTTTTGTTATTCCATAGGCACATGATTTTCTTTTAAAGAACTGGCAATTCGTTGGATGCAGTTGTGTTTTGATCTCCATTGTATACTTATAGGGTTATTATGCATGTGTGCTTCACAGGGGGCGAACTTCACTTATATTGTCGTGAAAGGCTGTATCACTACAGTTCTGTAGATGCCTTTGGAGTGGGGAGAAACTCGAATCCTAGCCCAGGAAACAAGAGAAAGAATTTTTGTTGTTGTTCTGTTTGTTTCTTTTGTGGTGGGGGAGTTGTTTTGGTTTTTGTTTGTTTTTGCTGTACTAATACAGAATTGCTAATATATTACAGAGTGTGGTAGAAATTTATCTAAGATATTTTAGTGAGTTTGATGCAAGCAGGAAACAATTCATCGTTTTGATTTGCTTTCTGCTCATAAAAGAGCATAGAATTCTTGTACAAGCTGAGAGTTTAAATGATTGCTTATTTTGTTACCTTAAACCTTCACAGACTTTGGTAGAAAAGAAGCATAAATTTTTGCAGAGCTGGTGAATGAAAAATGTCTACCTTCAGAAAACAGAAACATTCCTTCCTCTACCATGAGGCTTCAATAGAAAAATGCACATCAGAATCAAATGTGAAGTTACGCATTTAAATCAGTCAACACACACACTTTTAAAATTCAGAAATCTTCATTATCATCAAATCTATAAATCTCTGACATTTATCCACCTTGCCCAGTGGCTTTCAGAGTCATGCTTAATTTCACAGCTGACAGTACAAGGCTCATCTTCATCGCAGAAAGAAAAGTGTCTAATTGAAACCAACAGCTGTTATTCAAAAGTGAAAGTGCTTCTTCTGTGGAAATGATGCATCCTACTCCACCCTCCAGCTTATGGAAATTTAGAGAAGCACAGAAAGACAGGTGTACATAGTAACCGCATATTACTTTAAGGACAACTTTTTATTGTATCAACCGTGGTGGTTTATCAGTGGTACTCCACCTGGGGGTCAAATGGCCCCTTAAAAGGGGTCAGATATCAGATGTCCTGCACATTAGATATTTGTGTTATGATTCACAACAGTAGCAAAAGTACAGTTATAAAGTAGCAACAAAAATAAATTTAATGGTTGGACGTCACCATAACATGAGGAATTGTACTAAGGGTTACAGCATCAGGAAGGCTGGGAACCACTGCCTTAGGGACTCTGCAAACTGTCTCCGAATTTTCATAGTTTTCAAATTGAAAAATAAAGGAAAATTATGATCTCTCCATGGTCTGTAGACCTATTGCAATAATGCCAAAGGATTATTCTGAGGATAGTAACAGAGACAGGAGAGACAGGAGAGAGAGAGAGAGAGAGAGAGAGAGAGAGAGAGAGAGAGAGAGAGAGAGAGAGAGAGACAATTGCTACATGGCATAAATCTTTAAACCTGTAATAACAACAGGCATATTGTTATATTACCTTTCCTGGGGATATGTGAAGAAAACATCTATTTACCTAGATGAGCAGGGACAAATCAGAGAAATTATTTCTCTGAAGTCTCCCTCCTGAACCAGTAGGTTTTTTGGAGTTGCTTGTAAGGGTTGTGTCACTTAAAGGTTGGTCCCAGCATGGGTGATGACACAGGAAAGCCACATCTCTTCAGTCCTATCCTAAATCAACCATCTACCTCCAATCTACATTAGCACCCCAAGATTAGGAGCACCTGATGACAGGAGGGATTGGTGAAAGGAATCCAAAATGGCAGATGGAGATCATTCCTCAGCCCTTCTAAGGTGAAGTGTTAATATCCTCATTACCACCACCATAGGCCTCCCCTTGCGCTCTGCTTAGTTACCATGACTGCGATCCTAGGCATTCCGTGACCCAGCAATGTAATCTCTGCTCCATGACAGTCATGCCCATGCCTAGCCAGATAGAAATAACTTCCCTGAGACAGACACTATTTCACAGCACACAGGCTGTTACAAATAAGTCAGTGAAAATCATGAAGCAAAGTATGACTTAGCAATGCTTCAGTAAAGAGGGGCAATCACAGACATTCAGAAATGATGGCATTGATACATGTGGCAAATACAAATCAATCCCAAATCATAGACAGCTTTTCTCTCACCTTGCTTATAGGATGTGCTGATTTGGTACCATAATTTTTATATTGACCTTTTTAAAAATGGCACCTCTCACCACCCCTGTTTTCTTTAAATAGAGTTCAGTTATGTATAATCTTGATGTGGTTTTGTCTTAAGGTGTATTGTCTTGGGTCAAAACACACAATGTTGATGATGCAGTTAGTCATCTAGCTTAATAATTATGACACTGATTCACAGGAGTTAGATTCACTCACCAGATTCTACCAGGAAGGAGCTCGGGGGAGTTTTCTGACTCCTGGTGAGGCAATGATGCTCCATTGGACTGTCTTTTCCCAAAAGTTAGAATGGGTAGACAATAAGTCACAGGACACCAAAATCATAGAGTTTATAGAAAATTATATTTTAAAAATCATTTTCAGAATAAAATAAACTTGGTCTCAAGGCATCTTACATAAAGCTACTGAGGGCAAAAGGACAGACACAGAGAGAATAGTCTCAAAGTTGTTTTCCATACTTTGGAGGGCAAGGCTATCACATAACACTGCTGTAAGCAATGAGGCTGGGGTTTGTTTATTAAAAATAAGCCAGCTTGGGGGTCTTTTTGATTAAATTTCAGTAGTATATTGTTCTCTCTTACAATAACTTTAAATGAGTCAAAGTGGATACTTTATATTTATCAGGTTGGCCGATTCAATGTGTTTGCATTTTTTTTCTGGTTGATCTGAATATGGATAAAACAATGTAGAGTAGAAGAGTTCTGGGGTGCATTAGTGTGGTCCCCAAAGTTCACTCACTATCTCCTTCTGTGGGATAGAATAAGCCAAATCAATCTCTCCTGTACTCATAAAATGACCTTTGAGTGCACAAAGGTCTTAGTTACAAACCACAGTTAACACACCTGCATGGAGAGAAATGTGATGAGTTTTTAAACTGTCACATGATTTTCAATGGAAATCAAACTTTCTAATTCTGACTCCATTGGTTTATCTGATCAGTCTGCTCAGGTATAAGAATTAAAGGGTCTTGTGGGGAATGCCATGGGGTTTTTTTTTGTTTTTGTTTTTTGTTTTTTGTTTTTTGTTTTTTTTTACTTAATCAAATTTTACAACATTGGACCAAACAATAAAAGTTTGTAAATTTGATGTGTAATTTTTATTTTATCTTTGAGATGCTTAATCAAATAAGATAGTAAAATTTATAGCTAAAAATGGCTTGAAACTTATATCTTCGAGTCTCTTCATATATATTTTATAAAACAAGATTGCTATCGGCTAAGGACTTTATTCACCTCTAGCTAATGCCATATACAAATTATAGATTTATGCATCCAATTTTTTGATAATCCACTTGGCCTTCCTCTCATAACTGCCTCCGTAGTTTCCAAGAAAGTTTAGACAGTATCTTATTCATAAAATAATAAGAATGTAAAAGTAAACTATGTAGCTAGGAAGGTGGCTTTACAAGGAGACTCTCAGTTTAGATTCATGGCACTCAAATGAGAAGTTAGATGCAACCTTGCATGCCTGTAACTCTGGTGCAGGCACAGTGGTGCATTTACACAGGACTGCTGGGGCTTAATGGACTCAGCCGGACTGCACAACAGTGAACTCAAGGTTCAGTGAGAAACCCTGCTTCAGGAAAATAAAACAGATGGTTACAGAGGATAGCTGATGTCTTCCCCTGGCCTTGTATTCAGGCACATATGTGAAACACACACTCAAGTATATATCTTCAAACACTCAAGTGTACACACATATGAGAGAGAGAGAGATAGAGAGAGAGAGAGAGAGAGAGAGAGAGAGAGAGAGAGAGAGAGAGAGAGAGAGAGACTGGGATGGAGAATGGGGAGAGTGAGAGAGAAATGGCTTCCAGTTTGTCTCCTTCTAAACAAAAAATAGTGCTTCCATCTGGGTGGTGGTGTCACACACATTTAATCCCAATAGTTAGGAGGCAGAGAAAGGTAGATCTCTGAGAGTTCAAGACCAGCAGACCAGCCTGTTCTACATATTGAGTTCCAGAACAGCCAGAGCTGTTACACAGAGACACCCTGTAGATAGAAGTTTCTGTCCTGCAAGGTCACTCAACTGTTCAGTCCCAAAGAAGCCCATAGAGACTAATATTAATTATAAGCTGTTTAGCATATTAGCTCAGGCTTATTATTAGCTATCTCTTACAATTTAAATTAATCTGTAATTCTTATCTGTACTTAACCACATGGCTTGGTATCTTTTCTCAGTAAGGCATTCTCATCTGACTTCCTTCCTCTGTGTCTGGCTGGTGACTGGCTCTGCCCTTCCTCTTCCCAGAATTTCCTTAATGTGGTAGCCCCATCTATACTCCCTGCCTGGTTACTGCCAAGCCAGTGTTTTGTTAAACTAATACAAGTGACAAAAAAAATAATAATAATAGTAAAATAAAAAGTAATTCTAGTCTTTAACTTCTTGTCTGTTATTTTATCACAAGACTTTATGTTTTATGGAAGGTTATACAATGTATTTAGTGGCTTATTATATTATACATCTCTAATCTAGACATTTATTGATAACAGGGGAAAAATGGGGGATAGGAATATTACAATAACCAAATCTGTCTTAAAGACCAATATCAGTGTTATGTGTAATTTTACGTATAAAGATTTTTTTTACTTATAATTTTTGTAATTATCAGCAATCCAGAGTTATAGCTATTAGAGCAGTAAGCTAAAATTATATACTCTAAAGTAAAACTGAGTAGGCTCATGCCTGTATCTCTTGCTCTCAGGAGCCTGAGGCAAGAGACTTACCACTGGTTTGAGTTCACCCTGGGACACATTATAAATCCCAATACTGTGTGTGCTCCAAAATGAGATCTTACTTTTAAAGTAAATAAAGAAAAGTTAATTAATAGATGTAAAACTAAATTATATTCATAAGAGGTCCCCTCCATTTGAGTAAAGCAATCAATACATTTAAACCCAAATGCTCTCAACTTTAAAATAATAGTAGTATCTACTTTGGATGATCAATTACTAAATAAGATAATACAGGAAAAATAATCTGTTTAAGCACAGTGCCTAAGATGTGCAGTAATTGTTTCTTTGTCATAAATGCTGAATCCTAAGAGCCATCATTGGCCAATAATTTTGTTCAAAACTTATAGTCTAATAATTCCTACAAGTGTGGCCATAAATTTTAATTCAAAATTCCAGTTAATACACCTCAGTACACACATGACACCACCTTCTATGAAAATTATATCTGCAGACATATTTGGATCCATTCCCTTTTTTACCCTCTCTTGAATCTTGCCATAAACTTAATCAGAGGTCCTTTCCCTCTTGATCTTGAGAACAGTTACCAGGCCAAATTGTCGAGTTTTAATATTTCAGTGTGATTCAGAACTCTTACCATCTTTCAAGTTCTAAGTGGCTTTCTCCTGTCTCGGTTTTAAACACGGCCTTTGGGGAATGACAGCAATTGTGACAGATGGTAAAGGCCGAAGACTGCACTTTGGTGCACGGCTTCTGTCTTTGCCTCTTGATCTCTGTTCTCCAGGCAATTTATAGATTTTTCTTTTGCCTCTAGAGGGATACAAATTACAGCTGCCAGTTACTGGAGGAAGTCTTTGTAGCTCTTAAGGAAAAAGAGGGATCTTGTTTAATTAAATATTGTCATTAGGTTTATTGTTGAAGAAGGGGCTTGGCTTGTGAGTTGATCAGATACCTATCTGGACAAGGTGTATGACCTGAGTCATAAACCTGAAGGTTTTCTTTGTTGAGTTTGATGGTAGCTTCTCTCTAGTGGTTAAAAATGGTACTTCACTTACAGATTGGAAACCCTAATTTTAGGCATCTGCTATGTGTCTATACACACAGAAACTATATTATTTAAGTCACTGCTTGGCACATTAGCTTTGGCTTCTTATTGGTTAACTCTTACATCTTAATTTAAGTCATCTCCATTAATTTGTATATTGCCACATGGCAATGGCTTACCAGGTAATATTCTAGTGTCTGTCTCTGGTGGGGCTACGTGGCTTCTCCCTACCTCGTTCTTCTTTCTCCCCACATTTGGTTTAGTTTTCCCCACCTACCTCTATTCCCTGCTCATGCCCTAAACAATTTCTTTATTCATTCATGGTAATCACAGCATACAGAGGGGAATCCCACATCCACATAAAATTTTTTTAGACACTTGAGAAGCATCATTTTGTAAATACTTTTAGAGGGACTGTTTAAAAATTGATTACGAGGTTTATAGTTGCATTACACATTCACCCCCACCCACACATTTTCATACTTAGAAAAGCTCATGTGTCAGACAATGCATTGAGAGTAGGGTTGGCAATCACTCAGTATTTCTTGAGTTTTGCCAAACAGCTTGAGATACTTTAAAATATTTTTGTTCGATCGAATCCCAAACATGTTTTTCCAAGTCCTTTTTTTTAGGTCAATTTTTATAACGATGTGTAATTTTAAGGAAATTTAACCCATATGTTCATTTCTGTGACTATATATTCATATTGATTTATAGCACAGATGTAAGTTTACCCTCGAGACTGGTGTGTGAACAGAGCGTGAGGGACTCACAATTTGCTCTAAAGTGAGACTGAGATTAATGAGACATCATAGACCACATCCAGTACTACCCCCAATCGTGGCATCATGAGAAAGCCACAGGGGTTGTGTATCAGTGTCAGCAAAGAACACATCCCGAGTGCTACAATACAAGGAGGAAAGTAAGTTCCTGACACAAGCTCAAAGGGTGGGACTTCACCTGTGGTTACACAGCACTATGATCGAAGCCCTTAAATGCTGCTAGACGTTTTCGATAACTGTGATGAAATCTTGGACCTAATAGCAATGATAGTGCCAACACATGACTGACAACTGACAACATAGTGTGCCTGTGTGTGTGTGTGTGTTTGTGTGCATGTGTGTAACTGAGAGCACAGAAGTAGGATAGCTATTCAGAAAGTTGAAATAAAAGTTTAATCATTACTTTACACTCTACGACAACAGAAAAAGAATCTCTTAAATCAGCATATATGCCACCTGGAAACTACTATCCAAATTAAATAAAATACAAAATCAAAATGAACACTGTCTTCCTTTTGTTTCTGTGACTGAAAAACAAAACCATGTCCCAAAGCAACTGTTAGAGAAAAGGGTTCATTTTAGCTTGAAGCTATCCATCTTGAGGGGAAGTCAAAGCAGGAACTTCAGGAAGGAAGCTGGTAGCAGGAAGAGAAGCAGAAACCATAGAGTGCAGCTTCTTGTCTTTCACCTCGGTAACTTGTTCAGTTTGCTTTCTTATGCACTCTGAAAAACACCTTCTCAGGAGGGTTCCACCCAAAGTAAGCTAGAGCCTAGGACATTATTAATCATTAATCAAGAAAATGCCGCAAAAGACTTGCTGTAGGCCAATCTCTTGGAGGAATTTTTGAAGTTGATAATTCCCCCTTCCCAAATTACCCTAGGTTGTGTCAAGTCGAGAAAAAACAAAAACAAAAGAAAACAAAACAAAAGTTAAAAGCAATAGCTCTATGGCACTGTGAAGCTGTTTTGTGTACTGGTGGGAATAAGAACATCAAAGTAATTGCTGAGAATAGAGGAATTTCAGTGCAGTTGTGACATAAAGGGGTAGCTGTAACCATAATCCAGGGTGTTTACAAAGACGTGTTCATGTGTACTTCTTATGAATATAATTTAAAGTCAATTATCATGTCCGGTGATGTCTGTCACTATAGAAATACACTAGAAGAACATTCGGACAGTGAACAGAAATACATGGATCCTCAATTGTGCCCAGACACAAAGGCAAGACAGTGAATCTGTCTAGTAAAGGCCAAAATCTCTGTGATAGAAGAAGTCAAACAACTTCTTAAACTCTGAGAGCAGCTACCTTTGTTGTCCTGTTTGAGGGTTGGGGCAAAATAACAACATCTTTATGGATGCTACCTTATAGCACGTGAGTTACATGGGGCAGAGGCAACTGGGGACTTGACGACCCTGCCACATGTTGACTGGACTGACATTTCCTTAGCAGTAACAAGCTGCTGCTATCTCGTTCAGTGGGGGCCCTTGGGCATGATTTAGGAGAGCTGTCAGTGGCTGCTTGTTAGTTCTTATCTTGGAGCTGTCAGGAGGCAACTGATGTCAGCATAAAAATATTTGATAGGTCTACATCTTGGGCAAAATGTGATTCTATTGACATCTATGAAATAACAACCAAAGGCTCAAAATTGGGTTTGGAGATAATTAAAAAATAAAAATTCACTTGGTTTGTTACTTTGTGCCCTTTGTTTCATGTATGTATGAGTCATCACCCTCTACAGGATGTATACTGGCAGCACTCATTAGGCAGCACTATTACTAAATCCTAGCTACAGCTTTTAAGATAAATAGTAGTTGTTTGATCCTTATTTGATAAAGCAGATTGCGTTACTGGAAGATGGGTGAATTTGGATGTAAGTGCCAACAATGTAGATCCAAGGATCAGAAAGTAACCCTTTGAGTTTCTTTTCTTTCCCCTTTCATGAAAGATTCTAGATTGATGGAATTCTTCCACCATATCACCATTGATTCTTACCAATTTTAATTTAAGAAAACAGCAGAAGATAGCAATTAAGAGTATCAGTCCAACGCTGTGTGATTGATGGACTTTTCTTTATCATCCTGCTAGCTTTTTTGAGCGAGAATGGCTCTAATGCGAGAATAGTAGCACAGATTGAACTGGTTGCATGACCCTTGTTATGATACTTAAATTAACATGTTTTTAGAGAATTCATTGACAATGTGTGAGTTAGTAAGTAAAGGTAGGAATTCTGTGAGAAATAATTTAAAAATCTTAGTAATAAATAACCCAAGAAGCTTGCAAAAGAAGAAATAATTACCCGACTCTGTGGGATGATGTGCTTAAGGATACTGATTTCCACATGTTAGCTGCTTTCTAATTGAGTGTATTTTCCTGATTGTGGGAATCCCATGCACTCTGTAAAGAATATTCACTTTAGTGCTTTATATATAAGGTGGCATTGAAGAAGTAATCCCTTTATATTTCATGATTAATGCAAACAATGGCAGGAAAAATTACAATTTCTCGAAGGCATTTTTATGTATGTGTCTTTCATTTTTTTCCCAACCAAATCACAAAGATCTGGGGGAACTCTGACTTTCTAATTCTTTTTCAGTATATACCAATTGAAAGCATTTAGTTGTGATTAAAACAGATTGGAGGAGATAATCCCTCTGAGAAAGCAGCTTCAAACAGCTTACTTACTTAGCAGAGCTGCTTTAGGGATAAGAGCTAACACAACACAAGCTAATTCCTGCAAAGTCTCTCTGGCAGTTCTGAAGACACACCCCCTCATCTACTGTTTTCCCTGCTCCTTAGATGCTACTCAAATTCTTCCTCAAGGTGAATCCTGCAGTCAAAATTTTCAAGCTCATTTTCTCCCAAGACCCAAGATTTAACCTTGTTTTAACTGGTTCAGTAAAATATATGCTTGCTGTAAAGTAAAGGAATACAAGGTGTTCAGAATTTACAATTGAATCTTACACTAGTTGCCTATAGGTAAGTCAGTCATAAAGGATATTCCCCCATAAGCACTGCTCCATAGAAGCTTGAAGGAAGCCAGTTGACTTGACACGTGGTGGAAATTTACAAAAGCTGAGATTGCCCCCGCCCCAGTCGTCCAAGGCCAGTATGATAAATAACATTGCTGAATGTCTTATAAATAGTCCTATGAAAGGCCATCCCTCTTCTTGTCATAGCAGAGCTTTGAGATTACTCTCTGTGTTCTGGGCTCGGGTTTGCAAGCAAAACGTTTTTCTTTCCTTGATGATGCCCACAGATGCCTTTCGTTAAGTCTCTGATGCCTTGCATCAGGCAGACAGGGCCATGTGTACCCTCCCTTCAGGGGTCAAGTGTTAGAAACAGAAGGAAGAGAGAGAAGTAGATAGGCAAAGAGATAGAGGTTTAGATATTCCTTGTTGCCCATGAAATCCTCGGGATCCTGATGCTGTTGTGCAGTTGAAAAGCATTTATTCAGAGCAGGGCCTCTGGGGTGGAAAAAGAGAAGAGTAAGTGCTCACCACCTGCCAAGGCAAAAGAGAGAATGTAAAGTCATGCCTGAAAGAATACACAAAGAGGGGAAATTCCTAGCTGGACATGATCACGCAGAATCCAGGCTCCTGAGTTTCAGGTGGACACAGAGCTGGGAAGTAACCCTAAATAGCTTTCCCCAGCCATTTTGCCAAAATGTAATAGCTTGAAAGTATTCCTGTTGCATCCACCCCACTCTTCCTTCCCCACTGTTTCAAAACATCTCTGCCTCCCACACTTCCCTATCCCTGCTAAAACTGCAGCAAGTATTTTCCTCTCTGATACACCGGTAATACTCAGTGATGGGGCTCATACTAGGCTATTATAGGTACTTACTAAACTGAGGAATTAACCAAATAGACAACTGAGTTTAGTTATAAAATTCAGGCTACAGTCTGAAGGGAATTAATATTTTAATACACAGGATACATTTTTCTATGTAAATTTTTAGAAACTTGAACAACAATATACAAGCTAATAATCTGTAAGGCACTCCTAGCTAGCCAGAATTTATTGACTGCCAGACTCCATCCAAACCTAAAGTTTTAATCTGGAGCTTTTATATGGATCACCTGCCAGCATTTCATCATTTTTCTATATCCCTTTGCTGCACTATTATGTGGCGATTGATCTGCTACTTAATTTATAGTAATGGTTATGGGCCAGCATTCATAATAATGGCATATGCTAAAAATGTAACAGGGCACCTCACTGCAATAAAGGAGATAGATATATAGTTTAAAACCTTTTAACATTGCATTGTCCCTGTTAATATTTCACAACACTTTAACTTCTGGAGGGGGAACAAAGCTAGAAAGTGGCATAAAAATAACATGTAAAGTGTTATTCCCACATGCTGTGCTTAGTCTTGGCATGCCTGTTTGCTCCACATTTTCTGAAAATGACAAGAATGCATCCCATCTGATCCATCCCGTGAAAAATTTAAGCGCATATTTGAAAACACAAAATACTGTTTTCATAAACTGCAGAAATCTGTGAGAGTTTGGCAGTAATTGCAGGAACAATGGCAGAACTCTGCTTGATTTTTTTCCTTCCCCTTTCTTCTCTTGTCAAAGCTGCTAGAATCCTGAAGCTGTATTGCTTTCTTGTGTGTTGATCCACTACTCCTTAAGACATACATGTTAGTGCCTAAACAGATATTGACAGTGGCATTTTCTCCGTTCTTTAATGATCTGATGTTGATAGCCTTGCAGTGTCTTTCTTTTAGAGATAAAAAATATTCTGAACGAATTCTCTAAAATTCTATTGATGTGAGACTACAAGAGACTTGAAATGTCTATTGCTACTTTTGTATTCCTTAAGAATTTAAGGTCCACATTTTATTGCATAGCAAAATTAACACTTTGACTTTGTCAGTGTTCTATTGATGTGAAAAGATACCATGACCACAGTAACTCTTATAATAGAATGCATTAGACAAGGGCAACTTGCTTGTAGTTTCACTAGTTTAATCTATAATCATTTAATCTATAATCATGGTGGCACAGAGGCAGTCATGGTGCTGGAGAGGTAGCTGACAGTTCTACCTCCAGATCTGCTGGCAAGGGGAAGAGAAAAGGACACTGGGTCTGGACTGGGCTTTTGAAACCATAAAGCTTAAAGGATGACACATGCTCCGACAAAGCCACACCTCCTAATCCTTCTCAAGAAGCACCACTCCCTGATGACTAAGCATTCAAATCAGTGAGTCTATGAGGAGCATTGTTTTTCAAATGACCACACATATTTTTCATTATCAACACACACTGTTCTTATTATCAAACCAACGGAGTAATAATTAAGCTTGTTGATCAGGATCCCTTTACACAAAAGAAGCTGAGGCATCTGCAAATCATGAATATTTCCCCAGCTACCTTTACCAACAGTTAGAGTTGGGAGTAATTAAAAAAGAAAATTCAGTGTAGTTGAGATGACATAACTTTTTAAGCCAGTTTTGCTAGGCTCCTGGCTTTCACAGCATGGGTACTTTCTGAAAGTCTAGAGACATACATGAGTTGTGCAGTCTAGCTGAGAGCTCAGGAAAACACAGAGTTGGGTATCATTAACTGACAGTGATTAGAACCTGTCCATATATTCAGAGTCATTTGAGAGGAGTCACAATCCCAGAAGCAAAAGCAGCTAGTATATTGTGTGGGTTTTTACTGTATTATATATAAAATATTTTCTTATTTCAGTATCCATAGTTCTACATTTAGGATCCTAATCCTACTTTATGGAGATGATATACACTCAGGAGGCCAAAAATATGTGAACTTAGCATTACACAAATGCAAACTCAGTCAATAATTTGACTGTATGTGCAAAATTTTTAAACCACCCTATGCAAATCACGCTTTTGGTTCTTCCTCTTTAATTCAAAAGACTATTGTAAAACACAAAACAAAGTACTGTTGCTCCTTGTGGTCTAATACATACAGAGAGAGAGAATAGTGTATGTATGTTACTTAATAATTATAGCATGTTGATTAGGATCATATTTATACTTGAATAACAACTATGAATGTGTAGTTGACAAGCAGTTCTAGAGAGTGAACAAGTGTGGGTGTTTTTGAGACCTGTTTGGGGTTTTCCAAAGATCAGTGAGAGTAGA
The DNA here is from genome assembly GCF_950005125.1 of Chionomys nivalis. NCBI lineage: Eukaryota > Metazoa > Chordata > Mammalia > Rodentia > Cricetidae > Chionomys > Chionomys nivalis. The sequence goes on from NC_080088.1 coordinate 23,673,135, forward strand.
ATATTTTAGAGGAGAGTTTTAGAGTAGGGTTACACAGGCTGGACAGTAAAGAAAGTCGAAGAAGATGTTGAATTATAGTCCATAAAACCACAAATTTTATATTTTATTTTTCAATGATTATGCTTTTATCCATTTTCTTTATTTTGGAAATTATAATACAAATATAAATGACCATAAAAAACAGACATTTCAGTGAACATGTTTCTTGATATTTGATTAAGGTAATTTGTCCATTTTTTAAAAATTGGTTTTTTGAAATTAAAATATACTTATATTATTTACTCCATTCTCTTTCCTTTCTCTAACCACTCCTATACTCACCTCTTTTCCCCCTCAAATTCGTGGTCTATTTTTCTTTGTTTTATACAAACACACATGCACACATATAAATATAGGAACACAACCTTCTCTGTCCAGTTATTGTTACTTGTATGTATATGATTTGGGGGCAGTAAAGGAATTATCAAAGAGTAACTTGTATGATGTTGATTGTGATATTCTCAGTGCCAAGTTGTTTCCTGTGCGTTCCATCATTTGATAGTTCATTGCTGAATCTGACAAAAGAGCTCCAGGGCATCCACAATATACATTCTCTAAGCTAGATTTTAAAATGTGCACCAGACATTTAGAGTAGGACAGGAAAATATTAAGTCCATTAATATGGAAATTACCTAGGCTGTTTCTTTGGTTACACCCTCTGTACTGATTATAATATAAACAGGACTCAAAATATAAACTTTCATGTTTAGTGAAAATACTGTCTATGTCTGAATTTGTAAGAGTTGTTTTAGAGATGAGGCAATTTCTGGTTGCCTCCTAGTGCCTCGGGGAGGCTGTTTAATGAGGAGACGTGAAGCCTTTTATACTTTATTGTTGATGACATTTTGAGGACACTTGCAGTTGGATAAACTGAAACACAATGCAACTGGGTGTTTCTTTGAAGGTGCTTTATGTAAAGCAGTGTCTTATATCAAATTTTATAAGTTATCAACTTGTATTTATAATAAGGAAAATTTCAAAAATGATAAGCAAATTCAAACAAATGAATTAATTTATCTCTTTGAGAGGCAGTATAATTTGCATGTCTGATATCCGAATCTTTCTTAAGATCAAGGACTATTACTTTTACCATTTTCTCGATTAAACTGAAAGTTATTAACACTCATTTGCTTTTCCGGAGAGACATAAAATTGACGTGACTGTGTATAGTGTTGAGTGTATTTAAAACTTGTCGGAAGCATGGAATTGGCAATGTGGTTCTGATACAGACTTATTTGTGCGCTCACCAAATGAATTTTGCCTTATACTTTTAGAATAAAATGAATCAGGACAATATATTTTCTTGTGCTGCTTTTTCCACTTGAATGGTTTTGTGAGCCATGTGTGGCCATAGAAATTATGAAAAAGTGGCCAAACAGGTGATAGGTGTAAGCATACTAGTCTGTCTGTGTGAACTAGTATCACTGTGGCCTCAGGTCTGCACGGACTCTCAGTTATGGGAGTACCCATTCATAATTTTCTGTAATGGAGTGGGTGCTTCTTGGTTCTAGCATTGGTAACAATAGTCTTTAATGTATCTTCATGAATTTCTTAGTAATGTTCAAGACATAACTAGAAACTGAATCTTAGCTGTAAAGTAAATCCTATTGACTTCTTTTTCTCTCTTCCTCTTTCTCTATCATCTTTCTGTTTCTCATTATGTTGTGTGTGTGTGCATGTGTGAAAGCACGCATGCAAATAACTTCAAATGTGTGGGAAGGCTAGAGGTATCTCCCTCAATGATTCACCACCTAGGAATTTCTCTCTCTCTCTCTCTCTCTCTCTCTCTCTCTCTCTCTCTCTCTCTCTCTCTCTCTCTCTCTCTCTCTTTTTTGGTTGAGGAGGCAGGATCTCTCAGTGAACTTGGAACTCACTGCTTTGGTACACTGACTGGCAACCAAACCCTGGATCCTCTGAACTTCTTTAGTTGAGGGATTATAAGTGCAAACAGCCACAGCCAGGTTTTTACCTGGGTGTAGGGGCTTGAACTGAGACCCTCATGCTTGTATGGCATGCAGTTTACCTAATGACCCAGCTCCCCAGCTTTCTCCCCATTTGTACCTTCTTGGATTTTTATGATGATGAAACTATATAGTACTTGTAATTCTCTTAGCTTCCATTGATGACATACGATTAATGACCATTACCAGATGGCTATGTGAGTTTTAATCTTATTAGAGCTGTGTCATCTGAAAGTGCTTATTGAAAACTATTTCAACACAAAACTATCTGATGAAGAATTTTTGTACAAATGCATCCAGACGATGGGAAACTTGAACACCTTTCCCCACTTTAATTAGGGAATGGGTTTTTGATGATTGGCTCATCCCTAATTGTGCTGGACATTGAGGGGAGTCTACTAAACCCTTACTGCCTGGATTTTCTTCTCCTCAGTCTGTTCCTTCTTTTAGAAAAAAAAAGAAAAGAAAAGAAAAAAAGAATTTAAGTGGATACAATGCCTGTGATTCTGTTATGCTAGCTTAAGTCAGTTTATTATCATGAATTCCACCGAGGCTTGATTATATTCCAGTTTCAGCCATTTTATTAACAGTGGCTCTAGCTGTGTTGATTCAATCACACATTAGTAAGACAGTGTCCCTGGGACCTTAATTAAACCTGGCTCTTCCTAAATTTCTACAGCCTCCCCCCCACCCCATTCTTATAATTTTACCCTTAGAAGGATCACCTTCTGCTCTAGTGTAATTGAAATGGTAAAAGCCCTAGGCTTTAGTTTTATTAGAATGATTGCCATGAAGAGATTGAAAGTATAGAGGCCACTGTAGAAAAGATAGGTGTGAATTAAAACCTACCCCATGTTTGTTATAAGTGATTGAACTTGAGCCACGTTTCTTTATAAGAGAAGTACAGTTTGTTAACATAATCAGTTGCTTACACAACTCAGGAACAATCGTGGGAATGAGTTACATATCAATCAATCACATATATGCTTGAGTTTTAGAAAAATGTGTCCACTGTGTTATTATAACAATCTGTAATCAAATATACTATGTAAAACAAAGGCTAATTTGTGTAATTATTTACTTGCTTACATAATGAAAAGCATCAAGATGTGTTTTGTAGAGTAATTGCCTATGGCTGAGATAGGGTAGAAATGATTTTTTCTGGAATGTTGATGGAAAGGGAATTAAACCTGCACGGACTAGTGGGCCAAGAAGCTTTTCTGATGAGAATATTGTTCCCAAGTACTATACTGTTATATTCATCTGGATTTTGAAAACACCTGAAAAATAAGAACAAAAGCATAATGTCCATTCCCCCGTGCACATCAACACATTAGGACACATGATTTTAATCCAAATAAAAAAGTCTTTGGTTTGTAATACCTAGAAGAACTCAGCCATCTTAGAGGAGTGGAATTTTTGATTGATAACAAGAAGTGGTGATTTCAGAACCTCCACGTGAATTCTATGAGTATAAAAGGAGAAAGAGGGTGTATGGAAATCTTGAGAAGACAAAGGACCCACAGAAAGTCAGATAATTTGGAGGCCAAATGCACTGTCTCTTCCTTTCTTCGACCTTATATGAATATATGAAACTGACCAACATCTTCAGGAGCAGTTTTTGTGGTTTTGATTTGTTTAATGTTTTATGCTATGCCTTGGGAAAATTATTTTTCTTTATAAGATATAATCCATTACATGTCTATCTAAATTTTCTATGTCTGAAGGAAATTATTTTTCTCAGCCACAGGGCAATGTGAATCATTGGCTGTTCTTATTTATCCCTTATGCATATGCTTCTCTTCTCCCTTGCTTCCTCTTTCCCCACTTCCAGAGGCACTTGCACAGTTCTAGAAACCTGCTTATTTTATAAGAGTCTCTCTAGCAGAGGACATGACAATAGATGCTTCCAAGTGCTCAGAGGAGACAGACAAGCTTTTATACATGAAAGAAAAAGGGAGGAAGGAAGGAAGGAAGGAAGAAAAACAGAAGCACAAGCTATTTTTCAGAAATTGGTTTTTGATGGTGAGTATTCTACTGAGACGCAAACCTGAATCTAAGGTGGCAATTATTAGGCCTTGTAACTCAGCTTAACTCACAGTCCTGAAATCTATTCAACCCCTAATGAAATTCCCTGTAGACCATCTAGGCAAGAACACATCTGTTTTGTAAAGTTGTCTCTCTCAGTACATTTGACACTGCCAACTTCATGGCATAAGGTGAGAAAGTGAACCTTCATAAAAGGTGCCAGTCACAGATAAAAAGAACATCAAACTTGGAGAGACAATTTAAAGATATCTGCAAAAGAGGTGTGTATGTGTGTGTATGTATTGTCCATATTTAGACCTTGAGGACAAAAGAGCAAGTTTACCTCCTCATACCCAGTGAATGACACTCATTCTAGAATCAACAATTCAAACTGTGAAACACTGTTTGAAACACAATACCAGTAAATGAAAGCATGCTTTCTTCGCACATTTCTGAACAAGTTCCTGATGTTTTCTCCTTAACAAGGTCAAAAAGCAAGGGTGTGGGGAAAGAGTATGAAGAAAACAAATCACAATAAGCAAATTCCATTTTGCATTTTGCTAATTTGATGTGTCACCAAATGAGGTTATGTCTGCACCCTATAAATATTTAGAAAGGATCATTCTAGAGTTAAGTAAGAAAGAAGGTTTACAAGAGATGTTTTGTCACCTAGTAACAGATGCATCGTACATCAGGAAGAAATTAATGATTTTTTTTTTCTGAAGAAACACCAACAGTCTGGAGCTCTTAGGAAGTTTCCTAGTATATCTAAAAATACACTTGGCATGGAAATCAGTTTTGAAGTTTACAAATGCTTTGTTCTGCGTGCCGCAAACTTAAGCCGGTTGGGTTTTCCATCCTTTGGGCAAGGAAGGTAGGCAATGCGTTGTCTGTGTTTTCTGTCATGCCCAGATACCACAATCGTTAAGTCTCAAAGAAATCACACAGAGGTCTACATTAGTTATAACTGATTGACACATTAGCTCAGGCTTCTTATTAACGTTTATAACTTATATTCTTGTCTATGCTAGCCATGTGGCTCAGTACCTTATTCAGCGGGGCAGTCACATCTTACTTCTTCTGTGGTCAGGTCAGGACTGTGTCTTTTTCCCAGTATTTTCCTGTTCTCCTTTACCCATCTCTAGTTCCTGTCTGGTTGTCCCACCTATACTTCTTGCCTGACTACTGGCCAATTAGTGTTTATTTAAAATATAATTGACAGAATACAGACCACTGTCCCACACCAGCAATGGACTGCTAACTTTCTTCACTAGAAGGTAACATTTACTCTAGAAGCATAACATCCCTTTCTAAGACTAGACTCCAAAATATTGAGCTGATAAAGGACAGTCAATTCTGTTCATGGTCATACCCACAAGGAAAATAGGGATTCATTTTCTTCAAAGGCTACTCAAATTCAAAATACTTTGAATGTCTTCCTGAAAAATTTAGTTTCATATTGAACATGCTACTTGAACTTGAGTTCCACATTTTATAAAATGACAGCAAAATATTTATTCTGAGGTGAAATTATACAGATTTTCTATAATGCTGATTTATCTGGATTTGATACTTGATAAGCTCTTTTTTTACTGATACACAAAACATTAATAAGATTAGCTTCTGTGATCCTATAAGAATTCTCTAATCTTAGAATTTTATGTGATTTTAATACTGCCTTTAAGAAATTAAGGAATAGGTGTTTTATATTAGTTTATCCTATAAAGTCTAATAGTCTTCTAATATATGTATAGTCAGTAAATAGTTTATCAAAAATAATAAGTAAAATTTTGGTTTCTTTGACAGAAACCATTCAACTTTGGCTCCATGGTACAATAAAATTCCATTTTCTTTAAACCACATAGTGAACTCACGAATATGATTGAAGTTAAATTCCAGAATTCCTGGAATTTTGTACTGAACTTTAATGTTTCCAGTAAACAATTATGGTTAGTAATATTAGGCTTTGTTTCCAGAAAAAAAAAGAGTTATTCTTGCCTTGGTTTTCATTTGTTTTTAACAGACTGTGAACTGAATCAGGAGCCTTGGGTTAGTTAGACAGATCTTCCACTAAATTACACACAGGCCTTTTCCACTTCAAAAACTAAGGCATAGAATTCAAGCATCAGAGAAGTACGTCACAGACCCAGACATCCAGAGTAATTTGGAGTTTGTATTTTGTTTGTAGTGTTTAGGGGAGCAGGAGAGTGTTAAGAAATTTTTCTTTTGAGGAAAATGATTTTTTTTTGTTATTTTTTAAAATTTTTTTATTAAAAATTTCTGCCTCTTCCCCGCCTCCCTTTTCCCTCCCCCTCCCCCCACTCCCCATGCCCCACTCCTTTCTCCCTCCCTCTCCCTCTCCTCCATTCCGAAGAGCAGTCAGGGTTCCCTGCCCTGTGGGCAGTCCAAGGTCCTCCCCACTCCATCCAGGTCTAGGAAGGTGAGCATCCAAACAAGCTAGGCTCCCACAAAGCCAGTATATGCAGTAGGATCTATTGGGAGCTCACCAAGGCCAGCTGGACTGGGACTGAAAAAGCATGGGATAAAACCGGACTCTCTGAATATGGTGGACAATGACGGTTGCTGAGAAGCCAAGGACAATGGGGAAAAAGATTTTTAACATTAAATTTTCTCTTGTTTTATTTTAGAGTCTCCAGAATGAGCTTATTTTATTCCTTATTAATTTGCATGTTGCTATGGGAAGTTTATTTTTTAATATTTTATGATAACATCTGCCCCACCCTAGTTTTCCTCATTATACACTCACATGTGACTGCTCTGGAATTGTTCATGAGAGCTCAGACATGATGGCCATGATCTTACCAGAGAGTGACTGACTGAAGAGCAGATGAGGGCCGTAAAGACTAGGAACCATGGTTTTATGACAAATTAAAGGATATTGTGTAGACAAGTCATTTGAACATGGTGGAAGACCAACAAGGTGATAAAGTGTGCTCTTGACGTTTGGAGTGAATTGTTTAAATACTGAGTTGTTTCCATATTGAGTGTGAGAGACTAAAGTAAGTGCCAATTTGTCCTCAGAATTTGTTGGTTTTGGAATTGCATACCTAATGACCAGACAGCTCTAGAAGTAAGATCTGATACCATCCACAGATGCTTGATTAATGTTAGGGCAGTGTCCTGGTGGAAGGAACAATGAATATTTTCAGACAAAAACACTTTATTCAAATTGCTTTTGATTTGGTTACTTCATTTCTTTTAATGTAATATATTATAACTTTTTTAATTTTTGAGATTATACTAAAATTACATCTCTCTCTCACACACACACATACACAAAACACACAAACACACACAGACACACTCACAGACACACACACACACACCGCCAAATCTTTACAATTGCCTCTCTCTGCTCTCTTTCAAATCAACTTCCTTTTTTCCATTGTTGCTGATTTTCTGGAGAACATAAGGTTGTGGAAACAAGTTTTCTTTCTTTTATTCTTTAGCAAATAATAGAAATGCAAATAAAATCTTTATGCAAATAAAATCTTTCAATGTCTTTCAAAAGTAAACAGATTTTAAAACATGGAGAGGGGACTATTGTTAATGTAATCATAGTCAAAAATCAAGTTAGAAAGAGGTTTTACCTACTATCAAAGACATGTTGAGGGTGATATAAAAAGTCTGAGCATGAGTGCTTTTTTTTTTTGGCTCCACCAATACGATTGTGGGAATCAGAAATATTAATAACAGTTCCACAGTTCCAGCTTATTGTCACGTGAAAGCATGTTTTGAGTAATTGAGTTTCAAACTGCTCAAAAATGCCACTTACAAAGAGATCTGATGTGAAAAAAAAACCTTAAATGTGCCTCCAACCCTGGGAAGGATCTTGTCCAGTAGATCTTTAAGTTGTCAACTGCTATGAAGAAAAACAAACAGAAAATAACAACAGGACCAAACAAACAAACAAAACCTTTCCTCATCTTCCCTGGATTTATGTGTAGCTTTTTGAAGACTAGTCATTTTTAGCTCTGAATGTGTTTACTTTTTGGATGCCTTTATTACTAGGCTGTTTATTATAACTAAAATCTATATATTTATGGAAAATGATGAGATTCTCATGAATTATTAGCTCAAGGCATCATAATATATACTAAAGGAGGCGTTGAAGGGGCAGTGAAACTATACACAAACATCTTATAGAGATTTTTTTCCCTTTCTACTTCAATGCATTTATTTGGGAAATGTTTATTTGCCTGAATGTGCCCTGCCAGCAAAATTTTATACATGACAGCTAGTTTTTTTGTTGGTGCACATCGTGAATAACAACTTTATTTGATGGCAAATGAGATGCCCCAAGTTGCAAGCTTTCTATAAATGTATTTGAATTGTTCAATTCTGTTCTCATTGTATAATTTCCGCCCTGGCCCCTTGCCTGCTGATATTCAGATAAAGACTTCATTCAAATCATTTTCAAAACTGTCCTGTGTTGCTGAATATCCTAAGTGGTCAGATTGTTCACTGTGTATTAGCTATCACACACGTACCTCACAGGTTTTCATCAGATAGTGCCAACATCATTTCTTTGTAATGAGTGGTAACGGGAATAACAAAGGAATGCCGCCTGTGAGATTTCCAAACTCTGGCAGATTGTTAGCAATAGAATTAGCCTATGATTGTATAGACTCACCTCTCTGAATATTCAAGTGAATCATTTTGTTTCTTTTTCTTCTCTGCTCTTTTTCACGCCTCCTCACACGGATGTGGAAATGGTGATTGCGGCTTGATTCCTAATGACTTGACCCTTGGTTTCTCCTTCAGGTAAGTGTTTCTGATTCTTCCATATTCTTAAGGACCCATGGTTGTAGTTTACAGTCATTTCTTTGTGCTAATTTATCTTCTTGAGTACTCTTGAGAAATGAGGTAAAAATTAAGCCTAGGAAGACAGATGCATGCCTGAGGTCCTTTTCAGTAATGGCATAGGGCATGGACTAACATGAATACTCAGTGATATTGCTGTTTATAGGATCCACATGTTCAAAATTTACTTGAAACCTGTTGTTACCTAGTCTCTTTTTTGGAACACTAGCTCTCTTAGAAACTAATTATTAATCATAATCTTGCTTATTTAGATATAAAAATATAGACTTTCTAGTAGACGCTGATAGTATGGCCCCTAGGTCAACACTGTTGGTAATCCCAAAGGCATATATGTAAAAACAGAATTCCAGCTTTAGACTTGACAATGTTGTTCATTATAGAGGTAAGATTAGAAAAGTCCAGTGTGAAGGCCGAATCTGACCAGAGGGGAATTACGGGCTGCTTTTCACATGTCTTAGTGCTTGACAAATATGAAAGGAATTATACAATGAAATCATATACAAACTTTCAGTATTAATAGCTAGAACTCAGATTTTGTTGTAACAGTGTTATGCTTGGTCCTTAAACATTGCTTGTGGCCACTTTCATGTGGTAAGCATCAGGTCCCCAAATTCCCTGGTATTTGTATTCTGACCCTCCTGGGAGTAAGTCTGCTGAGATTACTTTGAGTATGAGCATGTAGGGGGTTAATTGCTAAAAACCATTCCCTTTTTATCCACTTATAAGAACAACGATGAGATAATCATCCACCTGGCCTCTTCTGCCAGGTCACATGGGACCCTACCGTAACAAAATGACTATATCAAGCCACATAGAAGAGCAAATCTTGACTAGAGATTTAAATGTTCCTGGAACATTCTTTTACAGAGCTATGTTTCTCATATATTTCTCATAGCTTTATCACTTAGTATTCAACCCATTGATTCTAATTCATTTTATCCTGGTCTGTCTTTGAGTTGTCTATGCACATTCAAAATCAAGTGGTTTATGGGAATTTGGGAAGTGACATTTTATGGCTGGTAGATTTGCAATACATCATGTAATGAAAAGCAGTTTCCTCAGACATTCTTACAAAATTCCTGAGATTTAGTATAACACAAGAGAACAGAGAAATCCTGTGGACACTGGCTATTCTGAATTACATACAAATCTACATAGAAACGTTCAATGCTGAGTATTCTTGTCTAGTTTAGTACCTCTGATGCCCCAAATATACATAGTTGTGCTCTATGGAATTGATTTTGCAGAGTATTTTAGGGGTCAAGGAAAAATTGGGGTGATTCTATGCACTTTAATTAAGAAAATCAAACTTACCTATGATGCATTTCTATTTTCTCACCTCTGCATTTTGCAGAAATGATTGCATTTTTACTTTGGATTTGCAAGAGAGAGAGCGAGAACAAAGAAAGCATATTCTTGGAATATTGCAGGAGACAGCGATGTAGAAATGACTGGTTATTAAGAATATGCATTATCCTCTAGGTTTAGACCACTGGGAAATAAAGCTTCCTCGCCTGCACTTGATATATGATGACAGGCACAAAGAAAAAGGCAAACACACCCCGGATCTTCAAGCCTAGTACATTTATACTGTATGTTTTCTGAGCATTTTCATGAAAATTTGACATTACAGCACCTCAGATAGAAACAGCAGGAGTCACCAGGGAAGGAACAGCTGGATATTTTATTAGGTTTTTATGTTGTACATACGGAGCCCGTGTTTGCCATTGTCAGTGTGTAAAAGGAGCATCATTCCAATCTTGAAAGCATAGGAGGCGTCAGCTTTGTTCTCTCAATACTTAGTTGGAAAACTCACTGTGAGGTCATTGAGAACAGAAAGCCTGTTCTGCTTGGAATGTTAACAGTTCAGTTTCAAAATAAAATAACCCATAATTGTTGTAGGGAGGGTGATTCTTTGTAACTAGACAGTTACATGGGTGGACATAGACATATATATCGATGTAACTATGTGTTCTGTAATCTTGCAAGTGTCTGTTTCCTCCTGTGCCTTAGGTGGCACTAAGGAGGGCCTGTTTGTCAAAGATCATGAAAGATATCCATTTCCTGGTACGGATGGTGTCATACTTCTCTAAAAATTGCACTTATGCTTTTATTTTGAGTGAGTGTGCAGGGCAGAGGAAGTTAGCTACATATGCAGGCGTGAAAATCAGAGGACAATATTCTGGACTTGGTTCTCTGTTTCCACGTGTGGATCCTCAGGACTGAACTCTGGTCATTAGGCTTGATACCCATTGAGATCACCCACTGGCCCTGTAGTCCCATTCATAAAACACTTTCAGGCTACCCATTTACCTTCTTTGATGAACCATTTTTACTCAACACTTCTTAAAGACACCTTCAAATTCGTATAGTCTTTGTAGGCCATTCTACTATACATCTTTATGTATGCCACCAAATCTCATCCCTGTCTCTTTATTGCCATTGCCTAAAATGCCTCATTTGTTTCAATGACTGCCTTCACAAAATGACTAGGTTATGTAAGAAGCATAAATTCATGTTCACATCATTCTGGATGACAGATGTCTGAGATATGGTATTTTTTCTGTTATTGTTGAGAAAATGATTTGCTATTTAACAATGGCTATTCTTCAGAATCAAGACCCACAGTCTCTGTCTCCAAAATTCTGGGATTTGAATGGTATGTACCATACTGCTCTATTCTGGATATTTTAAAATTATTATTTCATTATTTTTATGCAATATATTTTGATCATGTTTTCCTCTCTCCAACGCCTCAGTGAACCTCCCCACCTTCCTCTCCATGCAACAGATGATCTCTTTCTCTCAAAACAAACTAATAGCAAAACAAAAATGAAAATTAAAACAAACAAACAAAAGACCAGTAAGACAAACACACACAAAATAAAAGCAATGGAGTTCATTTTGTGTTGGCCAAATATTCCTGAGCATGGAGCCTGTGTACTTGATATACTGATATTCTGTTGGGAAAATCTGACTTCCCCTTTGTCAGCAGGTATGAATTGCAAAGATTTCCTTGGTTAGGGGTGGGATCCTAACTTCCACTTCCTTCCCTCACTGCTGGTTCGCCAACAGACTCGAACCTATCAGGTCTTGTGTGTGCTGTCAGAAACTGTGAGTTCATAACTGTATCAGTCCTGCTGGTTCTGGAAGATGTTGCTTTCATGGTGTCATCTACAACCTCTGGTTATGATCGTCTGTCACCGTCCTCTTCCACATAGATCCCTGAGCCTTAGGGAACGGGGAAAGGAAGACATCCCATTTAGGACTGGGAGCTTCAAAGTCTCTCACTCTCTGCACACTTTTCAGTTGTGGGTCTCTGGGTTAATTTTCAGTACTGCAAGAAGTAGATTTAGGCTCACACATGACTTTTTGTTTTGTTTTGTTTTCGGTGGCAGAGACAGACAGTTTGAGACACAGAGAAGTGGAAGAATAAGAGTCTAGTCTTTGGCCACCATATTACTGAATGTGGCTTGTACCCTTACAGTTTTATTTTAATCTTGACTACCAATTACAGGTTCTGTCTCTAGGTATGGTTACACTGTAGGCTAAAGTATTAGCATATGAATTTGTAAACAGAAGCAAAAAACAGGGTTGAATCCATAGTACCTTTTGATAAAAACTGAATTATTAAAGGCGAGTTAGACAGATGTACATTTTTTTCACATAGACCTATAATAAGAAGTCTTTGTAGACTTGGCTACCTGTATCTCTTTGCATGGGTTAGTATTTTGCCTGTCATATGTTCATTCTAAATCTAAATAATTACAAAATATTCGTCAAATATCAGAAAGTGGTGAGTATTTTAGTTCTAGTTTCTTCTTTTAAAGATAATCTTTTAAAATCCTCATATATTTTGAACACTGGTAATGGTTTATAAATGTACTCAACTATATTCCACAATGATGAAATACCTAGCCTTATACAGGACCTGAGAGGCATTGGGCCCTAGTCATAATCTGGCAGCATTCTAGTATGGATTCAGAATCAGAAAACTATGGGTTCACAGCGCACAACAAGGTTTGCTATTGATGTGAGGGGAAAAAAAAGCACTGTCTATGGTAGTTAGTAAATTAGGGCATTTCCAATGGTGTGTCATGAGAAAGAATTTTTCAGGTTAAAGGGGAGTCAATGCCAGGCAAAGGGAGTATTAGAAAGTATAACAAATGGATGAATAAGTCTATAAACTATTTCTGCTGGGGAAAATGATAAAAATACAATATACTTGAGCTTTGGATTTTTTCTTGTTTTTATCAAGCTTCCCGGATGTGTCAGGTTTCAAGTGTTATAGATAGGTAAATAGAAATAAAATCACTGTTTTTGAGTTAATATTCTTAGGCTGAGAATATAGCTACAATGTAGAATATAACTAACAGTTAAGTAAGTATATAACCAAAATCTTAGACTGTAAAAATATACTAAATATAATATATTTAATAAATAAATATAATTAAATAAATATAATACCTACTACAAAACAGCAGAATGACAAATAATGTCTATTCTTTAGTGGCTCCAGAGGTCACCTAAGAGGTGACTAGAGAGTAATATCAAGTTAAACTTGTGTTATAAGAACCCATCAGAAGAAGCTCCAAGTGAATGGAACATTTTTTTTTCTGTGTCAGAAATTATTTCTCTAAAGTTATGAAGTTAGACATGGACTTTGTTTTAAAATGTGCATTTAAAAGTTGAGAGAATACAGGGGATATTTATGTACTCCGAAACCATTCATTGAAATACTGCTTTCCAGTGAAAGAGAGACCAATGGAAGTTGATTAGACTAGGAGGTTAATGCTTTAATACGTGATCAGAAAAACCTGTATAATCCCCTATGTTATATGAAGACATGGGGAATATATTGTCTATGAATGTGATAAGATTCCTGCCTCACATTCCACACTGCTTATTGCTTTGATGTTCAATTCTGCACTCCAGAACTGCTAGAAATAAATGGATCCACTTTAAGCCCAGCTAGAATAGCATGTCATCATTATGGTAGTGCAAATAAAGTAAGATAGGCAAATAAACTCTCTAGCTGCTTCACTTACATATTCCTAACAAAAATCACTGTGGTGGGAAGTTCTTTTGGATTTTAGGTATCTGAATACATCTAGAGCAGTGGTTCTCAACCTTACTAATGCTGCAACACTTTAATACAGTTCCTCTTGCTGTGATGACCCCAACCATAAAATTGTTTCATTGCTAATTCATAACTGTAATTTGCTGTTGTTATGAATCCTAATGTATATATCTGTGTTTTACAACAGCCTTAGGCAACCCATGTGAAAGGTTCATTTGCCCCTGTCCACACACACAAAGGGGTTGTGAACCAGAGACTGAGAGCTGTTGATCTACAGCAAAGGAGTAGGATGGAGTCTCTAAACCAAATGAAAGAAATAACCGTATAAAATGAGATGGGAGTTGGAGTGTATCATTAAGAAACTAGACAGTTGTTGTAAATGGGTGGGAGATTCTTGGGAATTGCTGAAGATTTTTCTAATTTCATGAACATATGAGAATGTACATATTTAAAGCTTTAAATATTTTTCTAATACTATATTCACTAGAATAAAGCTATTTTCCCTCCTTATTTTTATCATACATAATTTTTGGTGCTTTTCCTCCCTTTCTCATTAAGTTAACATAAAGTGTTTGTTATATCTGAAGAGGCAGAAAATCATCTTTTTCAATATCCAAAGCTTAGTGACAACAACAAACAATATCTTTTATTTACCAGAGTTTAAGTTGATTATGAGTTTGGGGTTCTAGGTTGAGGTTGTTTTATCTAAACAAACAAAAAATGAACAAATAAGTCAAAATATAACAAAACAAGAAAGAATAATAATAATAAAAAAAAACTCAGTCTGGGAGGTGGTGGCGCAGGCCTTTAATCCCAGCACTCAGGAGGCAGAGGCAGACAGGTCTCTCTGAGTTCAAGACCAGCCTGGCCTACAGAACTAGTTCTAGGACAGGCTCCAAAGCTAAAGAAAAACCCTGTGTCAAAAATATCAAAAAAAAAAAAAAAAAAAGCTAAAGAGCTCTAGCTCTAGACATTTTAGTCAACATATAAACTAGCTTGATTAGGGGGAATACATATGGATTGTTCTGTTTTCTGTTACTATAAAGAACTTCTGAGTCTCTATCACTTTATAAAGAATTTGGGCATACTCATAGTTTTGGAGACTTTTGGGAAATGTCACTAGTTTTGCAGGGCTGTGGTGTGGGCCTCCTAGCAGTTGACATCATCATAATCAAGGAAGGAATATATAGAAAGAAGGGAAAATTGCTGCCTAGGAGAGTAAGAATATAAAGATGGATGGACCATGTCTTCCCCCCCTAAATCTCCCCTGAAAACCAGTTCCCATGGAGACTGCCTTTGTCTTTGTTGGTAGAAACCCTAGTAATAGAACCGAGTGGGCTTTACCTAGTCAAGGTCAACCTCTGTGTTACTACGTTGAGCACCAAACTCCCAGCACTTGGACTTTCAGTGACACTTTTATATCCAAGCCATGGAAACCAACACTCAAATCGTTGCCATACATGAATAGTCAAATAATGTTTCTTGCAGGTGCCCGTTCATCTCTACAGGGTCTGTCCACGGAACTGCTTGTCCATCCTCAAATTTTGCCTCAGGGTTCTTCAAAAATAAAAGAAAGTTTGTATAATAAGACAGTCATATATTATGTTCTTCATGATTGTTTTGGTCTCAGAGTTTAGTTCTGTAAAATATAGTAAAGTGTATCACATATAAATACCAGGAGGTAAAACTAATTTATAGACACTTTGGTGACTAGTTCCTATAGAAAATATAATATATTTAGTACTGAAACCAAAAGTCACATTATCTTACCTACTAAGTTAATGTTATAAAAATCTATATTAATTTAATGTTTTTAATTAGCAGTTGACATGACTTTTTTGAATCTTAATATCTGTATTTATTTACTCAAAGTACACATTTCTATAATCGTATCTTCTGATCTGGTTTTTAAATTACCTTTATTTCATGGAATAATAATGTTAAAGAAATTTGTGTATCAAAAGGTGAAAATACATTCCTAGAATAAATTATCAAGACTCTGTCCAGCATAATTGATGGTGATTATTTTTCAGTATCCTGTCCCATTTATTATAGTAATAATCTTTTCATCCAATTAACAGTCAATTTTGTTTAGTTATGTTAAGATATTAGCCATATTATTTGCCTGTTAATGAGGGTTAAATGTTAATTACACCATTCTAATAGTGGCTGAAAGTTGGTATACTGAAATTACACAAATTGTTGGTTGCTTCTTTGGCCAGTGTATATTAATGTACTTTGTTAATATTGTGATAATTTTATTACCAGCTTCATCATATCCTAATTTACTAAAATCAAACCATCCATCCTGTACTGCATTTAGCCGTACTCTGGGGATATGTAATTAAATGGTTAAGGTACATTAGAGGTGTATTTTGCTGAATATCATTTCTGCTTCTCCATCTACTAGATTGGACAATAACAATTAACCATCACATCATGTTTTTTTCTCCATACTCCCTTACTCACTCTTTGGTACAGATCGCTGGACCCTGACCCTCCTTACACTGTCTTCACTAGACTTGCAGTATGTCACCTTGCCTTTCTTCTTAACTGCTCCATGATGCCTCTGCCAATTCCATCGTCTTCCCCAACTCTTCTGCTATTTACCCACCTGACCCCATGTGCCAATGTCAAGGTACAAATCTTGCATTGCCTCAGAAGAGAAAGAGAGTTTGCTCTGAAGCCAGTAATGAATGTTGATCACTTAGGAACACAGAATTAGGTTAAACCAATTTTTATACTATAATGTTTTAATAGTTTGATGAAGGTTTATGTAGTAAAAGAACAAAGTCTTAAATCATGCCATGTCTTAAATACTTACATGGAAGCATTATGTAGGTAGATTAAATCAAAGAAGAGAGACCTCTACTTTAGGCCTGCAATGTAATTTGATGAAAAACTGTTAGTCTTCATTATAGGTTGTTGGGAGCTATGTGTCTATACATTCCTAGGAATTAAAGTAATGGTCACCAAGATATGAGATATATAGAGTGATGGCAGTTAAGAAGCCTAAAGGCAGCCTAAGATAACTTGATTTTTTCATTTTTTTTCTTTGCAAAGATTTCTCTCAGAGACACTTTCTCCTGTTCACATCAATTTAAACTGCAACCTCTGTCTCCACCCTTATATGTTCTGTCTCCCATTCTTGCCCTCTCCCATTTTATCTTTCTTCTCACTTTGAGCAGATATTTTCACTTACATTTTCCTCCCCCTATATCAATTTCATAGCCAGTAGGTATTTAATGATAAGGAAAAGTAGGCGGAACACAAGGAGTTATACTGATACACAGCATGGTGCTGTGACAAATGAAATGCTTTGGTTTAGACAGCACAGGTGTTATTTGCTTTATTTTTCAAATGTAGGCAATTAGAGGTCTCACCCAAGGTCACAAAAGTAGTTAAGTGTCAAATATTAAACCCAAACTCAACTCTCTTGATTCCTAACCTGGTTTTTATTTCACTACAATAGGTGCTAAAAATATAATGTTGTCTGTTCTTGGGAGCTTCAGTGCCGAGTCCCCCAAGAACTTGTAGATAAAGAAAGAAGATGCCTTCTGAGAATTCCACTATGAAATAGACAGATAATGAATCAGTCACTGTAAAGTGCTAGAATCATTTTGAAACCAAGGGACTATTTCTGATTAAATAGTTGAAGATTTCCGAAGAATGAAATATTAATAAGAAAAGGAAGACAGAAGCATTTCAGAGAAAAACAAAGCTGGACAAATGTTTCCAATGGGCCAGTGAAGTCCAAGAATTTTAAAACAATTGTCTGTTAATATATCGCCTTGCACAGACTTTGCCAATAAACAATTGATGCATTTCATTTCACTAATTCATTTTTTTCCTGATCCCATGATAAGAAAATCTCTCTCTCTCTCTCTTTCTCTCTCTTTTCTGACCTCGAACTCACTAAAATCCACCTGCCTCTGCCTCCCAAATGCTGGGATTAAGGGTGTGTGCCACCTACTGCCAGGCAACAAACCTCTTTTATAGTTAATAATTGATTTCATTGTAGATGTAGACAGTGTGCACTCTAACAATCTAAGTTATTTCTTATTGATATTAGTCATTTTAATTAAAAATGAACACACTTGAGGCACGAATAATAAAATCTCAGAGACAAATAGTGGGGTTCAACCTGAAGATCTGAAAAACAAAGTAGCCAAGCCGGTAGAGAGCTCTTAGCTCTATGAACTCTTCAGAGTGAAGGAGTGAACTCCTGTCTCATCCCACTTATATTCCTCTCTAGTGCTGGGATTAAAGGCGTGCACCACTACCGCTGGTTCTCTATGACTACCTAGTGTGGCTGCTGGGATTAAAGCTGTATGCTGCCACTGCCTGGCCTGTATGGCTGATTAGTGTGACTGTGTAGTGCTCTGATCTTCAGGCAAGCTTTATTTATTAAAATACAGATGAAATATCATGACAAACATTTGTGATTATGTCTTGCTCCCTATACAGCAAACAGTGGATGATCAGAAATACTGATTTCACTGAGAGGTATATTTTTTATTATTAAATTCTGAAGGTTTTTTTAAAAGCCACTGAACTCTCATTTTCTATATGAATCTCCATGAGATACTAAACTAGGTGTACATATATTCCACATTTCACTCCATTTACAGTGAGAAGAAAGAAAGGAAGCCAAAACTTCCACGAGATCAATCTCTACCTGCTTGGGGAGAGTTCAAGCACAGCACAATATTGAAGGGCTAAATTTCATGCATTTTGTGGAGGTTAAAACAGAGTATCTGATGGTAAATGACTTTCTAGTAGTTTCTCCTTAAATAACTAAGTAATAAGAAACAAATCACTCAGAACAAATATTCTTTGCCAAGAAATATATTGTTTTCTGTACTTAATACTTGCCTTTTAAATTTATTCCACATTAGATAGTAAAGGACTATTATGATAACTTCAAATTTCTGTTGTTACATAGTTAGATCTTGAATAAATATTTAACTCCAGGGAACAAAGAACAACATGAATGTATCAAGCCATCCTGGAATTTTGGTCAAATGATACTAGAATTTTTAGTTCAAAAACTAAAAATTTTTCTTGCACATCAAGGAAGCATTTGATTGTAACAAAACTGAAAAATTAGTGTTTGGATGTATGAAGGAAAAAGATTCCATTACTTTTATGAAGGAAACATGAAAAAGAAAAAAAGCAGCTGGATTGATTAATTATGAAGAAAAGGAAGGTACCCAGGCATAAAAATGGGGCGCTAGCAAGAACTAGGTAACAAACTGAGATAAAAGGTTCAGTAGTAAAAAAAATATTAACATGGGATTTTTGGAGATGTCTCAGTGGTTAAGAGCACTGACTGCTCTTCCAGAGGACCCGGGTTCAATTTACAGCACCCATATGGCAGCTCACAACTGTCTCTCTCTCTCTCTCTCTCTCTCTCTCTCTCTCTCTCTCTCTCTCTCTCTCACACACACACACAGAGAGAGAGAGAGAGAGAGAGAGAGAGAGAGAGAGAGAGAATATTGAAGTATTTCCCTATGGTCATCATGAGTATTTACCTTAATACGATGAGAGAAGCTGAAACACAAAGCCAAACAATGTCTTTTTACATCAGGAGCTCATACATGTAGAACCAAGCCGATATTTCTTCATGGTTTTTAGTCTGCCTCAAGTGAACCAGAATAAACATAGATTGTCAACATGGTAAGGGAGGAGATTACAACATAGTCTTTGGAATTCAGCATCAGGTGAGGCAGGCATCAGCATTTAAATTTATATTCTAAACTCAGTGCAAATGACTTCAAAGATATGTGATAAAAATATTTTATTTTCTGTAAAAGATAAGAAACTATGGAATTTGAAGATGTAGGACTAACTAAAGAATGCTACCATCTTTGTGTCTTCCAAAGTAATATCATGGGCTAAGAGTCTTCCATGCTTTCTATAGATATTCTCAAGCTAGATATCTGTCATCATGAGTTTGTGTATAGCAATGCCACACAGTAAGATATTATCAATAATAAAAATAGTGCCACTTTTCTCAAGACTTGAAAATTAGGGGTATTCTGATGGTACTAACTACATAACCATTAAATTGTTTTCTTTGTAACTTTGGATAAACTATTGAAAATAGGTGATGCTACTTTTTTGATTGTTATGCAATCGGTGGTGTACACATGTATATCTGTTCCCTTGTATATGTATCCATATGTATGTGCAGGTGTACACACTTGCCTCTGTACGATCATGAGGGGAAGAAGTTAATGTTAATCATTTTGCTCGAACACTATCCATTGACACAGGGTCTCTGACTTGAACCCAAGGCTTGCACATTAGCTTCCACACTAGCTACCCAACTTCCTGTGGAACCCACACCTCTGAGTGCTGAGGCATTTACATGGCTGTTCTATCCACTGAATCATTTCCTCAGTCCTCACGAAAGGCTAAAAACTCTTACTTCTGCTTTTTAATAGGCAAATCATTGATTTTTGCCTTTATTTCACTTGTGTGGGAGCTCACCTTTAGTGGTATTGGAGCCGTCAGCCATCAAGTCTCATTAGTCATGAATCTTTTTGCTGAAGTAATCTGTGTGGTAAATGTTCTTTCTATGTCAAGGTGGTTGTTAGCTAGATGAGGAAAGTGCCTTGGAAGAATTTCTTGCTTAAATCAGCTTTGTATATTGTTCCTCACAAAATCCAAGTAGTTTCTATTTATCTCAAGAGACCTCTTAATCTGGATCGTTGCTTTTGTTTCATCAACTCTCATAGTAGACTTCTTTTCAGAATAGCTTGTTTAAATAACAAGCTCTAACGAAGGAACGAATCGTAACTGGCTCAGGCTTGTCATATGGCATTGTCAATATTCATTTTGTTTCTGCTAGAAAAAAAATATAACTTTCTTGATCGCTGGGCTTAGATCATATCTGAAATTTCCTATCCCCTTGCAAGGAATGTCATCTTGCCATCAAATAACCCAGATGACCAAAACCTGCAGAATCTGTACACAGATATTCCTGTTAATATTATTAAAGATTTGAACAATACTCACCACACATAAAAAGATGGCAGCATCACATTCTAGAGAAGGTGTGACCTATTGAGATAATGGTTCTAATGATGGAGGAAGACAAGGCAGAACATCACAAATATGACTAAAATGGAGGGTTGCACCCTGAAGACCCAAGGTTAGAGGCTTAGTCCCTGGCTTGGTGCTTTTGGGAGCTGGTGGAAAATTACAACAGAGGGTCCCATAGGGATCCTTCGACCACTGAGACAAGCCTTCAAAGGGGCCTGAGGAATCCCAGACTTTCATTTCCTTTATTTTTCCCAGATACAAGCTGCTAAGTTTCTTCCATTGTGTGTTGTCACCATAATGTACTTCTTCACCATTGGCCCCAAAACAATCAGACAACCAGTTTAGGTCTATAACTTCTCAACCTTTTCTCTCTACAAGCTGATTATCCAGCTATTTGTTTTAGTGGTAGAAATATGGCTAACATAATAGTGTATTGATTTTTCATGCACATTTATTTTACCTGAATAAATAGTATTTCTGGAACGAAAATATAAATATAGTGTTCAATGTTGAATTCTGTGGTGTCCTTTTAAAATATCTCCTATTCAGAGAATCTTTTAAAAATAGTTGTGATTAATTTTACTGAGAAGATAGAGCATATTTCTCAAGGTATTCTAAAATCTCTTTGTGGATTAAACTCTAAATGTGTAAATGAACATGATTAATTACTGCCTGTTCCTTCCACCACTTCACATGTAACTGCTTGCCCTGAGTTGTTTTTACAGAACTCTACTTGAGAAGCACACCCTTGGGTCACATTGAGGATCATTAGAAGATACAGCCCAAAGAAACTCATTACTTTATTTACTGTTAGAATTTTGTTGAGGATGTTGTTGTCTGCATGACCCTATGGGAAAACTCTCAGGAGAAAGATTTCTCATGGGGCAATACCAGGAATAGTCTCCTGTTTCTAGAACAAGTGCTTGTTGGTCCTGTGGACTTACACAGGGGCAGAATGGCCTGTTTTTCCATGGCTACCAGGATTAGCAAATACTATGAACTGAGAACAACTATCCTAAGTTGGAATAATACAGGCTGTGATATTTTATCTCTTGTCATCACTTCACTGTTCATGTGATCTTTTCTGTGTTAATTCAATACCTTGCATTGAATCCATTGACTTAATTCTATTTGTTTTGTAGCATGGAAAGTATACTTGGAAAGTCTTTAGGAAAAGGCAGAGTATGAAAAAGCAAAGAACCTTAATTATCTGAGATCAAGATATATCTTGCAAGATAAAAGTCTGGCCTTAAGTAATATTGAAGATTGTTATTAAAATAGTCTGGTAGAGTCACAAAGTCCCCAGAGATGAAAATGTTTGTTGAACGAATTCAGACACTCACAATAATACACCCTCAACATGTATACTTCACAGAAGAAGTTAACGGTAATGTGTATTACCAAAATAAAGATAGCACTGCTGGTATAGCAAAGTGTGAGTGCCTAAAAGTATTCAGGCTCAACATAGTTCTAAAAGGGCAGTTATCTAAGAATGACCATCTCAAAATGAGGTAAATGAAAGGAATGTGCACAAACACCTGCTAAATAATGGTGAGATTTTACAATTTTTCAAAAAAAAAAAAAGGTAAAATAAAAAGGCCACCACACTCTTTAAGTCATGTTTGGTAAAATTAGCAAAGACTAAAATTCACTTTTAGTGACTGTTTCATGAGTCTGACAAACACACGGAGTGCTGGAATTATCTCCATATTCATATATCAAACATTTCAGTCATTCCTTGAAGGTCCCCCAGTTCATCCTCTTATATCTGTTCCCTACAACTGTGAGTGGGTTCTCTGTTCATAAAACATAAATAAGAACACATACACACTATGAAACATTGCATCCTTTGAGTTAAACTTCTATTGCTGAACATAAATATTTTTGATATTCATTCAAGCTATGTGTGTAAGTCGAAGGTTTTAGGTGGAGCAATATGCTTAATTTCATGATGAGAATTGTACTGTCTTTGGAAAGACAGGGGTACAGCATGCAAAGGCCTAGGAACATGTTGGTGGCTCACACAGGATGGTAGGGGAAGTGTGAGTATGGTTGATAGAGGAAACAGTATGAAACTGGGCAGAGAATGGAGCTCAGACATGAATATTAATGAAGAGTATCCGCTTATGAAAAGATCATTTCAAATAAGTTAAAAAGTTAAATATTAAAAACAATGTGTTAAATGAGTTCTTAGGAGTCTTGAAGGTAAGTTTAGAAGGAAAGATAACTTAAGAAAATTGGAACATAGTAAATCTTAACCAGAAAAAAAAATATAAAAGTAGGGTATCACCAAACTAGAATTTGTATAATTAATTCTTACAAGGGCAAAGCATTTGTTGAATATATAATTGAGTATGGATACAGGCACTGTGTAATGAGTAGATATAAATTTCTTTGACAATCAGTCTGAAAAAAATAGACAAGGCAAAAGAAACAATTCTGCTGAAGAAATACAAATGTCCAATATACATATAAAAAGATGCTCATTGGAATTGGTGTTTCATTCAGCAGTTCTACATCTGGGAATCCATTCTATAGCAAGAAATACTTATGTATGTAGGCATGGATTGTTTTGCATCAATGGGGAAATAAATATGTAAATTTTACTTCATTGGCACGATCAAATATTATGCAGCGATTAAAAATAATGAGCTAGATCTGTAATAAAGAATGAGCTAGATCTCATTAAACGTGAATGAGCCTAGATCACGTAAAGTTCTATGTTAAATGACAAAATTACAAAGCAGTTTGCTCAGCAGGATTCTACTGATGGTTAATTTGACAAAAGAAGTTTGCAGCTATGTATGGATGAGATAGAACAATAGAGGAAATGAGCCTAACAAATAAGAAGCTAAGATACATAGAAAATGAAGAAAACATTGAGACATGGAGGACTAGGAAAACTATGGAAGAGATAGAGTGATAAGAAGAGGGAGAGATAATGGGAATCCATTTGGCTAACTACCAAACAAACAACAAAAAAAGGATAAATTCTAAGTGGAGACTATTTCCTGGCTGCCCAGACCCAAATAATAACAAAGAAACTGTGTTAATGAAAACACTCTTTGGCCAATAGCGTAGGTATATTTTTAGCTAACTCTTACATCTTATTTAACCCATAAATCTTGTCTGTGTTAGCCATGTAAGGCACTCTTCTTTTGTTTCCTCTGCATCTGGGTGACAACTGCAAACTGAGCCTTTCCTCCTCCCAGAATTATAGTCTGGCTGCCACCCCTGTGTTTCCTGCGGTGCTACAGGCAAATCAGTGTTTTATTAAACCAATACAAGTGACAAATCTTTACAGGGTACAAGACCATTGCCTCACAGTACTTCTTCTTTTATTTCTTTTCAAAACAAGAACTCTGAATCTAATCTCCTCTGTTCAGCATTTTTCTTGACCATTATCTGTAACAGCTTGTAACCAACACTCTAAACAAATACAAACATCCAGAATCCATTTTTGGGAATGGGGGTGAAATTTTCTAGGCTACTTCCTGCTGACTGGGGGTGCTGACAATCTTATGGGGACCTAAAGAAAATTTAGGATTATAATCAAATCCTAACTGGAATATTTTGTGAGGCTTGATCATCTCAGCCAGCAGTCTTAAAGCTGTTCTAGATATAGAACTCAGAGGAAATTCCAACCGAGGTCCTCCGAAATGCTGAATTATCTGAACCATCCACTCCTATATGAGATTTTTCATGGGAATCTTCCTTGATCAAACTTGATTTTTCTTAGCCCAGAATGAATCCACAACCTCTTATTTCCTGTGGAAACAAAGTAACATCTTTTGACTTAAATTTTGAAGTCAAGGCAATACACACACACACACACACACACATATATATAATTAATTATATATATATATATTAATATATATATAATTAATCTAGCAGAATTTATAATCACATGTGTTTTAGCAGCTGTTGTTCCTTCCCCAGCCATCAAACAATTCAAAGACAACACAATAACATACATAATCCAGACTCTCTGTGTATTTTCCATCTTTATGTCTTTATTTTAAGCTCTATTTCTTTTATTTTAATTTTTAGTTTTTGGTTCTTGGAGACAGAGTTTCTCTGTGTATCTTTGGCAGTCCTAGAACTCACTCTGTAGGCTAGGCTGTTGTCTTTGAACTCAAGAGATCCACCTGCTTCTGCCTCCCAAGTGCTGGGATTAAAAGTGTGTGCCACCACAGCCAACTCTTTCTTTTCTTTTTAAAGACTTTATTCTTTTTCTTTTCTCTCCCATGCCTGCATATATTTTTAAGAACACTGTAAACTGTTTAGAGTTTTTTTTTTTTAATCTGAAGCAATCTTTACTGTATATCTCTCTTCTTCTAACCACATGAGTCTTTAATTCGCTAAGCAATGACACTAGGATTAAAGCTATGACTTTGCTGGCTGGATCCACCGCTTTCCTTAGCTTTCTGAAAGCGTAGTTTCAGGCATTTATTGACACAACTCTATTGAGTTTCAAGGTCCCTGTTATCACCAAGAAGCAGGCTGTCAGCTATTCATTAACACCATTTAAGTCTTTGGGGATGGGGCCTCTTAAAGAGTTGCAGGGTTGCTGCAGCTAAAGCTGAGGAGTCAGGAAGCCTATTTTAAATGAGAAGCACTTGCCTCTAGCCAATAGAGCCCACCTGAGAAACTGCTGCTATCACGAAGCTGTGTTTAACTCTGTTCTTTTGTGTCTAGAATTACTTCCCAAGCTCTCTTAGGTTTTTTGTGGATGTAGTTGCTCACCTTGGTCCCTTTCATTCACAGGTGTCATGTGTTTGGGCTGAGTGTGTAGCAGAAATACTTGCCCCCAAGTAGTGCTAAGTCAAGCACATATGAGAGTAATAAGCTAAAAACCATATCAACTTAGTTTATCTAAGTTTATACAGTATGGGGACTTCTGAAAATAAACCCTCCCAGCAGGGAAACCTGTGTGTCTTTCTGCTTAGGAGTGATGAAGGGGCATCCATGGAAGGTAGGACTGCAAAGATGAAGTGTGAGACAGGAACAAAAGTTGCTTGCTCAAGGCTGTCCCTATGCTCCTGTTTCTGTAGAGACAATGTAGAGACAAAAAAAAAGTTGTTTTCTTTCCATTGTGTGTGCTGGGGTGATGTCTACTGTGTGGATGTTTTATGTCCTGATACCAAATAGAAAGTCAGAGAATCACCATCCCATTTCTAGGAGCTTCATGAGGGCAGAAGGGCCAAATAAAGGGTCAGATGGGCAGTCTCTCCCTATGATTTTCTCAAGTGCCTCTAGCTAAAAGTTCCTGTGAGTAGCCCACCTAGAAGTTCATCAGGTATGATTTTAAAGAAAGCCTTCCACATTGTTTTTCATGTATCTAGTTTATAAAAGAACTGCCTGTAAAATTTAAAATAATGATCTACACACATTGCTGTAATTATTGGTGTTGTTGTTATTCTTACAGTATTAGAACAACCGATATAATTTTGTTCAGGAATCTATTTGTTTATCTGTTATGCTTTGAATGCTTGCCCACTTTAAAAACAAGTAGAATGTGTGTGTTAATGTGCACATGCATGTATGGGTGCATGTGCACATGTGAGCTTGTGTATGTGTAGGTCAGAGGTCAACATACTTGGTCACTTGTCCCCTGTTTTGATGGAGTCTTGCTATTTCGCTGATCCTAGATCCTAACAATTGACTAGATTAGACTGGTGAGCATACTCCCATCCTCACCTGCCCAGTACTAGGAGCACAGACAAGTGCTGCCACGCCTAGCCTTACACCTGAGTGCTAGAAATGTGAACCCAGGACCTTATGCTGACAGAGCAATCACTGCACCAATTGAATCTTTTTCTCATTGACCACCCCACTGGAAAGTTAATTGTCATTGTAGGTCCATTAGTAAGTGAGCCTTAGGGGATGGGGAGGTAGACCTGAGTTTAAGGGCACATGCTACTCAGGCAGAGGACCTGAGTTCCCTGCACTCATATTGGGGAGCTCTGAATGACCTGTAACTCCAGATCTAGGGGACCCAACCTTTCTGGACTTCTGAGACATCTATACTCACATGTACATACTAGAACACACATGTAATTGTAAAAAGAAAAAGAGGACTAGGAGGAGGAGGGTGGGAGGAGTGGAGGGCTCTTTTAAAGGTCATTAGATCATGAGGGAGTGCCCTTTATAAGGTCAGTAGATTATGAGAGTTCTATTCCCAGTGGAAGTATTGAGTACTGAAGTCAGGGTCAGAGCACGGCCACACCCCTCTGATTTGGGTAAATTGCTTTCTTGTCTTTCCTTGTTTCGGATAAGTCACTGTCAATCCCAGAATTCTTTGGAGTCTAGCTGCCTTAATGTCAACGTGGTCTACTATATTCTTTCCTTATGTCTCTGATTACGCTTCTGTAATGACATTGATCTTTAGATAGAGCCCTCTCCACTTGAGTATGTCATCAGTCATCAGCCCACCTAGAAAAATCTTCCAGATAAATCACAATCTGAGCTACCAAGCTGAAGACTTTGTGTAACTCTCTTTGGGACACAGTTTGACCCAGAATACCAGAAAAATGATATGATTCTGTCATTATCAATATTGGATTGCATTCTTGGATTTGATAAATATTGGATACCTTTAAGTTAAAATTATGCTAAATATGTAAGTAGCTATGCACATAAATCTATACACACCCACATGTCTCTTCCTAAATAGTCCATGAGCCATGTGATTGGTGTTTATTTTATGTGTTCAGATTTGATATGTAGATCATAATGTCTATGAAAGATATATTTTTAAATATCATTTCAAAAGAGAAACAATACAACATTAAATGGCACTCTCTTTTTGGAAAATCTTGTTCAGAATAACTTACATAGTATTCAAGTAAAACAAGATAATGTACATATGCTCTATTCAAAAAAAATATACTGCTGTATTAGCTGCACGAGAAACGAAATCATTATAGAAAAATCAGAAGCCTAAGCTTACTGTGTTTTATATTCCTCTTTTAAAGCAAAAAGAAAGAAACAAACGAAAACATAGATCCATTTGTTTTGCTTTCCTTTCTGACTATAAGTTTAACTGGAAGTATTGCTTTTACTTTGTGAAATAGTAAGCACTGCCTCTCAGCCTGACTTCTGTGCCCCTTTCTTGAATAGAAAGCAGTGCAGGAATATCTAAATAGAAATCAACTGTTCATAGAAAATAATGCAAAAGAAACAAGAAAACACATGGATTTCATTGGCTTCTCAGAGACACAGTCAATGAACTGCAAACGCCAAAGCACCTCTGAAAATTTGCCTGGGCAAGCAGGCCTGTGAGCCGTAATGGGGAGGCATGTCTCTGTCAGCTTAGGGAGCTGCAACTGTTATACAAGGTGGTTGGAGTGTGATCAAGGGAAATTCAAAAGGGAAAGATTATTTCAGGACCATAGAGCATAAAAATAAAATGTAAAAAGGCAGATGAACGTGTGTTTGTTCTATTGGGCAGAAAGTATCTATTTTCAGAAACAAAATTGCCCTGTACTTTCTTAGGGGCGGCAGAATGTGCCTAGTCTTTCTACTCAGAATTTTTACAGTGTATCAAGCCTTTAAAAACAAACAAACAAAAAAACCACAGATCAGTAGAGCACACTGTTAGTAGTGTGACTGAGTAATGAGTCTCGCTGCATTGGATTGTATAAAGACACCTATATACTATTTCAGAAGACACTTTCTTCATGGGAGCCATGGGAAACTACATAGTTATTCAGCATGTTCCCTAAGCCCCGAACCTCAGTGGTCTTCAGGCTACCAGGGACAGAAACCTTGGCTCTCCTAAAGGAGAGTTTCTGGTCCTGATTGCTAGGACACTGCAGCCTAACCTGTTCTCCATTAGCTTTCATAGGCGGGGAGCCGAGCATCGAGCTGCTTGGCTGAAGACACAGATTTGCAAGGACTTCTAACTAGATATGATGATAGATGCCCTAGCACAGTTAATTTTATAAATATCTATCAACTTCATAACAGCAACAAATTATTTGTACACACATATGCACGGGCACATGCCTACACCCATGCCCACACATTCACCCCCACACACGCAAGCATGCTCGGCATTAAGTCAGTAAGGGACTCTCCATGGGCAGAAGACCCGTGAGAGATATGACAGGAGAGGGAAGCAGTTAAAGGGTAATTTTATACCACATACATCAATATGTATGAAATGTATATTAATATATGAAAACGTCACAATAGGTTTATTAATTTTTTTGTTTTTGTTTTTCGAGACAGGGTTTCTCTGTAGCTTTGGTGCCTGTCCTGGAACTAGCTCTTGTAGACCAGGCTGGCCTCGAACTCACAGAGATCCGCCTGCCTCTGCCTCCCGAGTGCTGGGATTAAAGGCGTGCGCCACCACCGCCCGGCTAGGTTTATTAATTTTTATATTTAGTAAATAAGTTAATAATGAACCAGACAAGCTGTCACAGATCTTTAATACCGGCACTTATGTGGGGCCGGAAAGGGGGACAGGGGTGGGGAGGAGAGTCTGTTTCTCAGAGAATTGGCAAGTATGGTCCATACAGTTTTAGGCCAGACCATGCCTCAAAAGAGAAAACTAAAAGGAAGATTAGAAAAATAAATAAATAAGTTAATATTAAAAAGGAAAGTGACTTTCGTGTAAAGTTTGCATTATAAAGGTTTCTGTGTGTGGTACAGATAATAGAGAAAGAGGTAGAAAGCGAATCCATAGATGTGATTGAAAATTGGTAAAACTTGTGGAAAACTCCTCCTCATTCCTTGCTACCTATGAGATCTCGAGCTCAGTTCGTGAAGTGCTTACCGGCCTTGCAGTCAGTTCCAAGATCTCGCATTAAAAGGCCAGCACTGAGGCATTTTCCCAGAGAGAGTAGTGGTGGGAGAGGCAGATTCCTGACCAGCTACCAAGTTTACTTGCAAAATCCCAGGACAGTGACTCTGTCTTTTAAAAAAGTGGAAGATGCCTAAAAACACCTAACTTTGTCCTCTGACCTCAAAAGCTCACGAATGTATGCACTTATGTCTGCACACACATGTGCACACCCACACAGGCAAACACACACACTCGCATGCATGCACACACACAGAGACACACACACACATGTGAATGCATGTATACATATTGTGTTAACTTTGTCTTCTCCAGACAATTGTAATTGCCTGTGTGTCCTCAATACATTCCTCTGTGATAGTGTGGTAGTATACCGAATTTTGTAACAGCACCAAGGATTCTGGAAAATGCTATTTGTTTGTTGTTGATTGGCTTCACTTTTTTCTTTCTTAAAGTGACAGAGAAAAGACTAGTATCTGCAATCTTCTGTCAGTTTTAACTGGGGTCTCTGTCCCTATTCTAAGTAACAAAGTGACTCTCTGTGGACTGAATTCCAGTAGCCTCACCCTCTTCCTTCTTCCAAGCAAATTGTGCCTGGGCCCCACCCTGGCTCTCAGATGAATGCTTTGCTTTTTTATCTTACCACATTGTATAATTTGGGGAAGAGCCAAATGTTTCCTTAGGGATTCTTTGCTCCTGCTGTAATCTTGGGAGAGAATAAAAAAGATGCAAAGGAAATAGGAAACAAGCTTTCTCCCTTTCTTCAGGGAAAGTTCATTGAGATGCAAAAACTGAAGCATATGGGAAAATCAAAGCCCTCAGTCTACAAGTTTGGAAGCATTTCATCAGTCTGTCTCTCTGTCCGGTCCCCATCTCCCTTATTCCTCCCCCTTCCACCCTCATCCCCTCACTCTTCCTCCTCCCAGCTTTAGATTAGTGTGTTGAATATAATAGGATTTTTAAATTAAGATGTGTGTCTTATTTCTTAAGAATGTGACTTCTTTATTTTTCTATTAAAAGAAAAGGCACCATTAGTTTTTAATGTTGCATCATGAGCAGTGAGATGTCTCAGTGGGTCAAAGAGCAGCCTGACTCAAATCGTCAGAACCATGTAAAGGTGGAAGGAGAGCGCTGACTCACAAATTTGTTCTCTGATTTTCCACAAACAGGCTGTGACATACCCTACCACCCGCCCCCCCCACATGTACATACAAATGTAAATGCAACATTTTTCAATTTCTTTCATCCATCTTCTTTGAAAACTTTAGACATGTTAATGATAATTACTAATGAAACCTCTCTAAGCGAATCAGATATATTTTCATTAGAAATCCCATTTTGCTAGGCCTTCCGATTAAAAACTGGTTCAGGACAGCCAACTAAATTGAGGCTTCAGAGGAGCAAAGTTATTTTCTTTAGTATTGGGACATAATTCTTTGCAAAAAATATACCTGTACTGGAAAGTATTTTTCATTCATCTGAAATCCATTTACCTGATGATGCTCCATGAAAAGAAGTTAAGTATGTGGAAAGTTATTAGGTAAATATAAGTTATAAGTTATAGATGGAAGCATCTATTGCACTGCAGTTAAGCTGAAACAATAGAATAACTCAAAATGAATACAATCAAAATGGAAACTTGGCTGAGAGTATGAAGACAGTATCAGATTTGATGGCTAATATTATGTGTCACAAAGGTAGTGGCTTCCACAGTTCTCATACGGCACAGCTAGGAAGAGCCGGCTCCCTGGAAGCTTTGTTGAAGCATAGCTATGACGATGTTACAGGGAAATAGGACTCCCTTTGGGGTTTTAGTCACATTAATAAAAGAATTTAGAAATGGATTCTGAAGAAAGTCCCAGAACCATCTTATTCAAATCTGAAATGAAACTACTGAAGAGACAATCTGTAGATCTCAGCAGCTACCAGGAGAAAGAATTTAGAAGAGAAAAAAACCTGCCTTTGAAAGGTAGGACTTTGGACACCCGTTGTGTTCAGTGATGGAGGCTGGCCAGCAGCCATGTGGTTGATGAGGAAGGAGGCCTCCAAACTGAGCAAACTCAGACTGTCAGGGAAAGCAGGCCAAGGCTTTGGTTGTATCTGTACTGAGATTAAAAAGAGGGAAAAAAGAAAAAAAGTTGAATTAGAAATAAAAAAAAATTTTGCATTATAGAAAATCTGTAAGTGAGAACATTAGGGACGGGTGTCTGGAAAGAGTAAATGTGTTTTCTCACTAATGAGATAATTATTCGTCCTGTTTTCTTAGCACATCGTTGGGGAAAGCAGCCTTTCTGGCCAGGTGATTGGCAGGCCAGACAGATTAACTCTTAAGGACGGAGACAATAGTATACAAAATTATGAACTTTGGAGCAGATTAGAATGGCATGTCTTCATCAATAGCTAGAGGTAGGCTCTGTTCTTTGGGAACAGGAAGAAGTGGCTTTCCTTAGAAATTATGTTACTTTATTTATTTGTGTGTGTGTGTGTGTGTGTGTGTAACCATGCATGTGTACGTGTATGAGTGCATGCATATACACATTTGTTTGTGTGTACATACATGCGAGTGCATGTGTGTGTGTGTGCATTGGGATGGGGAACAAAGGGCTCATGCCATGATAGGCTTGTAGTGGTCAGAGGAAGGTTTTCAGGAGTTGATTCTCTCGTACCACCACTGGGTCGCAGCAATAAAAGGCAGATGTCAAGATGTCAAGTTCCAACACCCAATGCCTTCACCTGCTGCTGAGCCATACCCGGAGACAGGATATAGCTCCCCCTTACTGAGAGCCTCAAGAAACTCTTACTGTCGCCTCCTTTTCCTGGGGAGTTTCAAATCCAGAAATGACAAAGCTGGTGCTACTGTTTTAGTGTTCACAGGGCAAAGGAAGGCGAGGTCCAGAGTAAACCAAGAG
This sequence comes from Chionomys nivalis, assembly GCF_950005125.1. Lineage (NCBI taxonomy): Eukaryota > Metazoa > Chordata > Mammalia > Rodentia > Cricetidae > Chionomys > Chionomys nivalis. The sequence continues at coordinate 23,705,859 of NC_080088.1, forward strand.
GGAGAAAGGGGTTTATCTTCAACAGTCCCAGTCATGTCTGTGAAAGTCAAGTCATCTAATCACCTTTGAAAGGCTGTACCTCTGTGGACATAGCACACAACACTTGCTAGAAAAGGAATAAGAGATAATTAATTCTGAATCTAGTCTATGGTTCCCAGGGCTCAGAATGACAGATTCAGGTTGTGTGGGTGACATGTTTTATTGTTGAGTGATTACACAAACTTTGACAGTCACAAAACAGAAAAGACATAAATCAGTGCATTTTCTCACCCATTGGTGTGCATAACAGGTAGGTGTGCTAGAGAAAAGTGGGGAAGTCTCTGCTACAGACTTCAGAAGCTTTCAGAGGATGTTCTTGGCTTCGAAGTGGTGGAAGTTATTGATCCTCTAAGTTAATGTATTTTTTAACCTGATAGCAGATCAAATGATAGGTCAACAGCAAAGGTAAGAAATATATGTCTATTGCATGACTAAAGATAAGCAGAGAACATTTGGCTCTCAATTGCAACATCCCAACTCTCCCTATCTTGAATGCCTCACCTGTGGGCCAGTCTGCAGATTCTGCAATAGAGGTCTGGCTTTTCCAGGGAACTCCCTGAGCACACCTCTTAATTTTGTCGTGCTGGGCTTGTGTCTAATGCAATATGTTTTGAGGAAACAATGAGCCTTCACTCAAATTACCTTTATAAATGTGTACAACTTATCAAATGATTCCTGAACCAAATTTCTGCACTTCACAACATAAAAGCAATAATAGGAATCAGTTTATTCAGGCACAGTATCCTAGCAAATTGGAACGTACTTTCATATCTGCGACTTCAGGGGGTTGAGGGACAAGAAAGACTAGGAGGAAGAAAGGAGGATGCAGTGTGACAATGAACAGGGCGATGAGGGGGGTTTTCCTCATCCATGAATGTGTAGACATTGTTTTCCTCTGCAGACTATAGCAATGGATCTTCCCATCCAGGGTCAGAACTACATTTCTTTTCAGACTGACTGATGGCTTCTCTGTAAGGTAATAAGCATGCTCCATGATAGCTTGCACAAAAACCATTTGCCTTTGAACTAGCTAGGTAGGGCTTTTTCTCTGCTGAAGGATTAGGAGTGAGTGGCAAGCTGAAGAAGAAGGGGAGGAAATGACAGTTTTCAGAGGAGCTCATTAGAAGATTAGTCTTTAATAGTTGTTGGGAGGGGAAATGTAAATTTAAGAACTTAGTAATGACTCATTAATTTATTTCACAAATATTTGCCGAATGCCTAAAATGTTAGTCCTTAATGGATGAACAAAGACAACACAATCCGTGCCTTAATGGAATTTTTAGCTTAAAGAAGAACATTAATCAAATAATCTCACAAATGTGTGGCAACCTATAATTAGAAAACCAGAAAAGTACACTATTACACACAATGGTGGGGCAACAGTATGTTAAGGCAGGAGATTCATTTCAAATTGCCTGAAGGGACTGCAACATGAACGATTAAACAACAACAACAGAAACCCACAGTGATATCCTTTAAAGTTTGTGGAGGGAGACTTTATGTAGAACAGTCACTGTAGGCAGAGTTCATGGCAGTATAGCGATATTTTGAAAGCAATCCTAAGCACAGCATGGGAAAGTAGGAATTTGCAACCAAGAGTAAGCAAAATCAGTGGATGGCAAATTACTCAGAGGAAACACTGGGTGCAAAGGAGAGTCTGGCTAAGGCAACACAACAGAATTTCTACTGAAAACAGCTTGAAGAGATTAGACACTGTCTCTGGGGTGTGGTGGACAATGGTGGGTATTCAGGGTAATAGGTAGAAGTATAGAGACTCAAGATAATACTGAATTTTACAAGATAGTAAAGGCATAGACCCAGAAAAAGGAATCTAACTAATGTTTGGGAACGCAAAAGACCTTATGGATTGAACCCAAATCCTAAAGTTGACAGAGTTAGACAAAGAGCTTGTGGAGGATTTACATAAAGATGGATTTTAGGAGCCAAAAAAACTGAAAGTTGACCCCAGCTAGGGCAAAAAGTTCTCTATAAAGAAAGTTTGCAACAGAAAACTGGACCCACAGAGCATGTTGATGTGCATTAACAAAAAAAAAAATCATAATAGGAAGAGTTCAAAGAGTGACACGATTTGCATTTGAGAAGACGAATTTGGAAACTTAAAAGAACATGGATTAATGCTCGTAGAGGCTTGTGAACACTTGTCTGGGTGGTCTGTACTTTGCTGTAGCTTAAAGTCATGTGAGTCTGTGTAAATACATAGTGGCAAGTGTGTGCAGGGCTAGATAGTCAAAGGTCTGAGGATTGGGGAGTCATAGATTGCTTGCATAACTCTTTCTTGTAATACACAAGCACCTCTATGAGCTAAATATAAGTGGCTAAACATTGTTCTGATGCAATGCAATTCTAGTACTACAAAATTTTTTAGTGTATTGTTATGCCATATGACATAATATAGGGGTGTTTTTATTAAAAGGTATTTAAAATGTAAAATAGTGTAATTAGTTTGCAGATTTTTTCTACTTGATAATGTCCACTCATGTTTTAATTGTTGAATGAGTTTTGAGTATTGACTAGCCGTGAAGCCTTTCATTTCTTTATTTTTCATTGTTTTTGTTGGCTGTTGTGGCTTTAGTCTATACTAAAGGAGTCCTTAATCTAAATAGAGCTACTGCTTAATCTAAGTAGACACTGGGGAATCCTTTCTGAGTTCTTAGGCTCACTAATAAAATAATTTAGAAACAGACCCAGAATGAAGCTTAAGTCTTATTTTAGTTATTTAAGAAAGAAGCAAGGTTGGCTATCTAAATATCTCAGCAGTGGTTAGGAGGAGGAACAGAACAGGATAAATGAAAACCATGCTTTTGCAATGAAGCTCAGTGTAAAGACTATCGTAGAAGGAGAAGAAAATGAGGACTCTCTTCTAAGAAAGGGTGGGAGAGTCTGGAACACTAGAAATTTAATATCCAGGGCTTGCCCAGTTTCCAAAAGAGAAAGGGATGGATTCAGAAAAAGAGAAAGTTGCATTTGTTTAAGCTAGGAATTGGAAAAGGAGAATGACTTCACAATGCCACCTGATGAATTATTGTAAGCAGCGGAATTGGGGACATGGGTAAGTGAAAGGGTAAGTTCATGATTTCATTGAGGGATAATTAGTTCCCCCCTCTCCTTAGCATGTCTTTAGATGAATCAGGTTTTTTGGAATGTTGATTGGCAGACCACCTTGGATTAAATGTTAAACAGGGTGCTATAGTATGTAGTGTTTTGTGTGTGGTAGAATGTCAGGTCTCCACCCAGGGCCAGACAGGTACAGCTAAGACTCTGTTTTCTAACCAGGAGGGAGCAGGCTTATGTTCAGGGGCCTCAACAATTCTCTGACTCTCCCAACACATGCATGGTAGTGAATGAAAGGGCAGAACTGTGAAAGTTCCATGTAGCATTACCAGGAAAACAGAAAGGAAGGGTCTGTCCTTACCGATCTCTATACCAGCTAATATCTAGCTAGCTACTTGTGGTACTTTGAAAGTAATTGCCTCCCATAAACTCACTGGGAATGGCACTAATAGGAGGTGTGCCTTTATTAGAGAACATGTGTCACTGTAGAAGCAGGCTTTGAAGTCTCATATATGCTGAAGACACACCCAGTGTCTCAGGTCACTTCCTATTGCAATTCTAAAGGGGGAGAGAGCTGCTCACAAAGGATAAAGAGATAGCTGTCTGAGTTTCTGATTTGAAAAAGTGGGCAGATTGATGCTTTTAAAAGTCTTGGAAACAAGAATTTAAAGAAAAAAATCATGAGTTAGAAGACACTGAGTTTTAGTGTATTACTGAGACATATGTGTGGTGATATTGAACAGCAATTAAGAAATCTCTGAACTCAAACCCAAAGTGAGAGCCTGGGACTGAAGAGAACAGTCAGTGGTTAAGAAACCTATGCTTTTGCGGAAGATCCAAATTTTACCACGAGGCTCATGGCCTACTGGTGAGGTCCCGGCGCATCTGGCTCCTGTGGTGCTCCATGGCTTCTCCCTGACTCCGCCTCCTTTCTTCTAGCATTCAGTTTAGTTTTCCCTGAGGATCTTTGCTCTACCCTATCACATGTCTAAAATAGCTTCTTTATTAACCAATGGTATTCACAGCATACATAGTGAAATCCTACATCACATTCTGTTGGTTGGAGAGATCATAGGTTGCAGGTAGCCCTCAGTCCAAGGAACAGCTTTGATTGTTGGTAAAATCTGTAAGTCCACAGTTTGCTGGTCAGTCCTGCTCTCTTAGGCTTGTGCAGCTGCTTCTTGATCTCTCAGTGTTCAGGGATTTTAACCTAACAGATACCAACATTTTTAGAGGTTGAGGTAACAAAATTTTGATATGTTCTATGTAGAGCAATTGTCTTGATGGCAAGAGGTCCAGTCAAGTAGCAAGGCACTGTTCAGATGCTTCAGCATAAGCCAACAGAATGTTGGGGTTCAAGAGTTCGCTCCTGAATTATGAACATTGGTTGCTCTCTTGGAGGACCCAGGTTTGATTCCCAACAACTTGGTGGCTCACAGTTGTCTCTACCTCCATTTTTAGAACACTGGGTGCACTTTTCTCTCCTCTGTGGACACTGGGCCTCACATGCTGAAGAGGCACACATGTATGTAAAATATGTAAAATGTACTTTACATAAAAATCCTGCTTCTTTTTTTTTCTCTGCCTTCTCAACACCAGCACTGCAAATAATCGCTATTATGTGAGCTTTTCTATGTCGATGCTGGGGATCAAACTGAGGACCTCATGCTTGTGTGGCAAGCAGTTTATCAAGTGGATCATCTCTCTATCCCACTTGTTGATTGAGAACACCCAGTATATAGTGTTTTGTTATAGAAATAAAAGATGAAGAACCCCACTTTGAAGCACTGCTTCTTCCACTTCCTCTACAATCCTACTGCTCACTATTGTACATACCACATTTGGAACTGAAGGAATACTAACGTTAGTATTATTGTATGCATCTGTGAGTATGTACAATAACAATGAGAGCAGGAAATTGCTGTCTAAATCTTGCTGAAATGGTGCTTAACTAAAGGGAAACATTTCTCACATACAAAAGGATGTGTAGGGAGGAAGTAACTGGATCAGTGTTGTGTGTCTGAACATCCTTGGTGTGTAGTCTTTCTGTTCCTTCCCTTTCATCTACTTAATGATTGTTTCCTAGAACTTACTGAGAAACAGTTATACATCAGAAATAATTCTGACTCAGTAAGGTTGATAGTTGAACCCTTGGTAGTTTTTTTTTTTTTTTTTTTTTAGAATGTCATAAAGAACTCAGCATGAAAATTTAATGGTGCTATGGAGATGCCTAGAGACATATTCTCTTAGTCATAGAGCTATCAGGGGTAGATGAAGTGTCTCAATTCTCTGGAACAGGCAATGGTCATTTACTCTGGGTCTGTGGGATGTACCATGTGTAGCAGTGAAAATCCATGTAATAAACTTGTGGTTGAAATATTACCTCCAGCTTCTAGACGTTTATTCTGTTCACCCATTGATCCTCTGCCAGGGATTGTATTCTCATGAATTCTCAGAAAACTGAACCTTCTTCATGTCTGACACATACAATTAGCATTTACATCGATAGTTAACTGATGCATTTAAGCCGTATATTATAATTTGCAGAACATTAGCTTTGCTTATACACTAGAACAAAACCCAATGTGATTATAGCGGAATTGTACATTTTAAGCATAGCTTGCTATTTTCTGTCTTGCCCAATTTTCTGTTCATTTAAACATTTCTTAGAGTGTTAACTATCCATGAAACAAGTATTTTTTCTACTGTGTGTATTCTGTTGACAAGTTCTGAAGGTCTTAGCTTAAAATTATCAAGCATCTTTATGCCCTATACGTTTTTATCTGTATGAAATTTTATCCACACTGCCTTTCCTTTCTTATGAAAGTCCTTGCAAACAAGAAAATGGAACAAGTATAGTAAAGAGGACAATTTTATTCTCTTGGAAAATAGATAAGCTTGTCTCTGTATCTAAAATATAACTGTTGGTAGTGAATTCATAAAGCTTGTTTATTTACACAAAGAACAATAAATTGTTGTTTCAAAAACCATAATTTAAACTTGAGTTTTTTCTGCATAAAATGAAACTGCAGAGTGGAAATATCTTCCTAGGTTCTGGTAGTTTAGCTAAAAATCCTTATCATTGGATTTGTTTAAATGAACGTTCTCCTTATGATTGGCAGGGATTAAGGTCATATTACTAAAGGGGCTTTAAGCTAAGCTTCTCTTTCTCATGAATAATGCCAGCTCTCTTATTTATTAATGGTGTTTTTGACAGGTGTCAGTTCAAAATGTATATGTACTTTTGCAAGAACTATTTAAACTCTGTGTGAAAATGGAGATAGCATGTATGTGTTCAACCCACAGAACTATGATAAAAACCATGGCTTATATATGAGTTTAATGCAACAAACTTACAACTGAAGCAGAGCCTCTCAATTTTAGATTTTCTTAAAATAAGCTAGTATGGATTATGAGAAAAATTGCAGAGGTTACCAAGACATATTTATTTATATCTCTTGTAGTATAAAAGCCCATCCTAAAGATATATATTTGTGATGAAGCAAATTGGTAGAAATGAGACTGCTTCTGAGTTAATTTTAGCCTATTGAACTGAACTTAGTCTATTGAACTGAAATAGTTCTGTGCAACTACACGCATGTATAATTCTACCTAGCTACCCAGCTCTTAGATAGTATTTGACTTAGTTTTACTTATATGAAAAGGCTTAGTTCCCCCAACCAGAAATTACTATCATATTTTCATTGTAAGTATTTTCACACATATAAAGTGAATATACTTCTTAAAAGTAGTTTAATATCAGCATGGCAGTATCACAGTGAGAACCACATCTAGTGTGTTACTTTTCGGGAGCAGTTGCCCTTTGGTGTGAAGGGGAACTTAAGAAAACCCACATTGTGTTTATGTGGGTAAGAGAAGTTGTGGCTGATAGCTGTCCTCTCTTCAAGGAGAAATTGCACAGTTCGGATTTATCCAAAGACAGAAGACAGGCTTGTGCCCTCTGCCTTGTTCTCCTCTCAGCTCCTTCCCAGAACTGACCCTGCAGCTTCCTTAAACCAGAAAAGCTGGGACTTTTACAGACTATGTGTGGATGAAATGGAGACCTCTTTTTATTTATTTTTTAAAATGTCTTCTAGTTCTCGAGGTTTAAAGAAACACAGAAGTCTAGAAATCTGTGTTTGAATGAGAGATGAATGGAGTTGAAAGGATTTGGTCAGTCTTAGTGAAGAGAAGGAATTGATTTTCCGTGGGAAAAACATTGCTCCTAAAAAGAACACTGTACTTAAAACACAACTGATCACAATCTAAGCAACTTGTTTGGTTTTAATTAAGGTGCTCTTGCTTTTCCAGTTCAGGTTGGCGCCAAATTCCTGCTTTGGTCTACCTGGAAGCTCAGTTTACAGCAGGCTTGTGTCTTCAGGCCTGGTTAGGAGTGCATATTTACATGTAAGATTTTTTTTTCATTTATCTGCAATATAAAATCGAGTGAAAAGCAGCTATACCTGTGTCTTACAACTTTGCACTGCTTACACTCCCTCAGCTCTCATAATGTGTAAACCTGGCAATATGGAGCTGGGAGTAGAGGCACATTCCTCTAATGGCGGTACTTTGGAAGCAGAGATAGGAGGATCTCTCTAAAGTTGAAACCAGTCTTGTCGGGTACATTGAGACCCTGTCTTGTCTGGTAACAGCAAGGAAACAAAGAAAAGCAGTGGTAGTACCGAGGTGCGCCATCAGCTCAGACTTTATATTTTGAGTCACAAAGTCACAAGCTGCAGCAGGCACTTCTGAGGATAAGAACTCCTTAACATCCTTTGAAGTAGATGAGGAGGGTGAGCAGTTACAGGAGTTCTCTTAGGAACTTTTCTTTAGAGCCACTGACAGCAGGCTGTGTTAGCTATGCTGTTGTATAAGACAAACTATAAAAACACAATTTGAATTGTTTTGCAGCAGGTATGTGCACATGACAACTCCTCATGATTAGCACCAGAGTTAAGAGTGTAAGGCTTTATTGATGTGGCCCACCTGCTCAGTCCCTGAAGCCCTGTGAACGGTCACTTTCCAGTGAAAGCTTTCTCTGTTCCCCTGTGGCTGGCTGCATGTTCCTCCTACATGCACATGGAAAAGCCAGAAGCTTAATTGTCTTATCTTACTCAATTTAAGTAATCTATATATTTTGCACCTCTTTCATTGTACTACTGCCCACAGGACAGTGAATTTCTTGAGGGATACTCAACAGTAATCTTACTTAATCTCTGTAGACGTATCTTGCCTTTGGATATCAAAATTGCCAACTCCTGTTCACAGAATAATGAGCCACTTCTGTAATTCAATTAATACAATTCTGCTTGGCTGAAGTATTTTAACCTAAATGTCATTTCTCCCTGAAATGAATCATATTGTAGTTAGGCAACGATGTCACCCAAAATTAGTTCCTCATTGTTATTAAGTTAAAACCTAAGTCCAAATCTTTTTTTTTACTTCTAAGCTAATAGAGATACATAAATGTACATACACAATAAAGTTTTAATAAATTAATTATGAAATAAAAAATATTTCAGAAAATCATATCTATATTTTTTATTGTTAAACATAAAAAAATTAGTGATGCAGAACAGAAATATTTAAGAAGAATCATCTTTTTAACCTTTGAACCTATTCTTGTTATGGGACTATTTACTACAGCCAAATTATGGAATGAAAAAAGCCTGCCAACAGCACATGGATGGAGAAACGAAAGGTGTCACATATAGAGAATAGGGTCTATTCATCCTAAAGAAGGGCAAGCTGAGGTTTGCCTCAGAGAGAAGGAAGGGTTGTCATGATGGAGAAAAGAAACCAGGACAGAAAGACACACATCATCTTATCTTCTCTCTTATGTGCAGTCTCGATCTTAAACATGCCGTGAAAATCCAGACATGATGGTATATGCCTATAATGCCACCTCTCAGGGAGAGTGACAGAGGAGGATCTAAGATTCTGAGGCTGCTAGGGCTCTATTGTGTAGTAGGAGGCTGCTTATTTGTTCCCAGCTGCTCAGCCTCGAAATAATAACACAGAAACTGTATTATTTACAATACTGATTGGTCAATAGCTTAAGTGTATTGCTAGCTAGCTCTTACACCTAGAATTAATCCATCTCCATTATTTTATATTTTACCACGAGGCTCGTGGCCTACCAGCAAGGTTCCAGCTGGCAGCTCGCATCTTTTCCCTCCGGTGGCTACATGGTGTCTCCCTGACTCCACCTTCTTTCCTGACAGCATTCAGTTTAGTTAGTTTAGTTTTCAACGCCTAGCTCTATTCTGCTAATCCACTGGCCAAAACAGCTTCTTTATTCATTGACCAATAAAAGCAACACATATACAGAAGGATTTCCAATACCACTAGAGCAAGATTCTGTGTAAAAGCAAAATAACACGACAGCAAAAATAAACTATACAAAAACAAAAGTAAAGGGAAGACAAAAGAAGACCATATTGAGAGTAGAGGAAGTAAAACCTGGAGAGCGAAAATGGACCAAGATGGGAAGAGTGACTCATTCAATGGTAGAGGAGTGACTCCCATTGATTTTTTCTACTTAATTAGCACAACTGCCCCAAATATAAGATGTATGCCACAGTCATTCCTTTTAAGCTAACACCATCATATTTTAGGAGAGCTTTAGGTACCTTGCCAATGGATATGTTATGGTGATTCATCTCTACTTGCGGCAGAGCCCAATCCTCATTCAGTTTTACTGATAGATAAGTATTCAATTACACACTGTATACAACCTGCGTATTGTTTGCTACATTTCACTAGTGGAATCCAATTCCGACAGACATTTATACACAAGTCAATAATGTCCCCAAGACCATATGAAAGCTGTCAGGCCATGATCTATGTTAGACCCGAGTGGCCATCATGCCATGTTGTTTAACTGACTAAAGGTTATTAACTTACTGTAATGGGAGTCCGATATCTGATTCAGTTGCTCATATCCATTTCAAGCAAAACTTGCCATTCATTTGGACATAACAACACTTAATACCAGTGACTAATGGCAATAGTTCTCCAGTGTTGCAGCAAAATAAAGAAATTCAGACCAAACAGAAAAGATACAATCAAGTGTATTATGTAGGTGGGGGAGAATTCTTTGATCTGGTGTGGCTGTCTGGAGTTTTCTCTGAGCAGTAACTTAGATCATGGGTACATTAGCAGGATTTATCTATTGAATTCTTCACACAATATCACCAGGAGTACCCAGTGCTTAAAAGTAGACTGTTGAGAAGATGAAAATAAACTCCATGTTTATTTTCTATGATAGTGTAGGCAAGACATTCTCTTTATTCTAAGTCAGAAGGGAAGGAACAATTTTGAGAACCAGAAGTCTTATCACAAAGCCGTAGTTGGTCTGTCTCCCTGGCGTACATGCATTGACACTGAGCGAGAATGTCCTGTTCACTGGCTACTAATTCAACAAATCTTTGCATGCCAATTCTTTGAGTGCCTATAAGGTAGATTCTTTAATTATTCTTAGTTTATAGAAAAAAGAGAAATTGAGAAATTTACTCAGGTACACAGTGGAAATAAAAAACAGAGAAGCCAGAATTGAGGGGTAGAGTGGGAATGACAAGAGAAATTTGTTTCCAGTGACTGAAAGATAAAACTCTTGGTTAAAAAAAATTACACCAAGAATATGCTACATAAAAGTACAGAATTTGAACATAATTCTAATCTATGGTTATTTATATAGGTGATTATAGGTGATAGCTGCACAAAAGGTGGTTTATAAGTAAAGAGATGGAAATACCTTTGGAAACACATGCACACACACACATAAACTCAAGCACATATAGATAGCATTTGAAATTTATTGTATTTTACTGATATAAGTGTCATTTCTCAAGCTTTCATTGAAGCAATATTAGCTTCATTGAACTTTGTATGTCTCCATGTCCTGGAAACTGTAGTTGCTGGTACATAGATGTTTAAAAAATCTGTATTTAAGATTTGTTTAATTTCAGTGCCTTCAACAATGCATTCTTGAGCCATACCTTCCCACCTAGCATATCTCAGAAAGCAAGTTAACTATTGCTTCTTAAAACCGCCTTTGTATGTTATTACATAACCCATTGTGCTCATTGGCTTAGGGCTCTGAGCCATCACTCTCCACATAGGAAGACTCCACTCTTGCCTTTAGCTGGTGCCCAGGGTTCCGTCTCACAGCCCTTTCCTAGCACTGGTGCTCTCAACTAATCTCTTAACTGACAGTCAACTCGAACCCCCATTGGCCTTTCTGAGTCCCCTAGGAGCATCTCATTCCTGTGTCAATTCAGTTGTTAGCTTTCACCTTCTACCTCTCGGCTCACTGAAGAGTGGCAGATCATCTGTCTTTTTATCCCGTAAGGAGGAGCAAAGATGTTTGGGTTGCCCTAAAACACTCAGCAAGGACTTAATGGATAGTCACTTCTCAAACACTCTTTCTATTTCAACACTTTCCCTTTGTACCTCTGGAGTCGAAAAGTGAGTCTGCTAATAGTCTATATATGAAACAAGGGACTTATCGAGATTAATATCCTCACTGAGACATTTGAATTTCCTTCATTTTTCTAACCAGGTCCATTTCAAAATGATATTGTTCATTTGGAAGAAATAAAAACGATATATTTTTCCCTTTGGGAGATCAAATACACTATCAAAATGGATTATTAAACACCTTTCTGTCTCCTGCTGGAAATATCAGCATTGGCCTACTTGTACTGACTTTGTAGAATGCAGACTCATTATTTCTGCTGGTGGTGGCAGGGAGTATGGGGAACGGAAAGATGTAGGGAAAGATTAAAAAGACAACCAAAGTGAATTGTTTCAAGCATTGTTTCACGCTAGGTGAAAAAGAATAAATCTAAAAGAAGAAATGATAATGAAATGAAATGAAAAGGTAATGATAGATATGGCAGCTAGTAGATCATTTTAGAATTCACAAGGTAATAGAACTGGCAGTGTTTTCTTGGCATGCCCTCACTTCCCTCTTGCCCCCTTCCCTGCCTCACCTTTTTCTCCTCTCCCTTCTTTCCTTAGTCCCTCCCTCCTTCCCTTTGTCTCATTTTTATCACAGGAGTTTTCCAGAGACAATTTCAGTGGTGAATCTTTGTAGCTGTGGATTCCTTTAATTTTCACCATTGACTAGTAGAGTGCCAAATGACCAGTTTAAAACCCCAAACTTTGATGTCCTTTCTGCTCCCTACCCTAGCACCAGATAAAAGGGAGTAAGACCACAGTGTTCCTCTCCCCTTTTCCCATTGAAGAGACTGAGGCTTCCCCATGCTTTTTCCTAATGCTCACATTTATAATCATCAAGACAATGTTTATACTTTTCCTGTTTCCATGGAATCTATAGAAAAGTCTAAAGTACCCAGGACATCCCGTTAGCCCATGAAACCATTATCAGATTCTGGGTCTCTGGAGCCTAGCTTAGATCTTCAGAGATGCAATGCAGGACCATTTTCAACAGAAGAACTCTGCATGAGGGGCCTTTTAAATCTTACAGCTTCTAAACTTCCAGTGTCCCTTTGATGATTTCACACTCTGGCTATTTTTCCATCTTCCTGACATTCGCATTTCCCTTGAGGCATATATTACAGTACACACACTACTCAAGCTTAGATAATCACAAGTTTAGAGATTTGTGAAGATTTGAGCTCAGGAGAAGAAAAATGACTATAAGCAAGGGTATTTTTCAACATATCATAAACAGTCTCAGCCATTCCTGCATGCGTCTGCGTGTGGAAGAGCTTTCTCTCACTCACACGCCTTACCTGTACTGGAAATGGGTTTGATTTCAGATGTTTCTTTGTATTCCTTTGTTTTAGAATTCCAAGAAATTCATCGTAAAGATTTTCTGTTTTGATGATGGGCGAAGAGAGTTGACACTTGATGTTTCTGAACACTGAGTAAAATTTGAACATAAAATTTTATGTGTCTTGAGAGATGTGAGAAGACCTGGAGAGTGAATTTTGAAGTTCACACCCTCCCCACAGTAACAGGCATGGACTTCTCCAGAAAAGTGTCTTAGGTGCTTTGCAGAACACTCAGAATTTCGTGGGAGTTGGATATTTTAGGGACATGCCCAGTAAACATACCTGCAAACATGAAAGAAAGCTTTTTGTTGTTGTCTATTTTTGAGGTAGTAATTTAATTGCATTTCTCCCTTTCCTCTCCTCCCTCCATATTCTCCTATATTTCCCTCCCTGCTGTCCTTCAAATTTATGGCTTTTTTATTTATCAACTGTTGTTGCATACATATATGTATTTGTATGCACATATATATATTACTAAATAGAAATTGTTGAGTCCATATAATGCTCCTTGTATGTATGTTTTCAGGACTTACCATTGGGCACTGGACAGTCAGTTGGTGTCCAGTGGGAAAGGCCACTTCTTCCACTTCCAGCTTTTAGCAGTTGCTAAAATCTGCTTAGATTTGAGAACCTCTCGGACTTCTGCCTGTCCAGATTGGCATGTTCACTGGCATCATCCTTGTTCAGCTCACATTCAGGCAGTCATGTTGGTGGGATTTGATGGGTATAGCTCCTGATATTACTAGGAGACACAACCTCGCATAAAAATCCCTGTTCTTACAGTCTTTCTCTTCCTTTCTTTGAAATGTTCTCTGAGCCCTGAAAAAAAAAAAAATGAATCCCCAGTCTCCAGAAGTCACCAGCTGATTTAGTGCCTCAGTTGATGGGTCAGGGATGAAGGTAATCTTCCTCCTCTAAGCAGGAATGTTGACTGGATTGATCTTGTGCAGATATTGCTCAAGATGCCATTGTGAGAACAATGAGAGCAGTGGTCCCATGACATCTGTAAGCCACTTTGTATCTTTGGTCCTCGCTGACACCTGGCTCGTAGCCTCCTTGTTGCATCCTCTTCCCCAATGGTACCTCAACCTATTTCACAGGTATTCTATCACTTTACTTTCAGCAAAGTTACAGTGATGGCTTTACATAAATCCCTCAATATAGGGATTTACTTGTATGAAAGGAATACACAAAGAGTTCTATCAAAACCATGAGAAATACTCAAAATTGATGACAAACTAAGAAAAATAAAACATGATGATTTGAAATTTTCCCATGTAACCTCTTGTATAGCATGTTTCTAGAAACTGAGAAATGTTGTACAATATTACTTCTTTACCTGCAGAGTGTTCATTTCAGTGTGCTCTGGCAATGTGGAAGGAATCAAGCTTAATGAACCTGTGTGTGCATATATATGTATTTGTTCATATACATTTTTTCTTCCTCTATGATAGAGATTAATTAATAAATTATTCACTAGCATAATGACAAATATAATGAAATTGAGTAATTCACAGAAACTACTGAAATATACTTTAAACAGAAATGATTTGTTTCTGTAATGTTTTATTTACTATTTGGCTGTGGAAAATGTAAGCACATACAGCAAAAATATAGTTAAGTGTGTAATATGAACTTCTTTCATACACACTCTTTAACTATCTAGTCAGCAAAACGATGGTTTCTTTGGCAAGGTTAGTAGGCTGCTTAGTAAGGCAATAGGAGGGTTTTATTGAGTATCTCCTACATACTCAGCTAAAGTTTGGTCTTGCTGACTTTTCACTGGCTTGCATTAAAGCTGTTAACCTAAGAATCTTGCCACATCAGTGGTCTCTATTTTTATGTTGCAATCCATGGGGCTTCACTTCAATTACTTTCATTAAGAGATTTTCTTAAGAAAAAAAAAAGATTAAAACCAGAAAGGTCTCTTAGACCTGTCTTTTAGGTGGTCTTTTATCTTAACAAGAAACTAAATGAATGCAAGACACTCTTCAACTTACAGAAATAATTTACTGATAGTCTTTTTGTACCCATTACATAGAAGGCTACAGGATTCCTTAAGTCATATGCTGTAACTTATATGTCAAAATTCTTTGCCTGAAACATAAGGTACATGCAATAAATACCATCTTTTAAAATTTAGCAAACATACACCACTGAAAACGTCTATTCCACATTTTGCAGACTATATACAGTTTGAATAGTAAGGATTAGAATTACTGATATGAGGAAATAACTATAGTTTCTATTTATAAACAAAATATTACAAATCTAAGCTTTTTTCTTCCTTCCTTCCTTCCTTCCTTCCTTCCTTCCTTCCTTCCTTCCTTCCTTCCTTCCTTTCTTCCTTTCTGTTTTCACAATTCCAAATATTTAGCTCTTTCTTAGAGATAATTAATTCTGCGGAAAGTAGAAAATACTATCACATTCTGTTAGTATTCTGGCATCGAGGTTTCAAATATAAAGTTTGTTTTATTGTTTTTAATTGTTTGTATTATCATCTATCTAAGAATCTGGGTGACTTCCATTAGAATTGTTATGTTGTTTCAATGAATCCATAA
Organism: Chionomys nivalis; assembly: GCF_950005125.1. NCBI lineage: Eukaryota > Metazoa > Chordata > Mammalia > Rodentia > Cricetidae > Chionomys > Chionomys nivalis. The sequence continues at coordinate 23,721,334 of NC_080088.1, forward strand.
CTGTTACAATTAAGAATATTTTCACTATCACATTGTAATGTTTTTCTTGCGACCTTTAGTGACGGTACAAGAATATAGACTGTGCACACAGAGATAATTAATTTTCGTGATGAAGTTTAATATTTATAAGTTTCCTTAAAGTTAACACACTAGGTGTGTTAAGACCTTCTACAGATAGTGCTCATGCCCGTGCTTCATAGCTTTGTACATGACTTTCATCTGTGGGTGATCAGTGGGAATCACTCAGATGGTAAATCCATCTCTTGGTTACCTGAAGTTCTATAGCCTGGGAAAGGTCTTGATGGTCTTCTCTAAGCCTTATGTATCCATGGCCACATTTTGTTGGAGAGTTAAGTGATTTAGATGACCTTTCTTTAAAAGAGTACAGGGTCAACCAAAGACTCAAGTGACGAGTTCTATCCATAACTTCACTCTGAATCCTAAATATTAAATGTCAAGTCTGACCAAAAAAACTTTGTCCTGTGAAGTGAAACCAGGCCTATGACAGTTTCTTTATTAACCAAATGGTATTCACAGCATACAGAGGGGGATTCCACTGTATGTGATGATAATATTACTTTATTATTACATAGGTAGTTAAGTTTTGGTGAGTGTGTCTTAGTGACAAACATCATAATTTGTGAAAAGCATTGTACTTAAATTCTATTTTATTACCTATGTAGGATTTCCCAGAAGAAGGTATTAGTATGATCTCCATTTTGGATATGAAACAAATAATACATTATAAAGGTTAGATAACTTTCCTAGCTCATGAATGACTTAACTGAACTGATTCAAATATAACTTTAGTGTTTGCTTTCATAAGCCTAACAAGATTCCAGCTTATAGCATTTTCAACATTAACTTAAACAGTAGCAAAAATATGCCAAATTAGTTTCTCCTTTTTTTGACAAGTGAGGGAAGAAAGGAAAGAGAAAGTGTGCCTATGTGCAATCACATATTTTCAAAATATGTGAAACTATTAATATTTTAACATGGTAAGGAGATCAAGTAATTTGTTTGATTATAGTTTGCACCACAGACGGCCAAGCTACAGAGCCACTGTAGTGGTATTGCTTTTATAATTACATCAGACTGTTTTATTAGTGTTTTAGAATGATATGATATGATATGATAGTTGATTCAAATGTAGTGTTAAGACTATTAAGTGCAAAATAGATTTTAATATAGATACATCTTTCATAAATTAGCTTTGTCTATCAGAATTGGGAAAAGTTGAAAGTCAAATGAAGTTTTTTTTTTTAGTTTTGCTATAAAAGTGTTACTAATTTGCCCTAATACGTACCTATACTATGTATTCATATCCTTATAACTAGCTGTACCTCTTCCAAGTATAAGCTGACAGAACTGCACACACACACACACACACACAGAGAGAGAGAGACAGAGAGACAGAGACAGATCACATGAGAAAGTTATTGCTTTTTAAAAAAATAGAATATAATGGCATTTCCCATTACTATAACAAATATCTGAGAAAAATCTGTTTCTAAAAAGAAGGTATTTATTTGGGATAATGTTTTGAAAGTTGCTGTCCATGATCAATAGACCTGACTGAGCCGACTTTGAGGGAGTTATCATGAGAATTACGAGACACTAAGAAAGCTTTTGTCTCATTCTGGAGAACTGAAATTGAGAGAAACATCATTTCAGTTTCTGCCTCTTATTGGAACCTCTTATAGCTAGCAAATTGAACTTATTTCTTTGCTCTTTCTCTTGTGTTCTGGGATGTTGAGTCACTTTTTGTCCCAGGCATCTCTTTACTTGCACATCCTCGCTGTTCTGAATCCCACGATCCTGAGGCTGTGTCCGGGTAGAGAAACATTGCTCTTACTTCCAGAGTTTTTCTCTTTGCTGAAAACGGAGGGTCTAAGCTTATAAGGAAGAAATGCAAAATAATTTACTTGTAGTGAGAGGTTTTGCTTTGTTTTCTGTTTTGGTTTGATTTGGAATTTGTTCTTTTTTGTTTGTTTTGTTTTCCTTTGGTTTGTTTTTGTAAAATGAGACTCACGGGCATCTTAGATACTATTGGATATTTTGTTTTGTTTCTGAAACCCCTTTTCATGTTGCTTCTATTGCACTACAGAGTTTCCATGGTATTAATTCTAGCCAGGCCATGAATAACACAGTTTCAACTACTACAGCAGTAACTAGAGTCTGAAATAAGAGCTGTCAAAAGATAAACAGCAAGAATTAAAGAGCTTTGATGTCAAACTGAAGTTGGTGTTTGAGTTTGGAAGCCTATCTTCTATTCTTGGACCTCGCTAATCATATTGAAGTAGTTGTGGCTATTCTAATGCAGTTCCCAGGGACTACAGAAATGAGGTTGGGTCACTGCTGCTCAACATGTATCTTTAATAGACTGTTATCCAAACGCTGAAGTATTTGACACTGTAAGAAGGGCTTTACCGTCCTTCATTGTGCCAACTTTGTTGCTGTCACCCTTGACAGATCCTAATTGGGATTAATTTAGTTATGGGTGACAGAGTAAGCTGCAGCAGTAGCCTGCATTCTGTCATGGATCCCAAGTAGTTATGAGCTTTGCTTCTGCTTCAGGCAAAAACTTCACTGATGGTAGAAGGCTCACAACAGTATTTGCCTATTCTTTCATTGTTCTGACTTAATATACTCTTTCTCTCTAGGATGACCCAATTAAAAATTATCTATTGCAGAGGTATTTGGCATTGCAGTAATAAATATGTGTTCTGCAAATTTTAATCACTTGCCAGTCTGTATTAGCTTTTAAATTATTAATAAAGAGAAATCCATTGATTCCTCCACTTGTTCGAACATGAGTCTGACCTAATCCTGCCTCAGGCTTGAAGGGTTCTGAGATGAAGAGCAAATCCTTGAGCTAAACATTAATTTTGTGGGATTTAAACATAGTTCTGTTTTTTATTCCTAAAGGAGCCTACCCCTTTGTCTTTTGGTTTCTGAATTTGCTGAAGCATCAGTAACTTTGGTCTCTTTCATGTTATACACACAAAGCAAATCTTGGGCGAAACAACTTTGTGATGTGACTGAAATTTGACCTTTTTTATTTTGTTCTTAAATTGAGTATGCCTAAGTAGCAATACAGGACGTTTTAATACAAACTTTATTGTAAATTAGAGTGCCTTTTATTAATATTTCATTTTTATATTTTCTGTGTTGAAAATAATTTTGTATAGTTTCATTTCAAATTGAGGCTAATAGCACATTTAAATTTTTCAAGTTTTCCAATTGAAATCTCATTTCATTTTAATTTTCCTTAGTTCATTGACATAATATCAATTAATAAAAGTTTATTTGGTTGACCAAAAAATTGATTGATATGTCAGTCTCTCTTCTCTCCCTCTCCTGAGAGCCCAAGCCATGCCATGTAGGATCACAGGGTTTATTAAAAATAATTTTTTTGGAAAAACAGATATTAGACATTCAAACACTGTCGAGCAAGATAAGCTTTACTGCCAGATGATAAGTCATAAGGGTAATTACTGTTTTATCCTGTGTGTGCATGTTGTTTCTTAATAACAAGAAAAAAATCGCTTCATAGTAACAGTAACTACAAAATGACTAGAAATTAATGAAGAAGTTAAAATTATGTAAGCTGGTTTATACATGATTTCGTTTTTTTGTTTGTTTGTTTGTTTGTTGTTTGTTTGTTTGTTTGTTTTTCGAGACAGGGTTTCTCTGTAGCTTTGGGGCCTGTTCTGGAACTCCCTTTGTAGACCAGGCTGGCCTCGAACTCACAGAGATCCGCCTGCCTCTGCCTCCCAGTGCTGGGATTAAAGGCGTGCGCCACCACCGCCCGGCTTATATATGATTTCAATATCATGTTCCAAGGTGTACATCTGTGATGATGGGTGCCCATTTGCCAGGACTTCACATATTTTAAAATATTTCATATTTGGGGAAATGTATTATAATCTACATTATCTTTAGCCTGATTGAATATCATTTATTGTCATTCCCCATACCTCATCTTACTGCACAAGTACTAACTGTCCAGACTGTAATAGAAACATTTTGGTCATGACTTGCAACAAAATTAGGAGTTTCCTTTTTAGTGTTCCATGGTTACCTAATCTTAGATAAGTATCTGTTGGTTTATTTCTATCTAAATAATTGATTTTTAAAACTTCATATTTAATGTAAATGTTTGTAGTTAGAATGCGAGAAATGGAAGATTATAAGTGTTTATTTCACAAACTGTGACTATATGTATATATACATATATATGTATATATATAATCTTCCAACACATAGTAAACACTCATAGCTTTTTCTAATCCAAATTCTCAGGAAATTTGTTTCCAACACAATAATAGTGTTTCTAAGGCAATTGTGATCATAGTAACTTCAAAGCAGCAAGCATCTGCACTTTAAGATGGGCCAATGGAGGCTGACTTCCATCTTCCATAAAACAGCAATCTTGTTTTTCCCTGCTGCCACTTAGAAGGGCTTTCCTTGGGGACCTTGTTAGACGCTTTCATGTGAAGACCATTTGACCCACTTCTGATTAGTGTGCGAGTTTTCACCATAGTGGCTTCTGGGAGGGAGCGTCTGTTGGCTGGTCGCCTCCCTATTCTTGAAGTGGATGGAAATTCTCAGTGGAATATATTAAGGATAATAAAGGAAAGAAGAAACGCCCGTTAAAAGATGCGCAAAGTGTGGGACCACTGTTAAGAACACCAATGACAACATGCGTGTGTGCTGAGTCTTAAGAAAACAATAGAGCCAACTTCACTGTTTCCTATTAGTGCATAATGGAGTTTTGCTTCTCCATCCTTTTTCCTTTTCACAGCATTTTAGAAATAGCCCTTCAAAGGCGCAAGAGAAAATGACTCTTCCTCATTTCGTGCTGGTTTCATCTGCTTTTTATACTAATCACCCCTTTACATTAGTATCTTTCTTTATCCCCCTCTCATAAACACAAGATTGTTAACACTTTCAATAATGTGCTATTGTAACTTTTATAGGCGTACATGTGGAAACAGTATTTTTATGCTGTAATCCACCTTTTTTTCTGTCTCACACCCTCTTTTCTCCATATAAGACTCCCGTAGTCTAATTTTTCTTTAGGATACATCTACTTTAATATAACTGTGTATATCATAGTACATTCCATCTGCACTTTTCATTTCTCCCACTTTATTTCTTGAAAAACCAGAGCTGTTGCTAGGATAACAAAAATGATATTGAATAACTGCTTGCTTTACCCCTTTCCCAGAGGGGTGAGGAACAGCAGGTAGTAGAGCCCCATTCCCAAACCAGATGTTACTTTATTAAAAATTGAACATTTTGTAGGGAGTAGGAGGAGATTCATGCTTTAGATTGTTAGTAGAGACTTGAAAGATTGAGACTAAGAGTAGGGCAAGTTCACCATTCAGAATAAAGCTTTGCTAATGTTTATAACTAGAATTTATTTAAATAAAATTTTAGATATATCTGGACTCATAAAATTATTAAAGACTATTTAGATACGAAATAATTGCTACATTGAATGTTGAATTCAACAAGTATTTTTCTAGTCTTTGGGTACGAATGTACCTATTTAAATTTTTGTCGTTTTTAGATGTATAATAACATTGCTCTTCCTTGTGATTTTATTCTAGTACAAATAATCAAATTACTCAATTAAAGAAATTTAGTCATTGATACATGAAATCTTATCTAGTATTAGTTTATGTCATTTTAAGGTGTATGTATTATATGTTGAATAGATTGTTTTGTGTTTCTTTAAAGACACCAAATATGCTTCATAGATCCTAAAACATATATAATCCATAACTTTGAAATTATTGTCCTGTTTTGGCAATGTTTCGAATTTTTTCAATTCATTTTGAAAAACGATGATATTTTAAATCAGTAGTAAATCCTTCTTTAATAAATCAGTACACCTGTGATATAAATAATCAATAATATTTTCAAATCTAGCAATAAGTTTTAAAATTAAACCCAAGAAACTTAAAGAGAACTCTCTCTGCCATTTTTATTTTAATCCATCTATCTCCTCATTTCAAACCCGGAATTTTTTTTTCATTTATTATCAGGCTTTCCTTCTGTGTTGTTGTATATATTTTCATATCTTGGTTAAACAAGTCTTAATGTACAGAAAATTTTAAAACATAAATCAGAAGTTCAAGACTTTGCAGTCTGCTGTTCATTTTATTATTTTTAAACCCTAATAAATTTACTTTGTTTCAACTTTTAATTAATCAGATTACTCAAAGCCTCCTGATTAACGTTCAACCTCAATATTGTGATAGAAGACTGAACACACAAAATGCCCATTCTCCAAATTATGAGGGACTTCAATTGTATCATTGGTGCAGTTGCATCTAGAGACTAATTGAGACAATCATCAAGAACCATTGGCCTTCAGCTTCTTGTACTTATCTCTTGCATCTCTTTCTAGGTCAGTGTTTGTTGATTACTTTTCTTACAGCACCATGGTTTTAGAGACAGCTATATTATTATAGTTGCCTTAGTCAGAGAACTGATATGAGGGCATCAGTGCTTCGACTTGGGTCTGTCAACTTACAGTGAGGATGAAGGGTCCAAATCTTTTGTTTAGTCAACAAAATATTTTATCATTTTCTTTATCTTGTCAATTTCTTTGTATGTTATTAGGCTAACAAAGATGTATATTTATTTGGTCAATGTGTTCTATGACATTTCGAATCTTGAGTAGAAAGATTCTTAGTTTTCTCTGAGTAGCAATTGATGCATTCAACTGTTCCTATAGAACTTTTGAGTTCTTTTGAGTCCTCCAGGAAAATTGAATGCATATAAAAAACTATGAGAGGCTTAGAATCAATATATATATATATTGTAAAAATGCCCTGGTTTCTGGCAGGGAATACAGGCACATGCTTTTAATCCCAGTATCAGAGAAAGAGACAGGTAGATCTCAGTGATTATATTGCATAGTGAATTCTGGGCCAACTAATGCTACATAATAAGCTCCTGTACATCTGTGGTACACTAATTAATGAAGAGATTCTGAGAATAAAACCATGTAACAATCTTCAAAAAATTCATTTAAACCCTCTTTATGGTCACTCATGAGAGGTGATAATTTCTGTAGAGGAAGGTTTCTCTGAAATTGTCTAAACTTTGTGAGCCCCATCATCATGTCCACACCTACAAAGAGAGAGATGTCCATTGCTTGTTTAGCAGTTCACTTTGGAGGCTGGATTTGGTACATTGGCATTTGGTACATCTGGATTTAAAGTAATTCTGAATAAGAGATTGGTGACCACCTAAGTATTTCTTTATTATCTATGTCACATAGAAAACACAGATGCCTTCCATTTGTAAGTGCATGATTCTTGCTTAAAAGACATTTCTGTGGATATTTAGTGTCTGTAATAAAGTATCTACTACAATGATTTTTAGTTTGTAAAAATATTCTTTCTTAATATTTTTACCAATCACCCATCTTTCTCTCTCATTTTCCTCCTCTTTTTTCATCTTTTCGTTTTCATAATCCTACTTCTGGTGTTCTGGAATTCTATGTTATCTTACAACAGGAAAAAAGAGTTATTGCTCACTTTGGGTTCATAATCCTTCTTAAAGATTTTGTTTCATTTTATAGTACATAATGCTAAAGAACAAATAGAAGAGGCCAAGAGACCAAATGAGGCATAGAAGGTGAAAAAAAATCAAAATAATTTTAATCCTAACATTGAATAGAAAGCCTTTAAAAGTTAGGAAAAGGCTAGAATAGTTTATATGCTCCCTAAATATGAGAATTATAATATATGAGTGTGCACCACTATCACATATGTATTATGAGTACAAATTATATTGTTATTAATTTTAAAATGAGATAACAAGAGTAATGGTTAAATGATTCCCCTGACTTTTGCATTAAAGTGGGTTAAGCTAAAACAGAGAAGTTTCCAGGAAGACAGACGAGTTAGTAAGTCCAGGATGTTGAATGGAGAGAATGAGAGAAGGTGCACATTCATTCTGTAATTTGTGCTTTTCTAGTATAAATATTATTTACTGAAAAATTACCTTTAGAAATAACTTCTCTTTATTCCTTGTGAAAAATTTGCAGGTGTTTATTTTAATTAGGCCTCTTTGTGATAACTTTTATTAAATACAACTCTTGCAAAAGTGGCTAGAATTAATGAATGTTATTTTTTCCTTGTAAAAATTGTTGTTATTTAAGTATGTTTCAGGAAATTAACAAAGCCTATTTACAGACTCTTTGGAGTTGAGTGTTTAAAAATTGCTCAAGGGCTTTCTTGAGAACATAAATCATCAATTTGATTCTTTTTGTGAATTGCTTTTCTTTAATTATCATTAGATATAGACAGCAAGCAAATACTTGAAGACATGTGCAAGTCTAGAATTCCAGCACTCAAGAAACTAAGATTCGGGGATAATGAGTTCATGGTCTAGATGAGATACTTGGTGGGACCAGAAGGAAAGAAAGTAAAGACAGCAATGTGGAAAGAATGAGTGGGAAGGGATTAAAGAGTAGATAGAAAGCAAATGAAGGGGTGTGTGACTTAACGGGACACAGGAATTTTAGAGATGCGTTAAAATGGTTAACTTTAGAGTGAAATAGTTACTTCCTTTAGGTGAATGATGCTGAGAAACATCTGTTTTGAATTCATTGATTCCCTTAGTACTTAAAGTTCTCTGGAAAGTGCCAGCTCATGCAATACCCCAAAGGACATATTGTTCTGTGATTGATAACTTTTATCTCTGCCTATGTAGTCAGGAAGTACACTTCTAGAAATTTCTATACATAGCATATGAACAAAGAAATAACTTCTTTTGGTTCTTTCAATTCATCATTAATTTCAATTTCAGTATCAAAACCTGAAATATTCTTTTCTGGCACTAATTTCAAGTTGTGCCTATTAACACTTCAGTCCAAGCAAATGTTATGTTTCTCAAGATCATTGAGTGTAAGTTAGTCTGTCACGAGATTCAGACCCCTTATCCACATGTGGATTGATTTTGATGGCCATGGCACTGACTGACTGACATTTATATAGCATGTAATGATTCTAAATAGAGTCCATGCATTCCTTTAAGAATAAGACCACATGCTAGAAGTATGTGTATCTCTTTTTCCCTCACTTTTTCCTTAAAAAGAAATTGCACATCTTTAGTCATGAACACTTTCGCCGTTAAGTGTAATTCATGTCTGTTAATTTTATTTCCCCAATTCTGAGGTTCAGAAGCCCAAGTAGCCTACCCCAATTCCATATCTCTAGGGTTTCAATGAGGGTTGGTTAAAACTGGTAGTTAATTGCCTTTGTATCTGGTAGATTCTCTCTCTCTCTCTCTCTCTCTCTCTCTCTCTCTCTCTCTCTCTCTGGGTGTGTGTATTGGATAGCAAGACAGAGAGAAGTGAAAATGTATGTTCATGTCAGAGGGCAAGTGGTATATAGATACTGAAATGATGTTATGAGGCTTGAAGGTACTGAAATATTTTATTACTAAGACTGAATTTATATTTTTATCTAAGTGTACTTGTGCTGGTAGAGATCAGAAGAGGGTGGTGGGATGTCTGGTACAAATCTACCTTTTTTCCTTTAGAAGACAGTAAGCACTCAATCAGGAAGACATCTCTCTGGCCCCTTGGAATTTTTTTTAATGTCCATTTCCTAGTATTTTCTTTTATGATTACTGTAATGATACAGATTGTCTTTTTAAAAATATTCCTTCCTTATTTTCAAAAGATGATAGTCTTTCGTTAAAACTATTTCAATGTATTTTGCACATCACATGATATGGGAAATTCTAACTAGTCAACCAAAATTATTAAAATCTTTACATTGCTTTAAACATATGTTGAATAACTATAGATGGAATTTCTGAGCTGCTTGTGTCTTTTCTATAGCTCTTATTAATTATTAATAATATAAACTCTACCAGGCATTCTTCTTAATTCTTAAGTCCTAGAGGGGCCTCACAAAGTACATCAAATAATGGGGCAAAAATGCATAAAAATAGGTCAATAAATTCACTTTGAAGATTAAAATCATCCTTTGGAGCTTGTTATTTTGTTATGTATTGCTTTAAACACAGTGTATCAGACCCTTAACTGTAGTTTTATTTTCTGTGGTTTTTGTTGAACATGGTCAAATGTGGTTCAAAATAATACAAGGTAAAAATCCAGAAATGAACATTTTATATGTTTGGGGTTTCAGGCGCTTCTGAGTAACCTAATGCTATCACATCTTGCTTTTTGTTCTTGAATTATCCACTGTCCAGTGTACACTGTAGCATACAATGCTAGCCCATTAACAGCATTGTTATCTGACTGACTCTTCCAATATCACAGTTTGAGAGTTTGTTACTCTTTGTGGTTTCAAATAATCCCTTTGGACCTCAGAATGCATCTTCCAAGGATAAGAGCAGCCACCCTCATTGTATGAAAATGTTTAAATTACATGCCAGTTTTTAAGCAAAATTATATTTAACATTTAGTTCGAAGCATATTTATTTGAAATAATGCTTGCCTAAATAATTACCTTGGGGCAGTTCAAGAACATTCTCCTAGTCTCACAGAGCATGAAGGAGTGGGCTAAAGGCGTGTTTTTAATCCTTCTCCCAAACCCAGGAAGAATGTATTGAGACCTTCTTTTCACAAATGAAGAAAAATACAGAAAACTTTAGTTGACTGCTCACCTCCTATGTCTCCCGATAACATAATTAAGTTAGATTATTTTCCTAACTGCAAAGTCTCTACTGTTAATCTATATGCTTTATTCTGTCCATAGTGTTAACGTGTTTGGGCAACTTAGAAGCCTTTTTGTCTCTCATGGAATAGTCTGTGCAACAACATGATTCTTGGTCTTTTTTTTCGCATAGGCCATGCACATGACATAAATAACAATATTTTAAAGGGGAGTAAATTGATCTAGGCACTTCATGTCTTTGTTTAGATTGTTTCAACAAACTCTGCTGTTTATTGAAAAATATGCAACTTTGACTGGAATGTGAGTTTTATATTACTCTTAATTTCCTTTGTGTGTTATTTCAGGAGTGTGTGTATTGTTTAATTCAAGAAGGAGATTCTAATTCATAGGGGAAAAATGGCTTCCTTTTGTTGCCTTAATGCATTGTATCTTTCCCCATAAACCCAAGACAACACTTAAACATTTCCAAAACAGTGATAATATATATTTATATTACTTCATACATATAGTGCATACAATTCAGAACTTTACTAAAGGCTTAGTACATTAGATTTTACACATAAGCCCCTTTGAAAACTACCATATCTCTGCAAGCAGGCAGACACGAATTTACTGAGCACATAGAGGAGTGTGAACTTGAGCCTTGGAATCTTCTGAGAAGTTTGGGTACTTATGGAATGAAAGCACATAAGGACAGACTGTGCAATTAGTAGGCAATAGTAGAACAAATGTCCTTAAATATGCTCCTAAAGATTTCTGTTTTATAATGAACCTGAGTGACACTAGAGTTTAAATCAGACTGGGTGAACATGGAATCTTTTACTATAATCTTAGATCACCTGTAGAAGATAAGCCTTCCATATAGAAACTGTAGTTACAAATGGATGTCTTTTAAAATTGACATTTGTTAGAAAAAAAAAAAACCCTCTAGCAAGTGGATGAATCCAATTAAAGAGCAAAGTTAACAGGAAACACCTCATGACTGTCAACAAAGACCTAATAAAGTAAAATAAATACTTTAGCATACTGAGATTGAAACAAATATAGTCTTTATACAGAACATCATTCCTAATGGGAACTTGATTTTAAAATAAGCAATAGACATAGGGAAATAATTAAAATGGAGAAAGACCTTATGTAATAAAAATATCTCAGAAGTGAGTTGATGTGCATAGTCCTACAATATAAACATGAAGTGTGTATAAATAACATGTAAGTAGAAAAACCCTAGTTTTGGTTGTTTATAGGAAACAGATAATTTTGTGATTACATTTCTTATTCTGTGTCATTTACAACATTTTTTCTTACAGTTGTTGGACAACAAGCCCAGACAATTTAAGAGCCTGCAGATGCCATAATTAAACTTAGTAATCAGTGTAGAAATCAACATATAAATAACAGGAAAACATAAAGGTCACAAAAATGGCACAGCATCAACATGCAATCCTGCTTGCTTTTAATAAAACAAAAAAGTGCCTTTTGCTGTTCAAAGCATGCCATTCTTTGCATATGTTCAAATGAAATATGAAAAAAGAAAATTTTCTCCAAATGATTAGTGCAACATTTTGCAGGGGACATATGGATACTCTTAAATTTTGATGGGGGAAGGGAAATTTACCTGGAATCAATTAAGGGAAATTTGGCAAAATGGAAGTGAACTATTCATTTACTCTGTTTTTTTTTTTTTTAAATTGTATTTGTTTCAGGCTTGAAATCCACAAATAAAATGTCAGTAATTCCCATCCATAGGAATTAGTTGCATTCAACTAATACCATGGTAAAAGACATGCCCTTGGTTTAGGAACTGAGTTTTGAGTATGTAGTTCGGAGTGTGCTGAGAAACAATTCAGGACAGACATCTTCTCTCCCCGAAATGTACTTATAATCTCGCTGGGTGAAGCCCCCCCCCACCTGATTGTACTTTATAATTCATCCCCCAGAACTGCTTGCTGACCACCTGTTGCACAGAGCTGGGAGGTTTTTGTTAGCACACCTTTGCTTCACCAGTGGCGTTTCATATGTCAGAGGGCTCATTTTCTTATTATGGTATCTCAGGTCAGAGAGGTCACAGTGTTGTGGTGGATATGACTAAGGAATAAAAAAACAGGTGAACTCCTCACAGGGCAGGGAACCCTGACTGCTCTTAGGGATGATGAGAGAGGGGGAGTTGATTGGGGGACGAGGAGGGATATGGGAGGCGGTGGTGGGGAAGAGACAGAAATCTTTAATAAATAAATAATTTAATAAAAAAAAAAGAGAGAGAAATGGCATTGTAAGAAACCTTTGGGTTCTTAATCTTACTAATTCCTAGGGTTTATTTGCTGATTGTTGGAATGAACAAATGGATCTGGGCCTGTAGATTATGCCCCTGGCTTTCTCACTAAACTGAGCTTGCTTTTGAAAAAAAAAAAAAAAAACAGGTGAATGATGAATGTGTTAGCACATGTATGTTGTACAGATGTTTGCTGACTTTGAGATTTTTCTTCTTGATTACAAGAGACTGTCAAGTTTATTCTTTTCATGGAAAAAATAGAATCTTACAGTTTCCTCTGTAGGATGTAGTTAAGTTGTATCAACAAATGGAGATGTGTTTGTTTTACCAAACGTTTAAATTACCACAATAATATTTATTTCTTTATAGTCTACTTTTGTGTAAGCCTTACAGAGCAGTTAAGTCTTTCAAGTGATTATGTAGTAGTGTTCTTTTTTATGTCAAAGTTAACCTCGAAGGTAATACAATCAGAATTATAATTATTCAGTTTAACATAAGTCTTAATTATAAATGTAGATACAAATACCATGGTAAATAGTTTGCGCTTCTGAAACTTTTTTATTTTATCAAGCCTGCTTGTAAAGTGAAGACTCTCAGTTGGTTTTCTTTTTCTTTTCTTTTTTTTTTTTTTTTTTTTTTTTTTTTTTTTTTTGGTTTTTCGAGACAGGGTTTCTCTGTAGCTTTGGTGCCTGTCCTGGAACTAACTCTTGTAGACCAGGCTGGCCTCGAACTCCCAGAGATCCGCCTGCCTCTGCCTCCTGAGTGCTTGAGTGCTGGGATTAAAGGCGTGCGCCACCACCGCCCGGCTTCAGTTGGTTTTCTATTTTTTTTTCTTTTTTTTTATTGTTTTTTATTCTTTTTAAAATTTCCACCTGCTCCCCGTTTCCCATTTCCCTCCCCTCCTCCCAAATATTGCCCCCTCCCCCCACTCCCCTCCCCTTATCCCCACTCCTCTTCTCCTCCCCCCACACCATTCCCCCTCCCTCTCAATACTAAAGAGCAGTCCACATTCCCTGCCCTGCTGGAAGACCAAGGTCTTCTATCTACGTCCAGGAAGGTGAGCATCTAAACAAGCTCAGCTCCCACAAAGCCAGTTCATGTATTAGGATCATAGGAAAGGAAGACAATGGTAACACTGGAATGTAGGAAATACAATTTATTGGTTCAGAAGTCAGCAAGCATATTTCAAATATGAAATTCAGCAAAACACTTACTGTCTTGTCATTTACATAAAGCTTGCTAGCTTTCAGGTGCCAAGAATGACAAAAGCTAGATTTTTAAAGCAATGAGGGATTCTTCCGGAATTTTGATGCGGTTTGTGTGATGTGGTGTGGTAGTGGCTATGGTGGTGGTAATGGTGTGTGTGCTTGTCTCTGTGTGAGCTTATCTCTGGGTGTTGTATGTACATGTGCATGGGTATGGTAGCCAAGGCTCATATGGTTTCCCTTGATTGTTCTAAACATTAAAAAGTTCCTTTTTCTTAATTATTTGAGAACCTAATAACTATAATTTGCTCATATTCACTTCTTTTATCCCAATACCTAGAGTTATCTTGCCTCCCTATCCACCTAACATCATGTCCTATTTTATTTATTTGTTTATGTATAAATTAATCAAGTGCAGTTTGTGTTGTCTAACTATTTTTGGTTGTGCAGTCTGACCTTGAAGGCAGTATATGGAGGGAACTTCTTCAGCCAGGCTATTGTGGAGCTTTTTGGTACAACAGCAGTGTATATACCAGGGGTAATGCCATTAAGGAAACAAGTGAAAACAAGCCAAATCAAACAAAAACAAAACACTATCATCCAGAAGCTATCATCACCCAAGAGCTCTTCAAATAGGGTGAGGCACCATGCCTATCTTCCATTATGGGATTGTGTTTGTCTTAACTTAGGCAAGTCACTTGCATGCTCTCACACTTGCGTTCAGTTCATATGTTCAATTCCTATGTTTCTAGATAGACCTGTTTCCTTGACGTCATCTAGCGTGTCTAGCTCTTCAAATACTTCTGCCCCTTTCTCTTTAAAGACTACTGGGCCCTAATGGGAAGACTATGGTATTATAAATAAGGAAAGGTGAGTAATAAACAAAGAAGTATTAAATGAGTAGAAGAAAGGAGGGTAGAGGAAGGGATATGGGGAAGAATAGTTTACACTAAAGACCTTCTGCAAAATCCATATGGACACTTACTTCTGTAGAGGCTTACTGATATATACATGTTCACAATGTTAAGTCCACAATGTTTTGGATTCTGTGTGAATTCACACTAACAACTCACAAAAAAAAAAAAAGGCAAATCCATTTGTGGTGCTGGGGATCTGTGCTCCATTCCTCAATGATTTTGTTGCAAGCAAAAGTTGAATCATCTCCAGATCCTGTTCATGATTTGAAGCAATGGTTGATAGGAAATTATCGGAAACAATTCTTTTGGTGGATTAATGGATCTATACAATTTTCTGAAGTAAATCACTGTTAACTAGTTTTCCCTTTTCATTCAGAGTACCTTTTTTTTTACCTTATTTATATCCTTTTATAATCAAATGTACTCAAGTGTGTCCAGTATCTGACAGATTTTCCTGTTGCAAATATGGTTTTTATGTCAAGATGGACCATGAGAGTAGCATTATATCCCTGTAGTGCAGTTAATCATGAAGCAGTCAGCGTTCCTCAGTTGCTCTTGTTGTAGAATTAGGGGGAATTCAAAAGAATGATTATCATGTGCAAACAAAGAGCTTAGACATCTCAGTACCAGCCTAAGTTCTCCCCATCACTCCTGCAGCGTTGACTTTTTGTATCCCGAGTTAATTCATGTGAAACATGAAGTAATTAGGGCTAATCCTCATGGCCCCCTGCTGGCCTGTTGCCTCCTAGGCCATTGCTAAACCAAACTATTTTCATAGGTTCAGAAAGAAAATCAGCTTTTCAAGAAATGACATTCATGAGTATTTCACCTATATTCCTAATCCTTCATGACTCTTACTATTTCTTTTAAACAGGATCTTCATGTAAAACAAACACATTTTCATCAGCTTCTCCTTGTGTTTCAGTTAAAAATAAAAATATGAGTTTATTTTAATATACAGTTGACCATGGACAGCATAATGGGGTTTACAGTGGCTCACTTCATAACAAATCAAATGTAATTTGTAGTAATGTAAATTGTCAAATTTCCATGTTCTAGAAAGCATTGCCCCTCACAAGAACTCTGCATTCATTATATGGATTTGTCAATGAATTATGAGTTTATAATTGTCCAATAGTGATTGAAATGAGGGATAAATGTAAAACCAAATCTTCCCCAAATCTTTGTCACTGTTTTATATGTGAGGTCTATTCCCGAATATATACTGTAATCGATGTCTCTGCTATGTAGTAAATGACTTGTTAGATTTTAGATTTAGAGTAGATGCATCTAGGAATGTTCTGTTTGGTTACACCTGTGTGTGTGTGTGTGTGTACTAATTTTTGTTTTGTTTTTGATTTTGGCTTCTGGGATGACACAAAAGACTAATACTAGTTGCTGTCCTTGGTAGGGTTACTTTAAATTGAGTGAAAGTCATGTGATCCTTATAGAAATCATTGCTTTCTAATTTACTAACAAGCATAGAATTGGTCTCCTGTCCAAGAACCATTTTATTAGGATGTTAATATATTTTTAAGCTGAGGACACTCCTTGTAAATTTATAAGTCAATTGCAGGTGTGTAGTCTTGTCATTTGTGAAAGATAAAAATGAGAATTAAAACCTTGTCTATTATATTTTGAAACATCCTTTCAAGCCTATGGCTAAAACTTAGGTCATTATAACTTTAAGCTTTGGCTTGTATTCTACTGACGACAGTTTTCATCTCTATTCTATTTAGCCTACAAATTTCTTCTTTCCCATCTCCTTAAATATGCATTTAGAAAAAAAAATGTTAATGCTTGCATCTCCTAGGTATACAGACATATATTGTATTATATATTTTATTGGGTATAAAATTGCTTTTACTTAGTAAACCACTGAAGATGATAGAAAGATTAAAAGTAAACTCATTGTTGTTCATAATTTCTTCTGTCTAAGAAGCTGAAGTCCTTAATATTTATAAAGATGCACATGTAACCAAATAAAAACTGTCATTTCACAGTCAACTGGAATATCTTCAAATGTCTGAGTCTTTGGATAATGAGAGAAAAGATTATTTTTTATTCTGAAGGCTTAAAAATGAAAGAAAACCTAGGGTTGTATTGTTTGTGTTTAGTTAGAGAATTTGGGTCAGCTTCTCAGAATGAAAATAGGGCTTTTCTCCTGCAAAATTGCAAGGAAAACATTTGCACCCTGGCATTTACAAATATATCAGATGAGATTTTCTATTGATCCCAGAGGCAGGGACGAGTGCCCCACGAGAATAAATGAGCCGCCTTTATGAGGCTCCCTGTCATGAAGGATTTAGCTGTTTCATTTGCAGATTCCTGTAAATGTTCACCAGATTCACGACCAGTAATTTTCACAGGAGAAAGACTGGACCATGAGTAAGCAAATGACTCTGCACCATTAATGGGCTCAAGTAGCATTAAGAATGCCCTGGCAGCTCAATTGATTTGTATCAAGCTACGGAGTCCACTCCAATGTGGCTGTAGTTAATACCTCCAATTCTTAGGCCAAGGGAATGATCAGAGTGAATACCAAGAAATAATCACAAGTTCTCAAGCACTGCTTTTCACGAGGAAACTTTCTTTTGCTTAGATTGAGCTCAAGTCCAGCGGTGTTCACATTTATTTTATTTATTTTATTTATTTTTATTTATTTTTTATTTATTTTTATTTATTTATTAAAGAATTCTGCCTCCTCCCCACCCCACCTCCCATTTCCCTCCCCCAATCAAGTCCCCCTCCCTCGTCAGCCCTAAGAGCAATCAGGGTTCCCTGCCCTTTGGGAAGTCCAAAGACCATCCACCTCCATCCCGGTCTAGTAAGAGGAGTATCCAAACTGCCTAGGCTCCCACAAAGCCAGTACGTGCAGTAGGATCAAAAACCCATTGCCATTGTTCTTCAGTTCTCAGTAGTCCTCATTGTCCGTTATGTTCAGCGAGACCGGTTTTGTCCCATGCTTTTTCAGACCCCGGCCAGCTGGCCTTGGTGAGTTCCTGATAGAACATCCCCATTGTCTCAGTGTGTGGGTGCACCCCTCGCGGTCCTGAGTTCCTTGCTCGTGCTCACTCTTCTTCTGCTCCTCCTTTGGATCGTGAGACTTCAGTCCAGTGCTCCAATGTTGGTCTCTGTCTCTGTCTTCTTTCATCGCCTGATGAAGGTTAATATTCAGGAGGATGCTTATATGTTTTTCTTTGGGTTCACCTTCTTATTTAGCTTCTCTATGGGTTCTTGTTCCTATTGCACGTAATGGCTTTGTGGGAGCCCAGGTAGTTTGGATGCTCACCTTAATAGACCTGGATGGAGGTGGGTGGTCCTTGGACCTCCCACAGGGCAGAGAAACCTGCTTGCTCTTTGGGCTGAGGAGGGAGGAAGACTTGATTGGGGGAGGGGGAGGGAATGGGAGGTGGTGGCGGGGAAGAGGCAGAAATCTTTAATAATTAAATAAATTAATAAAAAAAATAAAAAAAAAAACGAAACAAACAAACAAACAAACAAAAAACCCATTGCCATTGTTCTTGAGTTCTCAGTAGTCCTCATTGTCCGCTATGTTCGGCAAGTCCGGTTTTATCCCATGCTTTTTCTGACCCAGGCCAGCTAGCCTTGGTGAGTTCCCGATAGAACATCCCCATTGTCTCAGTGTGTGGGTACCCCCCTCTCGGTCCTGAGTTCCTTGCTCGTGCTCTCTCTCCTTCTGCTCCTGATTTGGACCTTGAGCTTTCAGTCCGGTGCTCCAATGTGGGTCTTTGTATCTGTCTCCTTTCATCGCCTGATGAAGGTTACTGTTCAGGAGGATCGGTGTTCACATTTAAAAAGCACCCAGTCAGTAAAATTGAAACAGTGCTGCCATTTAGGTTAGTATCTGCCAATGTCCACTTCCTCAGCTGGGTTGTCTTCTAGACCATCAGTACATTGCCTGCAATAACTAATTTACATACCCTTTTGAAGGGTTAACTGATCACTTTAAACATTAAGTATCAACTAGTATTGAATTGACTTTTTGAGTTAAGAACTATATGAAGAATTCTTCATAATTACTTGAGAACTGACAGGTGTGTACATTTGTTGGTGTAATATGTTTCGTTGAATTCAAGTTTTTCATATACATGGTAATATTTAAATATTATTCTTACTATAAGACTTCTATGACCACAATTGTTCATATTATAATTTTAGGACTGTCTTTTTGAAATATTGAGGTGATAAACATTGTCATACCACTCAGACAGGATTCCCATTTAGAACAGGAGAATTATGACTCACATAGAACTTTCTAAGCAAGGTCTTAACAGACTTTCCAAACACTGTTCTTAGTCCTTCGGCAAAAGTGAGGCCAGCAAGCCAAAGTGAGCCATTACATACATCCCTACACAAGGACCAAGCAGTCGCTGCCACGTACAGCAAATTCTAGCTGCAGGTGATGCTTAGAGTTCTCCGAGGAAAATGACTTGTCAGAAACTTCAAGATGAGCTCCAAGCAACATAGAATGTTGTTTTGAATTATATGCCATAAAGTCTCACGCCATATGACTTTATTCTGAAACATCTGCAAAAGAGACTAAGATGCAAGCGTTCTCCTCCCCGCCCCCTTCAGACACTGAAAAAGAACCCCAGTTTGAACAGGGGCCACCTCATGATTAATACATCTAATAGGCTGCCTCCTTGAACACAGCGTGTGGTAAGTATGGGAACTCAACCAAGGAGAATTTGTTCATGGAACACCCAAGCCCTAGGCAAATCTGTGGAACCAGGCACAGGGTTCTCTGAGTTAAAGATCTGAAAGACTTTACTAAGTGCTGTAGAGCTCTATCCTGCCAGGACGGATCCCTAAAATGTTTTCCTAATATGTTTCCTGGAGCTCTCTGCTTACTGTGAAGTCAGCCCACACATCCTGTTTTATAGTGACAGTGTGGGTCTGCCCTAGGGCACTGGACTACTAACTGTGTCCCTGTCCCACCCTAACTAATGGCTTTTAGCATTTGGGATGAGTCAAAGCAGTGGATTTGCTCAACTCCATCCATTTATTCTTTTGAAAGTAGCTATTGAACACAGACTTTGAGCCTGGCACTTTTTGGACCCTGGAGATTCAGAAGAGAACAAAAGATACTAAAATATCCCATAAAGCTTCCTTCCTGAAAATGGATTCAGAGAACAAACTCTGATTAATCTACTAATAAAGTATTATAGCAAGAGAAAACATATAAAATGGGAATAAAAGCATATGTGTGGGTAGTTAGAGATTATAAAGAGTACAAGTGTGTGTCTCTCTGTGTGTGTGTTCGCTTGTGCGTGCATGCATGTGTATGAGAGAGAGATTAACTTTTGTTACTAAGGAAGCCCCTCTTTAAAAGATGAAAATTGAGGGGTGATTAAAATCAAATAATTAACTAGCTATTTGGTAGTTAATGTGAAGGTGGAAAAGGACAACGTTCGGGACAATGGGAGAATGAGTATAAATGAGGCCAAGGTGGGAAGAATCAGGAGTCTAATGTGGATGAAATAGTGTGTGTGTGTGTGTGTGTGTGTGTGTGGACAAGACTCAGGCGTAGGATGAGGCAAGGTAAGAAGAGTGGATGGAGGGCAGACCATGTGTCCATGTGGCATATATCTCTATGCAGAGTGAAATATGAATCCAATGGGAGATAGTGAAGGAGAAGATTTGCTGTATTAAAGAGCTCTTGCTGTTTGGTGACTGCTTCTAAAATGATGACAAGACCAAGCAATAGGGAAAGGGTTTATTTGATCGTGAGGCAGCAGAGGTGGTAGGAACTCCCTAGGACCTGGTGTATTTTAAAATTAGTGTCATCTGCATTGGATCATTTTATGTGAGGTTAAGATGGAACGAATAGAATCATGGGAAACTCAACAGTTTTGGTCTAACTGGAAATAAAATGTTCGTTATATAGTTGACATTAAGAAACTGTGAAAGGTGCCAGATACTTTGGCTAAGTCAAGTGTGAAGTTTTTATTTAATGTTTCACAGTATTGATGGTGGTAGAGTACATGAGTCCCAGGAAGAGCTTTGCCAGTTTAATTTGAAAGCGTAGGCTATGTGTAGTGAACTTGTGAGATTTAATGAGACCACCAGTAGCTACATGGAGGAAGATGACATCTTAAAGTGATTTCATTAAAACGACGAAACCGTAGCAAAGACTGCCAGAAAAAAAAAAAAAAATGGAAGGAAGGTATTGCTTTGTAGGCCAAGTGCAGTATATATTTACAACTCCGTTTCAGCAGATGCTACCAATAGGAGCTGACCATTGGAAACAGTAATTTGGAGACCTCTGGACTCTGTTATGAAGGCAATTTTGTTGGAGTAGAAAAGGGGAAGTCTTTATTACCCAAAGTTCAAGAGAAAATAGAAAGGAGAAATTAGAGATAGTAATAATAATGGTGTTTCTGGTTTCCTGTAAGTCGGAAAAGAAATAGAGATAATCTGGAAAAGAGTATGAGGGCAACAAAGTGGGTTTGGGTTTTGGCTAAAAGGGGATACATAAAAACCTGCCAATATGCTTATGGGACTCACCTAAGACAAAGAAGAAAGGAAGAAATGGCTGCAGCCAAGTGCTTGGGTTGATGAGTGATTACAGCTAGACCCAGGATGACAGTGAGGTGCGCAAAGGGAGATCATTGCATGAGAGGATATAGACCGTGAGCTGTGCAGAAGAGGAAGATGCTCATATGTCTTTGGCGTTCATCATATGCAACTCACAATGTGTTTGATTTTTTCACATTCACTTATTTTGCCTTCTAAATAGAAACACTAGCTTTCATTGTTTAGTAGAACAGTGAAATGTGCTGAAAAGGAACAGATTTCCAGACAGTGCTGAGGTCTCAGTTAATCTTTTACATGTGGCTCCTTTTATAACCAGTTTGTACAAATAAAGAATCCCTTCTCCAGTTTGATTGATTTAATTGAACAAAGGAGATGTGCTTGATCATGGACACGAAGACCCCACCCTTGCCTTTCAGGGAGCTGTCAATCTGGCGGAGCAAGCTCAGAAATACATTCTAGTTTCTAGGTAAGATCAATACTGGTCATCTCGTCTGCAGTCTTCCAAAGGAAGAGACTATTTAGCATCGAGGCCATCTAGGAATGCTCAAGACATGTGTTCTGCATTACTTTAATCAGTGTCAGATGTTTGAATGTGCTGATTTAGAGAAACAAACAGTGTTGTAGGGGAGTGAAGAATGAATGTTCAGTGTTGCCTTAGAGGAGTGAGAGACAAAGCTAAGACTTCAAAACTGCTGCAAGCGAATGAGAGGAAGGATTTAAGTCTGGGCGGGTACATGAGAGTCTTTACTGAGTGAAGATTATCAAAGCAACATAGACAGTGTCCTATCAATGATAAGGGAAGCATAATTATGTATATATTTTAGAAAGATCAATCTGACTAGTGTCTTAAGAAAATGTTGAAGAACAAGAACTATTAGCTTTCCTGTGCCAGTGAACTGCAAAGTCAAGTCAGAATGTGCCAAGAGTCATAACTCTCAACAGTAGAGATTGATCCTAACATGTTTGTTTTAGGAGAGGGAAATAGGATTTTGATAGTTATTGGAGAGCAGATGAAAATGTAGCCATCCTGATAAGCATCCTGCAGTTCTGTTGGTGGTAAAAGGTACATGTTAATATCATTTGTTAAGATGCTGATGCCCAAGGTGAATAGTGATGGCCAGGAGGGAGCAAACATAATGACCTGGCTATGTGCATGTTCAGGGCAAAGTCAGATGAGGCAGCTGGAAAATCTGGGATTTGTTTCCTTGGCATCTTTCCATTCTTTTAAGGGACAAGGAGTTTATCACCTCAGCCTAAAAGATACAGAAGAAAATAGAAAATTGGGAGTATTGTGTGTAATTCAAATGGCACAAACGTTGTCGAATGCTAACAGACAATATTTGTACGTAGTAAAATACTTAGTAAAGCCATGTGTTCTCAGTCCCTGAAGTGCTAAGTAACATTATTTTTGGTTCAAAGTAGTTCTGCAGAGTGTGAGTTATAAGAAAGTCTTTGTTTGTTTCTTTTCTTTCTTGTATACATGGTCCATTAATTTCTTGACAAAGAAAAAAACTATCCAAAATTTGAGAAAATTGATTTGAAGAAGCTGATGAAGTGATGTGCTATGGAGACATGGATTGACACTCTTGAAGACACTCTTTTCACACATATTTCATACATAAATGTCCACTTGAAGACATTTTGGGGTGCAATTTTATGATATTGAAGAATCAATAACCCACACATAGTAAACGCACCAAGCTCCTTATTGCACTAAGTTATTAATTAAACACCGATGTCGTCACTCTCATTTGACCAACTCACAAGGGACCTATTTATTTGTTCCCTTCTGGTGTATCAAGATATTATAGACCTTTCAAAATTAATGAATTAACACTTTAAGGAAATAAAAGGAAATTCAGAGGAGATCAAGGAAGCCTTACTGAGGCTGGCACCTCACAGGCAGAACAACATAGAGAGCTGCTGATGGAGACAGAATGCAGGTGGAAGAAAGGAATAATGGGAGCTCTGTTTGATGGGACTCTCATTTAAAAGAAAAAAAAACACGAAGGTAAAGCTGGGTAGCTGTCAATAGAAATAGACCCCTCTACTAAGTCTGTAATTCCTTATGTAAAGATTGGGAAGGCAATCCCATGTCTACTCATTAAAAAAAAAATCTCACTGATGTTTTATCTATAATGAAAGAGAAATTAAGGTGCCCCAAATAATCAATTTATATTCATGCTTTCAAGAAAGTTCTACTATAAATATCTTGAGACATATGTTGTCAGTTTACAGAAATACACTGGACTATCTGATAGAATATTGTTAATAATAGGTATTATATATAGAACACAGAAAATCATTTTATCTGCATGTACCATTTAATATTTACCTTAGAAATACATGCGTGTTCTTGGTAGAGATAAGAAAGATAAGGCTTAAAGATGTCAATGTACTCTAGTATCTGCATATTTCCATCTAATAAGCAGAGTAATAAAAGATAAATAGAATGTAGGATCATGCCTTTCTATAAGTATTAAAATAAATACGTAGGCATAAATAGGAAAATTATAGTATAGCATGATACATGGAAAATTGACCTCAAATTTTCAAGCACTTTAATGATCAGTATTTTACCCCTGCTTCTTGCAGCAAAATTGTGCAGTAGAAAAATGTTATGTGATTATTGAATATGTCAATAAAAATAAAAGATACATTTACATAACTTTGAACATTGGAGATTGAAACTTTCTTCAAAAAAGTACAATTTACTACAAAGTGCTGTTATACATATGAATATTTGTTTAAGAGCAAGAAAACCTGAATAACTTCTATAAAGTGACTTTATTAGTACAATGGAGGAGCATAAAGTCTTTGACTCAGTTTCTCAGGCAAGTGATCCTCAAGGAGAGTCGCCGTGAGGAATTCCTGAGGTTGGGTATAGGAATATTTTTTAAAAATAGGATAATGGTATCCAAATCACATTCTCTCTCTCTCTCTCTCTCTCTCTCTCTCTCTCTCTCTCTCTCTCTCTCTGTGTGTGTGTGTGTGTGTGTGTGTGTGTGTGCGCACATGCCATGATATGCATGTAGAGATCAGAGGACAGTTTGCAGTTTGTAGAAGTTAGCTCACTCCTACCATGCAGTCCCTGGGTATTGAACTCAGGTCCTTGGATTTGGCTACAAATGCATTCAACACAATAAATCATCTTGCCAGGCCTACCAAACCCATACCTTGTGAGAGCATACCTTGGGAAAGAGGTGAGTTGTTTTATCTTTCAAACAGGTATGTTAGATTGTTTTACAATAGTAAACACCCAACAGCCTTTGATTTAGGTTTAAATAACATTCTTCTTTCCCAATCTTTGCCTTGCACTTTGACTTTGCATAAAATGACTGTATTAAAAGAGAAGATCAGAAAATGAATGTGTGACTTTACAGTAGTACCATATATTCCCACTCTAAAGAGATTTTGTATTTGTAAATAGTTGCTTGAATTTATATATAGTTACAGACCACTGTTCTTTATCAAATATATATGTTTGGGAAAGCCATCATCAACTGGTAAGTTGTTGGTAATAAACCTGAATATATTTATCTATATACTATGTATTCTTGGGTCTCATAAAATAATAAAACAATAAAGTAGGTTTTCTGCTGTCTCCTTCTATTCAAAAGGAAGCTTGTTTTCATATTTAGTGGGTCTGGCTTTACCAACTGGGCCAAATTTCCTGGGCATCCATCCTTCTGGGAGTGGCAGCTCTCTTTGCTTCCCACTTAGCAGGTGTACAACTGGGAAACATTCAACAGAATGAGAGCCACCTGCTCCTCTAATGATTTCAGCCAAGCAGACAGGACTGAAGCCTTACCAAATGTGAGGTCTGTCACTCTGATTCAGTTTCTTAAAGGGAATCAAACTTGTCATACATTCATAGAGAAAATATATGCTAGCAGTTACCCCCGTGGTGTCTGAAGTTCCTCTTAGGTGACTGAGTCTCTGGAATTGGATGTGGACAGTTCTGAGACATAAATGAAAAAAATAAAACATCCTAGAATATTTTTTATCACATGCTCAGTGGTGGAACTTTCTAAGATGAGCTCACTCAAGCATATTTTTTTCTACATTGACAATTTGCTGTAACGTGTGATTATATGGTCTAGCAACCCTACTAATTATATATTCAATTCTACAACAGTTTCCAGCTAACCCCTTTCCTCAGCTCATTCTCGCTATAACCCTTTAAAGTTGTTTGAAGTCAGGACTGAGTAAAATGTTAGAAAGAGATAACACTGGAAAAATCACATTGAGAGGGCAGGATAGCTTTTGGCTCTTTTTTTCAGACATTCTCTGAACTCTCAGTAATTATTTAATTTGTGAAATACAATCATTTATGCATGGAAAGCCTCTACAAATGTTTTCAAAGAGTCAGATTTGAATGTAATCTATGAACAGCTAGTTTTAAAACGTATTTTGATACATTTGAATTTGATTTGAGTAACTGATTATTCTACCAACCACTACTTCCTGAGAAGTACCCAGAGAAGTGTTTTTCCTACTGCTTGACCAATCAGACTATGTGTAGCTTGTATTTATTACTAAAGAGGTCTTGGTGGACAAAATTCTTGAGCCAGGGACCACTCTCAGTGAACCCAACACTGTTAAAGAATTTAACTTAAGTAGATTAAAAGGCAACATTATTATAAAGACAATAATGCATGAATAGGATTTAGTAATTCACTGATTCTCTTATTTTCAAACCATAGATTGATTTTTTTTAATGTGGAAGCAAGTAGACAGTCCTTAAGTAATTCAGTTTAAAAAATAAAGCTTGCCATTCAAAAATGCAATCTCCCACAATGCAATGTAATTAACTTGACTCCTTTAATTTGAAGTTCATCAAAACTTATTCAAATGAATTAGAAATAATATGAAAAATTTGATTCATGTGCTGATGTGCATTTTTACACTAATGGGCTATCTGCTTTATTCTCTTCTGGTAAGTTTGAGTGCTGAGGCAGCACCACAGAAAATGCCAACATTGGCATATTAGTCATGAGGCCATTCACCTAATTACAGTGTCAGTGTGACTGCATAAGCAGCTCCAGAGTTCATGGTGCTGGTACCTGAATGAGAAAATCAAGTCAGTATAGAAGGAAAAAAAAAGAACAACTGGATTTGTTGACATTTTTCATGTTTAATTTCCCTTCATTTTCCTTATCTTATATGCCTACATTATAGGATTATTTTGCAGTCCAAAGAACCTTCTTCAGTACAAACACCAAGAAGCCTTATAGATACCATGTCACTTTCTGCCCTACAAAATAATATAGTTTGGTTATCTTTGCGGTCCACAGTGCTCCAAGCACACATTCTTACAAAGAGTGACCATCCGATACACATTTTGAAAAGCATATCTTTCCCATACCCTCTTGATATATAAGGATGTCTGTAGGACCATTCTTTTCCACTGTTGCAGTTTTAGAATATAGAAACAATTCAATGATAGGAAACCAAAGAATTATGTAAAGAGAACTGCATTCTAATCTTGGATTTTCAAAGTTATTATCTAAGTATTTTGCTTAAAAATAAAATTAATATATCTCTCTACATTTAATGATCTCTCATAGCCAAAGTGTCATTGCTTACCAGAGCACCATTGCCTGAATGGATGCAAGAATTTGCACTTAGTTTTTATGGATGTGTCAGACTGTGTTTATATAATTATATGACTTTTTATAAAGGCATAGAATGCTTAGGAAATAATGTACCCTCATTTTATGAATACTCAAATACCTTTGAATAAAGCACTTTGCTGGGGCTCTGAGATATTCTATAGTACCAAGAGGCAATCATTTGGTCTTTTATGTAAATTACTATTTCTCATTATTTACCAGTTCCCAATTGGCCCATATACAGCGTTAGCATATTCTCCATGGCAGTCAAGGTTATAGAGCCTAGGAGTTAAATGCTCTTATAAGGAAGATTTTTTTTAGATTAGAAGCAATGTATTTCTATGCAGATATAAATAACTACTATTTGAATTCTCACTACTTATTAGACACAACACACTGAAGTATATAATGACTATGTAAATGACAATCTGACACTTTCAGCCAGCATATGAAGGATATATTTTCTTTCAGAAGGAATTACTATTTGAAGGCTGAAGAGATGACTTGACAATTGTTTATGAGAATTGGCTGTCTTTCCAGAAACTTGGGTCCACAACCATGCACCCATGTTCAATGGTTCACAGCCTCTTAAAATGCCAGCTCCAGGAAATCCTATACCAGCTTATGGACTCTGGAGGTACTAGCACACATACACATAGACACACCCTCACACATATTAATAAAAATAAATCTTAAAATATTACTGTTCAGTCATTAAAATGATATTCAGAAGTATTTTGAAGAAGCAAATGGCTTATCATGTTGTATATTTATTAAATATTAGGTATTATTAGTTCTTAACATCTAGTCTATTAGGTGCCCTCTGGATTCAATGTAATGCCATGTTTATATCAATAATAGCCCTTACTGCATTGAGTCTTCAAAGTAAATAAAGATACACATGTAAAATAGAGAACAACAAGTATAAGGCAATCTCCCATGCCTAGTCATGGCAGTGCATGCCTAAGATCTTAGTACTTGGCTGGCAGAGGCAGAAGGATAACCATAAGTTTCAGCATACCTGGGGCTATTGCCCTACATTCTAGGACAATTGGTATAAGTAGTAAGGCTTTGTCTCAAATAACAAAACAAAATCAAGAAAGAGATTTTGAAATAATTTCTAACATAGTAATATAAAAATCCACAAAATTGTCAACATTCGTAACTTTTGGTATAATATTTAGTTTTTATTACATTTTTACTTGGAGTCTTGTATTTGTTCAAATTTATTTTAGTTTTTATTTATCCATTGGCTGAAATGCCCTGTCCAGATTAGTCTGAAAAGAGGACTCTCCCCTGCCCAGTCTCAATTGGATCTCTATATGTATTAAGTGTCTTCCTTGATATTACAGAAAGCCTCAAGGACTTTGCTACTATGTGCTCTTTACATTTAGTATTTTCACTACGTGGCCATCTTTGCTAAGTGACCTGATAAGCCCTTAACTCCACTCCAGTGCTTTAACAAAAATAGTTCCTCCAAGAACGCGCCACCATTTATTTGTGTCTTTGATGGTCAGTGACATACTATATTTGTATCTACTGAGATTATTAGTGCAGCTGGGATATGACACAAGCTTAATAAGTGCTGAGTTAATGAATATATTAATAAGTCACTAAATTATCCTACAAGGAAGAGATCTTGGATGTTCCCACTTTTATCTCTTCATTTGGTAAATAAAGAAACAAAGACTTGGAATAATGGGTTACTGTTGCTTTGTAAATGTTGAATTATTGGCAGATAGTATAAAATATGTAAAAGCCTCTGAAGATATATGAATAACAATTGGTACAGGTATTCTATCAAATAAATAGCACGTGTGTGGGGTAACCTGATTCAACAGAGATCAGACAATGCTTTGCAGAAGAATTGAATTTATATTGGACCATGAAGGACAGACAGGGTTTGGGTAGGCCCAGAAAATAAGACATGAGTGAGATAACAAGCAAGATATTGAGAGAGAAAAGCCTAAACTATTCAGAGATGAGCCAGCAATGGGGATGCTAGTGCATCAACAATTATGATGTTCTAGGTGCATGGCTTTAGTTATAGGACCATGAGATACATACTTTGTCTTTATGATTTTGGAGATACTTTGCATGTGGAATTCTAGAGTTGTTTGTTTCATCTAGGCACAACCTGACACTGGTTCAACCTGGAAAGCCAGGAACCAGAGACTGGATAGCCCAGAGACCTACAATAGAAGCAAATACAATTGGGAAAAAAAAAGTCAATGTAATGATTTCTAATGATATTCTGCTGAACTCATAGATTTGTGCCCAGTCCAATTGACATCAGAGAGGCTTAATCCAGTCATTGATGTAAACAGATGCAGAGATCCACAGCCAAACATTAGATAGAGTCCAGGGATGCCTGCCACAAACGGAAGGAAAGACTGCATGAGTTAGAGGGATGAAGGACACCATAAGAAAACTCACAGAAACAGCTATCCTGGGGTCATAGGAGCTCACAGAGACTGAACCAAGAACTAGAGACCTGCATGGGACTGACCTAGGCACTCTACATATGTGCTACAGTTGTGTAGCTTGTTTCTCTTGCAGGACTTGAAACAGTGGGAGCAGGGTGTCTATCTAACTCTATTGCTGGCTTTTGAGACCCTACACCTCTTACTGGGTCGCCCTGCTCAGATTAATACTTGGGGCTATAAAATGAAAAGCAATTAAAGTATGAATAAAAAGAACTCATTTTCCACAGTTTACGTAGAGTAGGTTATGTTTTGAAAATCTAAGCATGTATATAAATATATTTTATCTTGTGAGAGTCCCATTTCCCTTTCCATTTGTGACTGGAAAATTTCAAAAGTTTCCACTGGTCTAAAACCTCTAGAAATGCCACAACTACATGGAATCTTTCCTGGTGAGTACATGTGAAGCATGTGGAGTATAAGGGATTGAGTTATGGATTTACAGAGACAGCGGAAAAAAGAGTGAATGTAATATTAAAACCTTTGGATGTCAGAGTCATTACTGCTACTCTCTGATGGAAGTATTGCCAGACTTCCTCATGTTTTCTCCTGAAAACACGGGACCGTTGTCAATAGACAGAGTAACTAGTATATGTTTTACCTATGGTGTTCCTGTCAGGGTAGTAGGCCCTTTAAACTTTATCCAACCTAAATATCAGAATCTTCATAAACTGAGTACCTTTCTATACCTATATTATAAATGAAGGTATTGATATGAGCTTTGTGAGCTTAAAGATTTGTGTACATTCAAATACCTTAAAGGCACAGAGTTAGGACTTGAGCTCCTGTTCAGTGAAGGTCTACATTGCAAACATTTTTAGGGTGGGATAAATGGTTAGAGAGAAAAAGGATTCCCAGTCTAGAGGGTGGAAAGCCTGGCTATCACATGGAGTGAGCAGCTTGCTGGCTCCTGCTGGTGAAAGGAGAAAGAGATGAAAAAGAATAAGCCATTAATTCATAAAATGTAATTTCCTCAAGTGCAAGGCTCGCAGTTTCTGCACCTGCTCCGTTGCTGACTCATCTCACCTGAATCATTCAGTCAGCTTCATTGTGTTTGCAGAGATCGCTAATTGCCCCACTAGAACATTTTAAACTATCAATAAGGGATGCAATCAATCATTAGAGATGTGGTTAATAGGAGAAGTCATTTTGACTATTCAGCTCACATTGATCCTTCATATAAAAAGGTTAATTTTATATTCTATTTTTAAGCTTGTAGGCAGTGATAAGTCACTTCTTTTGTAGAGTTGAGCTGAACTGGTTTTCCCTTAAAAAATAACATTTATCTTCTCATCGAATTATTGCTGTGATATCTTCTTCCAGGGACAGAAAAATATTGTGACTTACCAAGAAAGCACAAGACAAATGGTACCTTTTAGCAAAAGTCATTGCAGTAGAACTCTGAAGCAGCTGGCTTCTTCGTCATTATGGAAATACTAAGGCAGGAGGTTTTGCTCAGTCTATAAACTGCTTGCTGTGCAAACTCGACAATGTGAGTTCAGATCTGGAACCTATGTTAAAAGCTGAGCTCATTGTCCTAGCACTGGGGAGGAAGGGCCAAGAAGAGGCCTAGGGCTTGCTAATCTGTGATTTCCAGATTCAGTGAGAGAATTTGCCTTAAAAATAAAAATAGGTGGGAAGCAGATCTAGATGATCTAGATGATAACCCCTAACTTCCACAAGCACACACACACACACGTGCACATGCACACATACACACACACACCAATACACACAACACCCAAATCTTTAACCTCAGTACAGGCACTCCTTATGTCTATCAATTTGAAGCACAACTACGAAAAGCATGTGATTTACTTTTACCCACAGTAGTTAAATTTTGGCAATGGTGTAAACATTGATGATTTGTTGCATCTAACAGTAGAAGTGCTTTATGTTTGAGACCTTTGTCAAAGCTCTGCTGCTAGGCTAGCTGTAATGCCCATTTGAATGAACTCAGAACAATGTCCAGTGTTCATACGTCTTAATCATGTTTATGTTTTTGCTATGGGCCAGACAAAGTTACTACAGGAAGAAACTCTGCTGTTGGTGGTCTATTGCAATAGAATAAAATTGCACTATGCAAATGTACATGACCTCAATAAGGTTTAAAGTCACCATCTTCACAGGAGTACTGTGAAAACAATATATTGTGTCAAAACTGGTGCTGAAGAGGAAATCAGAACCACACTACTGCATTTGATTTATTTTAGATTGTATCTAAATATAATTAATATCATTCTAAAGTTATACCAGTTAAGAAAGCTTTTATCTACAAAACATTTTCTTTGTATAGTCTGTAAACATTAGAAACATCTGTTTTAGAATTATAAAATAGCATGAAGCCAAACAGCTATTCATATTCAAAGTTTGAATTTAAGTAGATCAGTGACTATCCTTGGATGTGGGAAAAATGAAAGACCACAAGCCTAATCTCTCTTTTATATTTTATATTTCCTTTTGTTTATTCTGGGAAGGGCTTGGGAATGCATTTTATCCCCATTCCTTAGGTGTACCAGACTTTTTGTTATCCACTTTTTGATACACATTTTAAGTCTCAACTGTTAACCCAGTTTTTCTGAAAACCTAAAATTGTTATGAAGCAGAATGCTAATTCTCTTTCTTCAAACTCAAATTCTCGCATTACGCAATTAACCAATCAGTAGATTCTACTCTGAAGTGCTCTGTGGGGACGGGGAATTACAGAACAGAAACAGGCACAAAAAAAAAAAAAAAAAAAGAAAAGAAATAAAGAATAACAGACTAAGGGGACCAGATGAACAGAGGATGAAGTTTAGGAAACATCAATATGTGGCAACTGGGAGGAAAGGGGGAGCCTGAAGTCATTGAGTTGGTTAGAGAAGCCTGCAACAGAAGGCCTGATGAAAGACTTTGGAGATAGATAGGTAGCGGAGGTTTATTTCATGTGGCGAAAATCCTTTGGAATAAAACTATGTGTCTATATATTTAGTTATTAAAGTTTTTTCTTGCTGTAAGTAGAAACTCAGTATACATATAATCATGAAATAAACTGCCCAAGTTTGAATGTTGTGTCCCTAAAATATATATACTGAAATCCTAACCCTGAAGTTGATATCATATTAGGGTACAGGTGGGACTTTTCTCAAGAGGTGCTTAGGGAAAGTCCTCATGAATAGAATTAGTGCCAGAGTAAACAGAGCACGACCTGGTACCCTGAGCACTTTTTCCTTTGAGAACAAGGCTAGAAGAACTATGGATTGTATGCTTTCACTCATATGCTAGCCTCTTGTGTTGGAACTTACCAAGTCTCTGGTATTATAGAGAATAATCTCTAAATTATAATGGATGGGTACTTTCATGTATTATCTCAGATTAAGATATGCACATATATCCATTCTTCATTTTCTAGAGCTAGTTGAGTATGTCAGAGTATATTTTCATACATGTTTGTGTCTGTGGCCACTGTATGGTTTAGCCATGATTTTGTAAACAGTGTTGCCTCCAAACTTGCTCACTCTTTTCTTGATTAGTAAACTTCCATTCAGTCAAATCATCCTGATCTCCTATTATAATCTTTCTCAACCTCATTTAACTGTTTACACTGTTAACTTTCCCAGCTTCACTATCAATTCCAAATTAGAATCCTTCATCAACAGACTCACAAACACCAGAAAGGTTAGCAAGTGGCTTTGTCATCTAGTGTGTCATGGCCGCTGTATATGATGCTTTGTGTGTAGAAGATGAGAACAACTACTCCCAGTTCCAACTCAAAATTCGGTTGCACGTGGTATAATCTGAAAAATTACTCCTGAGTGATTTTGATTGAGAAAGAAAGTTAAAGAATGTTTCGGTCATTTATATTTAGGGAAAGCCTTTATAAATATATAAAATAGAAAAAGATATCAGTTCACTCATTCAGCAATATTGATGGAAGAAAAAAGTACTCCTGAAGCATATAGTTAAGCATTCTGTATGGTTCACAAGATAATTTTCTAATTAATTGTTAAAGTGACCCACAGTTGAAACATAGATGTAAATAATTATTGATTTCTGCTAAATGAAGCGTCTCTCTTCAGCTTTTAGCCATGACCCCACTGCACACTCTTCCTGAAATGCTTCTCTCCTTGGATTGTGAGCCCTCCCAAACAGAATCTGCTACATTTCTACTCGTCATTCCCAGAATCTAACTTAATGTTTGGCTCACACTGTTCAATAAATATGGGCTGAGTTAGAGACAACGATCTATGGTTGGCGCCATAAAAGAGAAGGCTAGTCGGTGATGAAAAGGTGCAGCCTTGTTGACTTCAGTCTTTGCCAGGCCCAGGAAAAGTGTTGACCAGCAATAAATTTGGGGAAGCTATTTTTTGATCTCCTGAAATCCCAGGGCAGACTCTCAGTCATAAGAGAGTCTAGGAGGAAGATTCAACAACACAATTATGTTTCTTGACATTGGTATTTCTCTGTCTCCAGGGTGAAAAGTCCAGCACTCATGTATATAGGGGACATGATAATTTCCAAACTCAAGTACACGGGGACATGGTTTCCTGGAACCAAGGATGAGGATAAAAAGACTAGAATTGGACATTTATTCAACAGTAAATACTTAGTAAAAATGAAGCAAAACCATCTCTGGTGTGCTATACAATAAGCAAACTGTAATCTCTGGCATACATGTAAGCTTGAAATAATACTGGGGGGATTTGTGTAGGAATATGCTTTCCTAATAAGTCCCATAAGAAGAAAACCAAAGCGATAATTAGAAGTTAAAACTCTTCTATATTAACAACAATGCAGATAGTTTATAGTAGATGACAATTTATATTCAGGATTTTTGATATTTTTGTATATTAAATGAGTTTTGACCAAGTAATGTATAATATCATTTGCGAGTTGACTAAATCCATTTGCCAACAATTGTTTGAAACATGAAAAATGTCTTTTCAAGGAAGCCATGTTAAATAAAGTTCCTAGCTATCCTCTCATCAATCTGCATCCTGATTTATCTCAGCAGTCAGAAGTCTATGAAGGGACTAGTGACAGAATTCAGTTTAGAGTTTGGCAAACGTGATCCACTCTTGATTTTGTAAGGAAAAGTGGTCTTGATGAAAGAATTTGCTTATGTATCAGTGTGTTCATCCTTGGCTGACTTCAAATCACCACGAAAATACACAAACAACAAAATCCAAGTGTTTTACAAGACAGAGCTTCTCTTCATTAAACATAAACTTTTTAGTAGGAAAAAAAGTTACTCATTCTCCAGGAGTTCTTAAGGTCACAAAAAAAAATGCAAGAAAACTCATGAAGACTTTTGCCGGGTCTATCACTTGAAGATGCATCTTATCTTATCCCCTCAGTTTATCACATCTCTGCTTCTATATCAACCTGTACTTTCAGAAAATGATAGCAGCAGCAACTTTTCAGCCTGCAGGACAGGGTATGGGTAAAACTGAATAATTGCCTCTGATTTTGCAAATCTAACAGAGACAGGAGGACCTCTTGCTTCACTTGGGGATATTGCTTTTCTTTGAGGGCTGTATTGAAAAAAATCCCTGAGTTGTCTCTTCCACTTATCTTCCTTATTCCACTGATCACACCACCAGCCTCTCTGCACCTCGACCTTAACCCACATTGTGGATGTGAGTTAGTAGTTGAAGGATTTGGAAAGAAGAAAGGGAAGGGAAAATGATGTAATTATATTAAATCTCTCAAATAAAATTCATTTTTAAATGGTTAAAGACTAATTGCAGCCAAGAACCATTGGAAGAAGAAAAAAGGAGAAAAAACAAACAGGTGGAAAATAGGGTTTCGGAACTGTGTGGACTTAGTTTAATATTTGGTACAACACACACATATGTGAGTGTGTGTGTGCGTGTGCCAAACATTATACTAAAATCAATCTGCACTGTGCTCTGTTGTTATCACTGTTAAATGCTACTGTATGGTGCTTCTTGTGGAACAGGTGAGATGGTCAACATCCCCATGTCATGCACTCCGATCTTTCTCTTTCTCTGGTCACTATTCTCCCATCTATTGAGATGGAACCCTCTCTCGCCTAATCTTCAAATAATTGAGTTTCTCTAGACCTAGCTGTGCTGTGTCTTAATCACTTTTCTATTTTATCTCCCTTGAAAAATCACAGCTACCACATTGCTTCAAGTGTATAATTTTCTCTAGAACCTAATTTCAGAGCTTCATATCTGTATATCACTCTGACTACCTGACAACATTTCCACTCTGCTCCTGCAGGCTCTTCTTATCCCACTTCTCCATCGGAGCCCATCTTTGCAAATCTATCTGCCTTTCATGAAATTCTCAGTTCAGTGACTCTGTGACAATCTCATTCTTTCTTTTTCTCTTATCTTTGGTGTGTAATCACTTGGTCCAGGGTTTCCTCTCCTAAATACCACTGCAGATCCATTTTCTATTTCCTGCTTCTGCTGTCACCATCCCAATCAAGGTTAGCAGGTATGCTCCTCGG
This sequence comes from Chionomys nivalis, assembly GCF_950005125.1. Classification (NCBI taxonomy): domain Eukaryota; kingdom Metazoa; phylum Chordata; class Mammalia; order Rodentia; family Cricetidae; genus Chionomys; species Chionomys nivalis. The sequence goes on from NC_080088.1 coordinate 23,757,523, forward strand.
AATATCAACTATCTTGTTACATAGTCCATCCCGGGTCATTCCCAGCCTTCATTACACTGTACTATTTGAATGATATTTTCCTTGTGTTTGAACATGTTTCTTCCACTAAGCAGTCATTGGTTTCTTTATCCTCAGACAACTTCCTAATCTGCTGAACTTACATCATATCTGTCACCTCGAACCTCTAATAGATGATCAGACTAGATGAGAAGCCCTGTCATGATCATAGCCTAGAAAATGAGGATGTGAAGAATCTTTAAGCATTACTAGAATGGGATCTCTAGAAACATAATGGCTATTATTTAGTCCTGGTCTATAATTACTCAAATAATCATTATTCTGACTGGAATTTTGTCACCATGAGATGTAACAATTAAAACTCAGAATCAGGCAAGAGACAGTTCTCAAGCAACTGTGTGATGGAGGAAGGTCATTGGTTAAAAATAAAGAAACTGCTTGACCCATTTGATAGGCCATCCCATAGGTGGGTGGAGTAGACAGAATAGAATGCTGGGAGGAAGAGGAAGTGAGATCAGATGCAGGGCAGCTCCTCTCAGAGACAGACACCATGCTCCCCTCTCCCGGGCAGAAGCGATAAAGCAAGCAGCCAGGTCAGACATGCTGAATCTTTCCTGGTAAGACTAATGCTACACAGATTATTAGAGATGGGTTGATCGGGATATGAGAATTAGCCAGTAAGGGCTAGAGCTAATGGGCCAAACAGTGTTTAAAAGAATACAGTTTGTGTGTCGTTATTTCTGGTGTAAAGCTAGCCGTGCAGGAGCCGGACAGGACGAAAAGCAGGCCCACAGCTCCCTACTACAACTGTGTGTGTATAAAATCTTCACTCAGCATTCCTTAAAGATTTCGAAAGAGATATGGCCATTTTCTCATAAGCAGCCGAGTAAATCTATGTGTTCAACAAAATTAGTTTTAAATTAATATATCTAAGAATATTAAGCTTTTTTTCTCCTATTAGACATTATAGGTTTAAAAAAAACTCTACCTGGTATAATATTGGTAAGTTTTATATCATTTCATATTTAAAAACTAATATAATTAATATGCCTTTTTATACTAAATACTAAGAAATGTAAAATGAAGCTATTGTTCCCAAGAAATTCATAGTTTAAGACATCCATATTCTACAGAGAGTTCTGAATACAGACAATTTCAAAAGAGTTTTCCACACACGTTCCATCTATCCGGCTCTGTTTCCATGTTAACCAGCCAAAAGACAGATACTAATTGCATCCCCGATTTGTAGTGCATCCGTTTAGTACTATTGATCTACTTTAGAAAAAAAAAAAAGAAAAGTAAACTAAGCAAGAACCAGTCTCAACACCAAAGGAATGCTCTATTGATTCCCCCTGACTGTGCTTTGTCTACATATTGGTGTGCATGTGCCACGCAAAGGTGTGAAGAATCAAACAGGGCAGACACTGCTCCTGAGAGAAACATGGTAGCCAAGGATAAGGGAGACTGTGAAAGGAGAGTAGCTTGAAGTTTCCCTGATAGGCATTTATCAAAAATTCTATAATCAAATGTGCAAAATGACCAACCACTTAAATATTTAATGGGTAAAATACTGCCTTAGAGTCTTGGGAGAGAATCTGAAGAAATTAGCACTCATCTGTTTAAGAATGACTTAACAGTGAACTCAGAAAATGAAGACATGGTATTGATCTCAGTCATCCTCTTACGTCACACGTGGTGTCTTCTCTGTAACGGGCTTCTTTCCATTTCCTTTTCCTAAATCAAATACTTAGCAGAACTCAAGTGTTCCAAGATCCCCACTTCTCTTACACCTGGACTTGGTTTAGAACCCAGTGGTTAATTTATATAGTCCTTTGGGAGGGGGAAGGGTATGTGTGCCTTTAGCTTGTTTTCAGATTTTACTTGAATAATAATATGCTCCCTCAAATTAAAAACCACATTTAACAGGAAACATAGAATGACATGTTTAGCTGTTGTGATTTCATGGCTTTTGCTTCTGTTGGATTGACCCATTTCCAGGTGGAAGAGTTTAGTTCATAATTTGATTAGCACTTTACAAATTTTTATTTTTGAATTCTGATGTCTGGGTATTCCATTGCTGCAATAGATCATGACCCCACAAATTCACTGCAATACTATATATGGCCTTAGTCTTCCCATTTTTCTTTTGTTACTTTGAGCATAGTATAGGAACTCTAAGCATTGGTTTAATTCTCAGACGTATTTACCTGCAGCCTTACCTTGTGCAGGAGAGCTGAAGGTGTATGGTTTAAAACCTAGTTACTTCTGAGGTTCTCCAATCTGTGTTTTATATCATCTGCAGATTTTCTTACACTTTAGATTTAAAACTCAGATGTATCATGCTGAGCTGATGAGAGGTTGCGAGACGGGAGAAATATTTCCTGGCATAATCACAAAATAGTAATTCATCAGGTTGTCAGCTTCTCCGCCCCATGGAATAAAAATTAACAAGCTATAGTAAAATATATGCATATGAAAAAAATCCCTTTGTATAATCATATCCATAGCACTAAAATTCCAGAGGAGACTAATGGTGCCATTACAGTTTTCTTCATTTCTTTATTCTTATCTCCAGGTTTCATTGTCTGGGACTTGTTACGTTTTAGGAGGAAAACTAAGTGCTGGCTGTCCTATGTCAACATTGCTACTGTAAAAAATACTCCATTTTATGAATTATTCAAGTTAGCATGCCTTTGGGGGATTTTTGAGTATTCTAATATGGTCAGATGTGACCTTCTGCAATGAGATGAAAGGAACAGAAACTAATTTATGTATAGAAATAGTGAATTCAAATAAAATTGTATTTAAAAATATGTCAGAAGGCAAAATGCTATTTTCTCTCTATACACACCCACAGTTGCCTCACACTTATATATAGATAGACTCTTTAGTTAGATTTTGGTTTTGTTTTAAAACCAATTGGGATTTCTATTTGAATACATAATTAAAAATAAAACAAAGAAACAGTGGTGACTTATGTCCAGAGGATATATCTGACAGCCTAATAGCTTGGTAGCTGTGGAGAAAATAGCCTACACATTCTGACTTGTTTATGAAGCACAGTTCATTGTTAATAGATGTGAACCTTAGTAGACAGCAACTCTGGCAGTTGTACATATGTGGTTTTCTTTATGCACACCTTACCTTACTCAGGCCAGCAGAAGAAAATGTGTTCCTGAATGCCTGGCACAATCCAAACCTTGCCATTTAAAATGCCTTATTGAAATATGCTTCTTTCTAAAGCATTGATGTAGCACTGTCTATATAATATAAAAAGCTTTAGTCACTATTCACTCAGTCAGCACTAAAATCAATATTTAATAATGTATTAATTTTTTAAATTGCTAATTTTGAATTTTCATTCAAAATATGTTATAGAAAGAATCTGTACTGCTTGAAATAAGGTCAAAATATCTGTGTTTTATAATAAAACTCACACTCAGAGGCTGAAATGTCTATGTCCCTTGGTTTATATGTTTATAATCTTAAATAGTATTTGAAGGGATATGCTATTTAAATAGAAGTAGTGATAAAATAAGTAATATTAATCACACTTTTATAAGTTAGCAGATTTTAAGCCCCACCTTGTAAATCTTCTAATTTTAGATCATTTCTTTCTTCTGCCTACTGATGAAGCAGTTTTACAAAGAGGGAAAATAACTTTACTGAGTGAAATAAAACCCTTTATTTGTAAGGTCAATCACCACAGCTTTAGAAATAAACTTTACAAATGGATCTTGTTGTTACAATGTAGCATAGAAACTGACTGAGGTTTTGAATTATTAATTAACTACTTTTATCTCAAGTTTCTTCAAAAAAAAAAAAACTCAACAGCAACAAACAAAGAAATCCTCTTGAAAATCTGCTTGTAGTAAATTGTGACAGACCTGTGTGAATGAACATGCCCTGCTCTGGTCAGGCCATACTTAGTCTGAATACGTTATAATTGCAGGCTAAGATTGAATTTGTCCTTCAGCTCAGTTACTACATTATGGGAAGCTTTGAGGATTGGTACAGTATTACAATGTAGCGATAAGGATGCATGCTTTGTAGCAACTTCAAACACCTTTAGCATTAAGGTTATTGTATATGTGTACTTTGAAAGACTCCAGTCACTACTTTGGTTTAATTGGTTGGGTTTTCTGTTTGAGATTGGAGCTCACCCAGTGTACCTCACTTTTCCTTTGTACACTCAGTTTTAGACTCAATGCATATATCCTATAAGCCCTGACTGTCTTGTAAAATACAGAGAGGCCCTTTTCTTCTTTCTGTTCTTCACCCTTGTCCTTGTTCTACTCTTTTCTCTCTCTTCTCTCTGCCTTCTTTCTTTCCCTGTTTTCCTTCTTCCCTATCTCAATCTCTTTATCCTCCTAGATTGTTGACATACAAAAGAGTTCCACAATAACCCAGAATGAAGTGTAACAAAGTTTTATTTGCCGGGCGGTGGTGGCACACACCTTTAATCCCAAAACTCGGTGGGCAGAGACAGGTGGATCTCTGTGAGTTTGAGATCAGCCTGGTCTACAAGAGCTAGTTCCAGGACAGGCTCCAAAGCTAAAGAGCAACCCTGTCTCAAAAAACAAAACAAAACAAAAAGAAGTTTTATTTATTTGTGGATAAACTCACAGAAAGAGGAAGGACCTTCAGTCCTCTGTGCTGGGAACTGGAATGAAATCCAGCAGCCAAGAGGCCTGAACACGCTTTTCGTTGGCATTTACAATACATGAGACCACGCCCAAAGTGGGCCAGTATTTTAAAGGCTATTGGCTAAAGACTTTCCCACAGTACTAGATAAACAGAGTGATGGGTAATACATGAGGCCACAAATTTTACAAATTTCTCAATAGGAAAAATATGATAAGTAGAATATTTCAGTAGACTGAGAAGAATCTGTGCATTACAGTAACTTAAAACAGGTTTAATATTTAGTGCATAAAATATGTATTTTGAAGCACACCAGTGACTACTTCCATTTAAATGCATTGACTTTTCTTTGTGAGATTTGAATTGAATTAAATGATTATTGCAACTACAAATAGATTTCTGTTTCAAGGTTAAAGATTTCATAAAATTCGGAAATTTTTCAGTCATTAAAAAAGTAAAAATATGTTTCTACAAAGTTATATGATGATATTATCCTGAAAATAAATAGTGTATCTTAACAATTAGCCGTGGCTTTGCTAATTTTTAATATCAAGGAGAGCTTTTACTTTAAATAAGCAAAGTGTTAATACCATTTGAAACTATGTCTGATGTACTGCATAGGAGAAATAATTACCAAGGATGGCATGCAGTAATTGGGTCTGTAACTCCAATTACACTGAAGCATTGACTCATTTAGACATATTACGCCTTTATTCATGAGGTCTGTGAGATAAGCTTTTCTGTAGAAATAAATCCAGAGGAACTTGCTTTGAATACAAGGATTCCACACCTCTTCCTTGTAGAGAGCCTGCAAGAAATCACTGAATTATTTGCTAATTGTGAGCAAAATTTGTATTGATTTTTTTCCTCTCTCTACCTGATGTTAATAGCACCGTACTTCAAATCACTAAATACTTTCCAGCACTGTCAAAGATTCACTTACTTATGTGAAACTGTTGCGTCAAAGTCGCACATAGAGGTGCAAGCACAGATAATATGATGGCATAGGTAGTTATTAACATTCTCCTCCGTACTTCCTCACTTCATATGGTAACATCTTACAATGTATATCACATAACTTGAAACTAATAATAATTTGAAAAGATGTTAATGGTACTATGTCATAGGTCTATCAGTACTTAATTTGGATGCTGAGCATGACACTCCAGGCATGATACCCCAAAATGCACGACAAAACTGGTACCTACCCATCTGCAAACTGCACCTATCCATCTTAAAAGTGCCCCTACACATCTTTAAACTGCCACACCCATCTTCAAACTCAACCTTATGTACACAGAAATTCAAAGCTTACATGTTATGTCTAGTAGAGTGAATGTTTCCCCTGTATCATAATTTATGCAATGCACTAGCAGAGTATTTTAAATTAAAGAAGCCTGTCAGTTTTCTGCACTGATACCCAAAACTATTGTTCAATAAATTTTACTGAATTTATTGAAATAATGCTGTGTGTGTGTGTGTGGGGGGACAAGAGTCTTTCACATCCAAACAATAGAATTTTACATGGTAAAATTTATTTCTCTCGTGGCTTCTAAATAGTTGTTAAACCAATGTACCTCATTTTTGGCATTTATTAGACTAGAATGAATCTATTTTGGATCCCCAAGTCCCTTTCCCTGTGATAGAATGCAGTAAATGAAGCAAAATTGTTTGGGGGGAAAAGAGGAAATGAAAACAAGCCAATTAGCTATTTACTTTCCTGGAAAGTCAAGTTTCTTTAAGTAAGAATGACACCAGAGTCTGACAAAGGAACTCCTACTTATAAACCACCACTATTTAAAGGATGTTTTTTCAGGTATATTGAGTCAACTGATCCTATGTCCAACAATGTTTCCTGGCAACAATCAGTTGTAGCAAGATACTTTGTACTCTGCTAGGTATTTCATGAATATGTGCTCCGTGCTCCGTATGCACAGCAACAAGACAACATTAGTATGACCAAACTCAATGTGTTGAGAAACATCGTATTCTTATGTCTATGTGATGTACTATCAATGGGTTTTTTTTTTTTATAACCCCCCAAAGGAATTTGTGTTTCAGCCTTGATATCCATGTACCGATGTTAAGAATTGTAGTCTATTGAAAGGACTGTAGGTTTGGGAGTGTGCCCTGGGAAGAAATGGAATCTGTTCTTTTAGGATTCCCTTGGTTAGTTATTGTTGCTGTTTGTTTGTTTTAAGAGGATTGTGATAAAATAAACCATCTGAAACTTCCCCAGCTTCTTTGGCATCCTCCCTGGCGATGCTCTTCTTCTGTAATCATTTACTATTATGATGCCATCTACCTAGGGCCTTTACCAGAACCAAGATGATGCTGATGTTGAGGCCCTGAACATCCAGCACCAAGAACATCTTCAACACACAAATCCACCTCAACTCAAGTTGAACTCAAATTCAACCACAGAAACCACAAAAAATTGACAAATAATATGCCATGTGTTAAAGCATCCATTTCTGAGCTTTATTTTTTTTTCTGTCCACTAATAATTAAGCATTTCTTCTTCTATGTTACTAGTGGGTTGTGAATGCTATCCTAAGAAAATTAGGATACACTGAAAGATTTTTATTTTGAGACTGTCTCATGCACTAACCCAGATTGACCTGGAACTTACCATATAAGTCATGCTGCCTCAATCACCCAGGTTCTGGGATAACACGTGGGAATGACCATACCTGGCTAATATTATATCACATACTGTATTAAAAATTAGTACACAGGCTTTTGCATGTATTTGTGTGTGTGCATGTACATCTGTGTATACTCTTGCACAGAGAATTGAGAGGCTTAAAAGTGAAAATCCCATTCTGTACTGCTGAGCTACATCCATAGCCCTGCTAATAAGCTTTCAACTATTGCTTCTCCACTATGTGCTTCCATGCAGTATGTGTGGGCTTCCTGGATAAAGATGCTCACCACCAAACCTGATGTCCTGACTTTGAATCCTAGGACCTACATGGTAGAAGAAGAGAATTGATTTTCCTATATTGTCTTCAAATCTCCACTTGCCTACAATGACACTCAAGCATAAGCACACACACAATAAATAAATAAATAAATAAAATAACAAATAGCTAAGTTCTATACACTTTTATTTATCAAATGAAAGTTCAGTCCTTAATGATTATCAATAACTTAGAAGGTATGCTCCATTATTCTTTCCCTATGTGGCTTTTGGTCAAATGTTGGATTAGAACACCACAGATGAAAGTGGACCAGGTAGACATAGACTCTGCAAAAGTTTTCTGGCCTATGATGGAATAATGTAATGTGCTGTCAATCTGTAAACTGTGAAATACATTACAGAGATTTTCCCTATTTAACAAAACACGTGTTAATTTTAATAATAAAGAAGTCCTCATTTTGGTTGAGTTTTATTCAGGAAAGGGATGAAAGAAATCCGTGTCTTTCATTCAGATCTCCATCTAGCTGTTTCCATTAGAGTTCCTGGAGAAATGACTCATAAAACTAACCGTTTTCTGCATCAGGCGACAGGTTTTGACAGAAACAGCACTGCCGCTTTTGCAATACGGTACATTTTGAATGTTTCAACTGTGTGATTAGGTGTGCTTTATATGACTTCCACGTGCTTAGCTAGCAAAATCTGAGTTTATTTACACAAAATTATTCAAGTGAAAAAAGTGGTGTGTCTCCCAGTGAGCAAAGTCAGCCCTTCAAGGGGCAGTTGGGGGGATCAACTAGCATTTTATTACCAGGAGAACTGGGCTGTATGAAAAGCACTGCAGAAACCTTTGTGGGAGGCATTACAGGCGTCTTATATGTAACTGATCCTAAAATAAAAATAATGAAGCTCAGCATTTTGCAAGTCTTTTTTCCTGGGTTAGCTACTATTTTAGTTCTGGGTGAAATAAATTTATCTGTAAGCACACACACAAAAATGTCTAGAGTTCTCTGTGTGCCTGCATCTTTGGTTTTTTCTGTGTGATGAATACCTGACGACGAACATTGAGATGGTCTCTATGTATGGTCCTCCGGGAGATTTTCTCAATGCTCATGTTATAAAGTTTGTAGTTTCTTATCTAAACTTGAGTGGAAAGTTGTTAAGCTGCTTAAATCTTTGTTCAGTCTTCTGTGAATAACATGAGACAATTCGTCCCTACCATTACCAAAGAATATGGAGGATGCTACTTACACTAAGAGAGGCCACTTTCTAGTATGAGATGGGAAAAGAGGGCATGGTCACAAAGATCGCTGGATTTTCATCTAATTTAAGCTATATGACCTTTGGAAATTCACTTTCTGAAGCTCAAAAGCATACATCTTTGAAATGCATAACACTCTCTTGAGAAGGTATGAGTTTTAGAGAGCATACATGCACCGTGGTATTCATGGTGTGACAGTGTCCCAAAGTGTGATCATAATTATTAGAACTATCACATTTAATAAATATTTACTTTTTTTCTTCTTAAATACAATTATTTAATATCTAAAAAAACTACTGTTTTTAGTTATTTGTATCTGAGACTTTTGACTTATGAATATCAGGACTGCCAAATATGTAGAATAATTCTAAAGTCTTTGCTCTTCAGAAATATTGAAAATTTTTCTGTGGTATTAACAATCTGAGACAAGGTAAAAGCAGAGTTCACGAAAGGCAAATATTATTTTTTATATAGTCAGATGCATGTAAGCCTAGGTACAAAAGAACTAAAATGAAGCCTTCATTGAAATGCTGAATGAGATATTCTTTGAACTCCTGTTTGAACCCTTATGAAGCTGAGAAACATGTCCCCAACCCAACAATATTCTTTCATGGTATATTACACTCATCAGTCAGTTTCAGTTGCTATATTCATTTAAACTGACATAGGTACAGTTTTTTTTTTTCCAGAACTCTAAATGTATTTGAGAATGCTCACAAATCTCTAAGGAACTCAGGACAGCTGTTACAAAAATATTTTTTTAATCAGAGTTATTTTTAAAAATTGTCAATAACTTAAAACACATTTTGTACTAAGTAACATTACCAACAGCTAAGTCTTCCCATAAAATCATTTGGAGCTTCTAAATGTGACTCAATCAATATAAAACCAAGATTGTAAGTTGAAGTGCTCTAAAAAGAGTCTCCGAACAACCCAGAGATGCTTTCTCTCCCTTAATTATTGTAGTTTTCCCTTCTTTTTTTCTGAAATATTCCTTATTATCCCTGCACTTCCCCGAGTTACTATGATCTCATAGCTCTTTTCTTAGAGCTCCTCAGATCATAGACTTTTGCCTTACTGTTTTCATAATGTTAGTAGCAAAAAAGAATGCTTCGGGGTCCTGTGTGTTGGAACCAGTGCTGCATCCTCAGATGCTAATGTAAATACTGCTTAAAGTTTGATATACTTAATGTTTATTAAATGAAGAAGTGAGAAGATAACTGTAGGATCTTGTGCTTTGAAATTTAATTCTTCTGGCGTTAGCCACTGCATAGCCTACTTAAAATCCTTCTCACTCAACCCTTACCCACATTTTGTTTGTAGATATTTCTTTCCCTCTTTCCTTCTTTCTTATACCCCCCACCAAAATAACCTCACTAAGTTAAACTTTAAGAAAGAAATAATTTTAATTAAGCAAAATGATATTTAAAAATTCTATAATTTGAATCATCCACAAAATAGCATTTTCCTTTATTACAATTAGAATATCAAACTGCTTGGCTACATATGAGAACTAAGGATACACCGGAAAACAGATTTTAAATGCTATTCCATTGTTGTTCTTTCAAAATAACCATATTGTGGCAATACACTTTTCTCCCTCTGAGCAGGTGTAGTTAAATTTAGATGAGCTAACCATAGTTAATGTTCCGGCTGTGTACCCTGACAGTAGAGAGCACAACTTTGGGTAAAACAGATAATCGTGCTATTTCTTAAGGTATAATTTATTAGCAAGAAAGGAAAGGACAGATTACATACCAAGAAGACATCTGTATGGCTCAATATTCTCATTTGAAAATGGCAATATAAAAACATATACCTTTAGTGTCTCTGTGTGTGTGTGTGTGTGATGGATGTGAGAGACGGGTATGTATGTGCCATGTCATATGTTTAGATGTCAGAGTACAACTTTGTGGAGTCAGTTCATTCCTTCCTTCTTTATATGAGTATTGAGGATGGAGCTCACCAGCCCTGGAATTAACTTTTAACTTAGATCCTTGTGCTTGCAAGACTACTGATGCTGTCTTCCCAGACCCTCAAAAGTTATTTTCAAAAAAAAAAAAAGTATAAAAATCAGTAAAAAAAAAATCTAATAGCATTTCCAGAAGTAAATTTTTAGGGAAACACACACAAACACATACAGAATTCTCAGCAGTTTTCTTTATGTTTTATTTTTAGCTTAGCCTCAAAATTGATACTTTAAGTCTTCAGGACCTCTGCAAGCTCCTTGGATGGTATCTTGTAAACTTGCATCTCCTATTACTCATGCTGCTGGACACTGAAGATATATAAAGTATGTAGACATACTTATGTGCATACATATCATACTTCTATTACCACTTAGACAATTTTATCACCTAAAATTTTTACAGACAATTTACTTTATATTCTTATTTGTCTTAGATGATTTAGTACTTTACCTATTAAACTGCTCAAACTTTAGAAAGAAAAACTTCTAAATTAAAAATATTATACTTGCCCCAGAAAAAAATATTCCCTATCAACTATCATGAAGTGAATATTCACTAAGCTCCTTCCTCATCACTGTTTTTAAGAGTGGATAATTTAATACAATCCAGTGTCCCCTCATGTAATGGGCTGACTTACTGTTCATAAATGTACGTGCTAACACTCTTTCCTTTTACCGTCATCAAAATTGCATGCCACACCCACAAACTGCTTTTTGTTATTCAGCATTCAGTGACTGTTTTTTTTTTATGTTTTTTTTTATTTCTATTAGAGGATGCAAGTATCAGAAAGAACTGCAGATAACTACATCTTATTATAATTAATGAATGTGAAGTGAGTTTTAAGTAATTAGAGACTTCCTCTTGTAATCTACTGGCCTGGTCTGTCATCTGGGTATCCTGCCTTTTTAAGAGACAAGCCCCATCCACTTCTAACCTCCCCACTCTTCTGCTGAGGCAAGTGGATCTCTCACCTCCTCTCCAGTCCTCTCTCTCTCTCTCTCTCTCTCTCTCCCTCCCTCCTTTCCTCCCTTCCTCCCTCCCTCTCTCCCTTCTTCCCTCTCTCTCTCTCTCTCTCTCTCTCTCTCTCTCTCTCTTCCCTCCCATCCTTCTTCTTGCAAGGCAACTTCTGCCCTTCTCTCCCTCCTCCCCCCCTCGCTTTTCCCCTTACCCCTTTCTTCTTCCAGTCCCTCTTTATAACCTACTAAATAAACTCTATACCCAAACTCTCTCTGCATGGTGTCTCTATCTGTCTGTCTCCCACCACAGACCACCTGCCAGGGGACCTACCGAGGCCTCGGGTGACCAACAGCCACTCCTCATGGGACCCGTCCCACACTGCCTCGTTATAAATAATAACACCTCCTACCAAGGAATCATTAGAGTGAAGCATGTAAACTTTAATTGATATTCCTGATTAGTTCTGAAGTATATTAATATTCTTTATTAATACATAATTTCATTTTAGGTATAGCTCTCTCTAGACTTCTAGATACTACAACCAAAACCTGTGTTGTATTAGCCATTACTTCTTAGGTCCTCTTAAGTGTATAACATGGGATAGTATTGTAGCAATCATTTTGGTAAATTTTAAGCAATTAACTACTCAAATCAAAGCAAAAATCAAACAGCTTTTCACACCATGAGCCTTTATGAGGAAAATTGTAGTCACTAGAAGGTAGATTGTGAAGGGGTTAAGTATCTCACCGGTGTTTGCCTTTTTTTCTGGTTTGTCCATCTCATCAACTCATTCACTCTAGATCCTCCCTCCCCTTCAGTGGTTGGAACTAGACAGACTCCCCTCATTAAAATCAAAAAAGAAGAGGAGGAGGAAGAGGAAGGAATGTGAAAAATCTTAATTAGGCCTTTTAAATAATATAATTTCAGAATGTTGTCCCTTTATGATATAAATACACACTGGTCCATTCCTTTTGTGCTTTTAGCCTTGTCCATCACATTGATGTATATGTCCACTTGTCCTCTGTTGCTTACCAATATAAACATAGTTGCCTTTTTTAAAAAAGGTAAGCATTCAATTTGGGTTTTTGTCTTTGTATTTTCTGGGTTTTGACCTTGCTAAATGTGGCTTTCTCTGGCCAGCATCATCACTTTCCATATTTGTCCATTGTCATCTCATGGGTCATGCTCCTAGATTAAACCACAAACTTCTTTACAATTAAGCCTCTTTTGATTGCAAGCCAGGAGACTGCGGCCTTTTTGTTTATGTATTCCAGTACATATTGAGGCAAGAAACTGTAAATATTTAATTTCCTATTTATTGTATAACATTGCTTCAAACATGCTATTGCTTTGTCTATATAGAGATATATGTTCATTCATTGTATATCTAGCTTGCCGCATTCCACAGTTTGGCAATAATAGAGACATTTTCTTTCAGTGTTGCATTCACACTGAAGTTTATTCATCATGAACTCTTAACACCATGATTTCACTAGAGTTAATCTCACTTAATTTGACATATATATTCCTTCCTTTCTAATTATTTATATTACCTTTATTTCTATCCTTTCATTTGCAATGGATGTTGATCTACTGCTAAATACACAGAAAGGGGAAGCATATACTTCATCATAGTTTGTACCGGTTACCTTCTCTTGATAAGGCACACATTCCTAAACTAAGGCTCCATCCATAATTTAGTCTGCCATCACCTCATTGAGCAAAAGTAACTTAAAGCTAGGAGGTGACAAGAGTAAATGGATGAGTAATTCACTCCTGCTGATGTAAAGTAGATATTTTTATTCACTGCCTTCTTTGAAAGGTAAAGTAATCTAAGGAGAGCAGAAAGAAGAATGAGTCTCTAATGCTTCTAGAAGAAGCAGCCAATTTACCTGCTGCTACAATGAGTGGAGTCACTACTGTAATTAGCAAAGCTTACATACTTGATTAATGACAGAGACTTTTCTCAGTCCACTGAAAAGGGGACACTGGATCATTAAAGCAACTGAAAAATTGTTGGAAACAGTTATAATTATTATAGATTTTTTTCTCTTTTTGCAGTTATACCAGAGGGAAAGACTGTAAGAACAACTTTTAAAAAACTAAATATCATAGCATTAAAAAATGCTGGTAATAGCGGACATTGTAAAAATATTGAAAAGACAAATGGTTGTGCCTGAAACTTAAATAAAAGTTTTTAGTTTAATAAAAAACCAATAGAAATAATAGTCAATAAACTTGTGCCATTCATTTAATGAATATCAGTGTGACCCAGTAATGATGGTACACAATGTAATCCCATACAGAGGATCCTGAATCCAAGGCCGAATTGAGACTCATAGTGAGAAAATGAAGAAGTAGAAGAAAAGGATAAGGAGGAAAAAGAAAAACTTAACACAAAGCAATAGAAAATAAGTACCAAATTCCATCATTAAATGCATCTATGTTAATGTATTCATTCATATGTGATCATATTTGTCACTTTTCTTGCTTCTCTTTCTAGTAAGATTCTTTAAGTTTTGTAAAACTGAGATGCTTCTTTAATGAACTGCTCATAGGTGGAGAAGGAGTCTTCAACAGGGAAACAAATTTGTATTTCCTTTACTCTCATTCAAGTAAAAGCAAACATGGGTAATGAGGTTGTGTCTTCTTGTTGAACATTTACTTTTTACCTTTGAAATATGAGCACCCAATTTCAGTACCCTAGAGTAAAATCCTCTCCTACTATTAGAGCATACTTTATATATACTATTAAGTATATAGGTACTATTAAGTAGAATGTGACTGGATGTCAACTACTTGAATGCAATGCTGTCAGAAGCTCTATCAATGTTTTGCATTTGAACTTTTTTATAGTTTATGTCAGAAGACAAATAAAAGCAGAAATTAAAGATCCAAAACTAAAACTGAACAAGGCATACAACCTTAAGACATGAAATATAGGCATTTGTGTTTTGCTTGTGTGGTATGTGTAGTCTTGGGATCAATTAGCACTCATCTACATGAAAATATTTCTAGAATATTTCCACAAAAGCAAAATAAAATATGTAATCAGCTGAAAGCAGTGTGCAGAATTTTTATTCTGTTCTGATTCAATGACATTTTGTAATGTACCAAAGTGAGAAATTCAGTGGCAAATGCAAAATGAAGAGAAAGCAAGTAAACCTCATCTCCACAATCCAAGGCCACAGCCCAAGCTAAAGATCTTTAACACCAGATGTGCGGCTCTTTCTAAGTGGGTGATGTTTGGGACTTAACCAGGATTACTAGTCTGGTTTTAATTCTCCCAGACCATCCTTCATCCCCACATAGGAGAGTTTATCATGAATGGGTGTGCACCCTGACGAATAAACATGAATTGTTAGAATAAGATTCTGCAGGCAGGTATCTTTTTTTTCACCCTCAAACAAAAGTCTGGGTAATGTAACCATTGAAATGTGGTGACAGAAGGCATGCTGGGAAACTGCATCAGAGCATTGAACTCCCCACTCTCTCATTCCACATGCCTCTGTGTCAAGAGTGTTGGCAGATGTTTGTTGCTATTCAGATAACCCTTGGTACTCGCTCTCTCACTGAGCAGAGATCACATCTCCCTCTACACTTGCTGGAGTTCAACATAACCTGATTTGCCATGTGTGTGCTGTCCGCAGGCTCTATTAACCCTACATGAGTAGCCCTTGATAACACTGTCCAGGAAGTCAATTAAAGATGATGGAAGGTGGGGTGGACTGATTCTTCTTTTTTCTTTTTAAAATTAACAGACATTTGGTGAAGAAACAGCAAAACTGTCATGAACAGATTATTTATGGTTCTCCAGAAACCAGTAGGCCAATGATTAACTTTTATTTTTTTCCTTCCAATTCCTTCACCTTTTTTGTTGTTATTTCTACAATCTTACATATTTTTTTTTTAGATTTTCATGAACAGTGCAATACAGCTAAGCATTGTAAGCTTTGCAAATATGTCTTTAGCAACTTCAAACTATAAGGAAAGGAAAACATGTTAGACTAAGCACAATGAAACGATGCATGAAGAAAATGTATAGGGGCTCAAGAAAATTATCAACTCTTAAAAGCATGGAATGTGGTTCCAAAGGACCTGAATTCAATTCCCAGCACCAACACATTAGCTCACAACCATCTGTAACTCTGTAACTTTATTTCAGAAGATCCAAACTCTTTTGGCCTGGATGGGCACAAGGCATGCATGTGGTATACATACATGCAGGCAAAATACACAGATAAAATAATTTAAAAATTAGATTGTTTTCAAAACTATCTGTATTCAATAAATAATTAAAAGCTCACTAAGCATCAGGAACAAACATTGTTTAATATTGGAGTTTACCAAAAGTTAAATTGTACAAAATTCTTACTGTTCAGAATTAGGTACAACATTGCTTATTGCTAGATTAAAGTTGTTCTTTATATTTGTATCAATTACCAAGTTTTTAAATTTATTTATTTATTTATTTATTTATTTATTTATTTATTTATTTATTTTATTGATGTTTTGCTTGCATGAATGTCTGTGTGAAAGTGTCAGATCCCCTAAAACTGGAGTTAGAGACAGCTGTGAGCTACCATATGGGTTCTGGGAACTGAACTCAGATTCTCTGGAAGAGAAGCCAGTGTTCTTAACCAATGAGCCACTCTTCAGCCTAAGGAGTAATTTTTTGTTTAAAACACTTGACCCTCTTGTTTCACATGTTATTACCGAGAGGTTCTGTCAAAAAACAGATGAATAGGTCATTTTCCTAAATTAATTAAAATCAAAATTGGTGACCCAAATACTTTGATAAACGTCTTTAGACATGTGTTAGCTATATTAGCTTGGTTGCTTTATTTTGCTGGTACAAACCATAAATATATATTGTATCAGCAAAATATTTTATTATGCCAATATTTCCATTTTAATGTGATCAGTCTAAGAATGTTCTTATATGGCTATGTAGTCAATAAATAGAATTATTATTGTGAAAAAAAATATATTTTATAAGAAATAATAAAATATTTTCATTGATCTCCTGTTTGATTAGGGAAAACCATGAGGATGAATGAATATTTGCTCTAGGCAAAGTTTGCCATAAATGCCCAAAAGTACTTAGTCTTCATTATTTTTGACATCTTAAGCACTAAATAAAGTAATTCCTATTTTGAAGATAAACTGTTAGAAGCTTTGAGAAGACAAACAATACCAATCTTAAACTATATTATTAATAATTACTTTTTAAAAACAGGATCTGACTATGTTGCTATGACTGGCCCAGAAATTACTATGTTGATCAGTCTGACCACAAATTCAAAGAGATCCTCCTATTTCTGCCTTCTAAATGCTGGTATTAAAGACATAAAAATTGGACACTTTCAATCATGATAATCTTTAGGCTTATCTTTAAAGGAAAATAACATCATAATTGTTGCTCTTGTGACTTCACAGCAGCTGTTGTTACCTGCATAAGACCTAAGTAAGACCTAGCCAGTCAAATATCCAACATGTTTAGGAAAGGGGGCTCATGAGTCCCACACTAGCCATGGAGGTTTTAGCAGTTGATAGCTGCTGGAGAGGGGAGAGACACTCTTCTTCAGAGGTGTGCCCCATGGTAGGTTATCCATCCTCCAGTGGACTGGTCTATACCCATGCACATATGGGCAGCACTAATTGAGTTCAGTGAGTTATTTTTCAAAAAAGAAAGAAGAAAATGATGTAAAAGGAAACTGCTAGTTCATTTTCCAGCGGCCCAGACCCAAATAATCACATAGAAACTATATTAATTATAACACTGCTTGGCCAATAGCTTAGGTGTATTCCTAGCTAGCTCTTACATCTTAAATTAACCCATTTCTAATAATCTATATATCACCATAAGGCTGTGGCCTACCAGTAAGGTTTCAGTAGTGTCTGTCTCCTTCAGCAGCTACATGGTGTCTCCCTGACTCTGCCTACTCTCTCTATATATCTGGCTATATTTTGCCCTGCCAGAGGCCAAGCAGCTTCTTTAGTAACTAATGGTAATAAAACATATTAACAGCACACAGAGGGGAATCCCACATCAACTGCACAAACAATTACCTTAAACAAGAAAAGAAATACACATGCACAGTCTATCAAAATTGACCTTAAATTTGTATCAATAGACCAAGATCTATACCAATGTAAATTATTCATCTCTATGTCATAGCTCCCTTATTTTTTAAAAAAGAGATTGGCTATGACCATTAACGATTTATACCCAACCCCTTTTAAATGAAAACAAACATTTTTAAACAATCATGAGAATTTGGATGTTGTTTTCTCCAAACTGCTTCCTGCTGTTAGGTGAAGTATTTTTAGAGCTCAAAGAGAACTTTCGGGGGGTTCTTGTTCCACCAAGCCACATTAGCCTGGTTCTCATCTTTGGTGGAAACAAAATCAGAACCTCTTTCCAAAGTAGCATATTCTTAGACTCAAATTTTGAAGTCAAGATACATTTAAAATAAATACGTTGATTTAGCTTATCAGCTCATACAATGAAATATCTCCCTGTATTTAGTTCATTCATAGTGAAAAAGTTCAAAGAAAACAGCCCTGACTCTCTGTATATATTCTATCTTTACTTGACTTATTTTTTAACTCTATTACTTTTTAATATTTATTTGTTTTAAGGAGACCACTTGTTTTTCCTGGCTACCCAGAACTGAAATAACCACACAGAAACTGTACTAATTAAATCACTGCTTGGCCCATTATCTCTAGCTTCTTATTCGCTAACCCTTACATCTCTATTAATATGTATATTACCATGAGGTTGTGGTCTACCAGCAAAATTTCAGCAAGTCTATCTCTGGTGATTGTTCCACAGTCTCTCTCTAACTCTGCCTTCTTACTACCAGCATTCTGTTTAGTTTTCCCCACCTAGCTCTAGCTATGTTCTGTTATTATCTTTACTCCTTTAATCTATGATTGTCTGTACTCTTGTCTATACTCTTTTTCTTCTCTATCCCAAGCCTATATACATTTCTTAAACATTTGTGATCTGCTCAGAGGTTTGAGGTTTGTTTTTGTCTCTTTATTGCATATCTGTAATCATATTCTGACCAGGAACACCTTTTTATTTTTTAAATGCTAAGCGGACATAGCTAGGACCAAAACCATGGCCCTGTCTATTGAACTCACATTGTCCAACATGATGGAGGCATTTTCACAGCCTCTGAGAGTCATGCTTAGCACCCGAACTCTAGGGATGCAGCGGGTCTACATAGCCCTGAAGTAATTTGTGACGCAATGCTCAAAGACCCTACTTAAATGCTCCATAACTGGACCAGCGTGAATTAGGAGAGACACAGTTTTTGCTGCTAATGCTGAGTAAGAAATTTTTCTTTTAAATGAGCAAGCAAACAGAGTCCACCTGAGACAATGCTGCTACCAAGAAGCCATATTCTTTTTTTCCGTCTAGAATCTTTAAAAAAAAAAAAAAAAAAAAAAACAAAAACAAAAAAAAAACCTGTCTCTAATCTACATGGGACGTAGCAAAGGACAAGATCTCCTGAGTAAATTGGGAGCATGGGGACCATGGGGGTGGGTTGAAGGGGAGAAAAGAGGAAAGGAGGGGAGCAGAAAAAAATATATAGCTCAATAAAATCAATTAAAAAAAAGAAAAAAAACTTTCTCCAACTATTGTGGAAATTCTTGCCACAATGGTGCCATTTGTAAATAGAGAATGCTCATTCTTTGAGTTTGTAAAAACATTTTTAGACAGATTAAGCAGTATCATTATCATCACTCTGCTTTGGCTTTTGTTCTTTCTTATGAAGAAATGCACTGTATCAAATCAAGCTCATATTGGAAATTTATTCACATAAAAATGTTCATCATGAATTTTGAATTAAAAATAGGCTTAGCCTAATGTTTGAAATCACCATCTCTCAATATGGTGCAATACTGATTATAATGAAGACCTTAGTCACCAAGTTAGATTATCTTCAATACACTTTGATTATTAGGTTACAGATTCATAAAACATATTCATTTTATCTAATTTTCCATCACAATATTTTAAAGTGTTTTCCAGAATAAAAATGATCTATTTTTACTCTTGTCTCCTCTTCATTCATATTAGCAGAATAAAATTAAGAATCTTGAAACTTATGTCTTTTAATTCATAAAGTTTTCTCCCTTACAGGATCATTATTATGTTCCCTTCACATTTTAGTTGGGAAAATTTGGTCTTGCAATATGCATGTGTCTAATTCATCTACTAGAAAACTAGTAGAAAAACATTTTGAAGTGGAGGTTCAGTACATAGTCTTTAAATTTTTTTCCTTTGAGTATGATAAGGAAAAGATATCCTAAATTTCCAGCACTGTAGGAATTGTATAAAATTTGTGAATTAGGTATTAAGTTAAAAATAAGAAACTACTGGCATTCCATGGAAGACTATTACATAATTATTCCTTTTATGAGCACTATTTTTGTTGATAAAACAAACAGTTCTCATACACTGAGTGAGTGAGTACAACTTGGAACTACAGGGGAACTTTCTGCTATGGATGAAAAATAAGTAACTTTATCACATTTAATAATAAAAAAGTGCAATTTGTTATTCCTCTTTTTATTCAATAAAAATGGTACTTTGTGCCTGTTACATGCCATGGACGGCTATCTCAAATTTGGAAATGTAACAGTGAAAAATTGAAATTTCTTTTTCTATTTCTGGAGCTTATATTTTCTTTAAGCCAGCTAGGTAATGAGCTAACTGCCTTACTAACTTACCTAACTGACTTAAATAAAACAAGTTATGTGCATCAGAAGGAAGAAGCAGGACTGTGACACATTGTTCCTGCCTCGTCTTCAGATTATTGAGAATAGAAAGGGTAATAATTTGAAACTTGAAATTTTACTGAAAAAACATGGGGAGTAATTATTGGAGGAGGGCAGACTGTTTGCTATGTGGGATGAAACAGACAGAAAGAAAACAAAGAAAGTCATTGTCTCTCTAGTAGAGAGATCTCTATGTATTGGAAAGAGAATGAAGCAGGAGAGAGAGTTACTATAAATGAGGGGGTATATCTTAAAATGAACTGCAGGGCAGCACAGATTTTCATTTTCTTTAAAATGCACTGAGGCCGGGCGGTGGTGGCGCACGCCTTTAATCCCAGCACTTGGGAGGCAGAGGCAGGCAGATCTCTGTGAGTTCAAGACCAGCCTGGTCTACAAGAGCTAGTTCCAGGACAGGCTCCAAAACCACAGAGAAACCCTGTCTCGAAAAAGCAAAAAAATAAAATAAAATGCACAGAGGAATGTTTTGCAAAATTTTACAAAGAAGTATAACTAGGTTTGTTAAATAAAACCTGTTACATGAAGAATGGAATATAGAATGACCCATATCCAAGAGAAGAGTTTTCAATCAACTGCCATACAACCAATGATATGGTGTGTCAATTAGTATGAAAAGAATGAACTCAAAAAGTGGAATCAGGAGGCATACAAGCATTAGAAGTCCTCATTAATACACTATCTGATATAGGTGTGTGTATGTGTGTGTGTGTGTACGTGTTTCTCTGTGTGTGTGTGCATGTGTGCATACCTACATAAGGAATGGAAGAAGAATGACTCCTTGAACAATTTTTATATGATGGTACCAGGTACTATCATGAAAGAATAAAGACGAGGACAACTTTGTGACAAAAAGACCTTAATATTGGTCATATGAAATCCAAGATATTGAAGATATGAAGTAGAATGTCAATGTAGGGCTAAAGTCCCAGGAGAGCTTGGTGCTAAAGCATGACTTTCTTGGGGCACAGCATGAAGGAAGAGCTAGAAGTCATTAAGTTAGAAGAAAATACACAGCTAGGATACTCATTTTGAGTGAACTGACTATATGTTGAGACTAGAAAGTTTCAGGTGCGGTATACAGCTGAGTAATGGCTAGTGGGAGTAAAATATAGAAAACGTTCCAAAAGACAGAGTGAGGCATGCATAGTGCAAAAAAAAGATTTTATCCAATTATTTAACAGTAATGATTTTAGAATGGATGATTGTGTGGTGGAAAGACAAAATATATGACAGAAAGTTTTGGCATAATAATTCTACTGGCCAAAGAATTACAATGACTCAAAATTTGTGAGATTCAGGAGGCTTTTGGCAGATTAGATAATTTCAATTGCCAACAGCCTCCTGAATCTCACAAAGAATTGTACTTTGTAGTAAAGGAGATCTATTGTAATCACTGATGCAACCCTCTTGTACTTTATGGGAATCTAATTCAACTTTAACATTAGTGGTATTGAAAGAGAAACACTTCATGAATGTGTTTTAGTATTTTAGTATTATGTCAAATGACTTTATACTTCTGTTTTTTATTTCATTTTATTTTATTTTTTTTAAATTTCCGCCTCCTCCCCGCCGCCTCCCTTTTCCCTCTCCCTTCCCCCACTCCCCTCCCCCTCTCCCTCCCTCTCCAGTCCAAAGAGCAGTCAGGGTTCCCTGCCCTGTGGGAAGTTCAAGGTCCTCCCCCATCCATCCAGGTCTAGGAAGGTGAGCATCCAAACAGGCTAGGCTCCCACAAAGCCAGTACATGCAGTAGGATCAAAACCCAGTGCCATTGTCCTTGACTTCTCAGCAGCCCTCATTGTCCACCATATTCAGAGAGTCTGGTTTTATCCCATGCTTTTTCATTCCTAGTTCAGCTGGCCTTGGTGAGCTCCCAATAGATCAGCCCCACCATCTCAGTGGATGGGTGTCCCCCGCACCATAGAACCTTCATCTGACTTTATACTTCTAATAACTACTGTCTGTTCTGGTTCCTTTCATGGCAAACACCTTTAATCCCAGAACTCCAGAGGCAGAGACAGGCAGATCTTTATGAGTTTGAGGCCAGCCTTATCTATAGAGTATGTTCTAGGAAAGCCAGGGCTACACAGAGAAATTCTGACACTCCTCGCCAGAAAAAAGTAGAGGAAAAAATGTAAACTCTGCAGCAAAATAAATAACTAAATAAATACATCGTTACAAAATTAAAATTCTGTTGCAACTTAAAGTTTCTTAACTTTGAGCACAATGGAAAATACAAACCTTTTTAGTTTTTTATATCAGTTGGAAACAAATTATAATAAGGCACTGTGTATTTCTTACTATACTAATCTATACCAATAGTGAACCTGTCTCCTTTTGGTATATGTTTTAACAGGCTATAACTAATGCTTTCATAAGATGGCCTGACTCAAACCCCCCCCCCCAAAAAAAAGATGGCTTCATCACGAACCCAAAGATTAGAAGTCAAAATTCAATTTATTGCTAAAGAAATGACTTGCCCAATGTTCAGTTTACTGTTTAAGGTAAACAATAGGCATTTTATAGTTCTGACATCAACTGTCATCCTATAAAATAACTATACAAAGATACTCAATAATATCACCATACTTTATCTGTACACATACACATAATTTTACGCCTTTTTAAATCTATGTTTTTTTTTTTTTTTTTTTTTTTGTGAAATTGCCTCATGAGGACTAGGCTGCCTAGAACTTCCTATATAGGCCAAGGCCAAGAATAGTCTTAAATTCCTGGTCATCCTGCCTCTCGCTCCTGAGTGCTGGGATTGCAGGAAGGCAACATCTTGCTAGTGATCTACTAATTCATTTATGTAAAAATCAAATGTTTGCTTTATATTTGAAACTATATAAACTATAGGAATATCAAAGGGAGTAAAGTAACTTTTAAATAATGTTTGGCAAAGGTTTTTATACAACTTCTAAAGAAAACTTCATTAATAAAGTTTTCTGTGGTGATAGTCTTTTATATATTTTAAAGAGAAATCACTTCAATTTTCATTTGCGTATTTTAAGTGCATTCATAGATTCCATATATATATATAATATTTATGTTAAATGGGAAAGAATAAAATTATTTCTATAAATAAACACTGGTTTTAAAGTGTCTGTTGATAGTAAACATATGTGATGTTCTCAAGTCTTTCTTAAGTTTAGCAGAGTCAGCTCTTTCTCTGTGGGTTGTTGACTAAATTCTCCTTTGTGACATTAGGATAATCAGGGCCATCCCTGCTTTCTTCTTTTGTCCACCCATGGAGGCCTTCTACTGATGTTAAATGAAAAGAGAAATTCTATGAGTTTGCATTCTGTCGTACAATGATCAAATATTTAAAATAAGGTGTATCCTGATCAGGTTTATGGGAAGGTCATTCGCCATCCCAAATACGTTGTATTGATTTATGTATTGAGGGACCAACTGATCTGTAAAGTTACATTTTTGTCCTCCCCAGTGACTCCTGTCAGAAGGTGAATTTTCGGACCCTTGTCACAGCTCTATGGCTAAAATCCAGCTGGGGTAAATGGCTTTGAAAACACCCTTAGTCAACAGACATTTTTCCCTTTAATTGTATTATGCAGCATTAGCAACACATATTCATAATTAATAAATGCACTCACAAGGTTTAAAAGAAAGGAGAAAAGGCAAAGCAGATGTGGGGAAATCTGTTGCTCTCATTCTTTGTTTCCCAAGATTGTGTTTCTCTGGTGGAATGTGTTATTACTGGATTCTTCTGTGTCTTCTTAACGTTTGTGGACATGCAAGCACATTCCAGTATGTTTATTTTCTTTTTGCCCTTTATTAACACAATTCTCCACCACACACTGAGACTCCCTCTTCCTCAGACTCGTGTCTAACAGCATTTCCCTTCTTTGTATTTGTTCTCACATAATTGAAACTATTTTTCTGGTTGTGCTGTCTGAGTTCTTTATAGAAAATTTTCTGGACATCTTAAACATGGTTAAAAAAAATCTTTTTAAAATATTTCATACTCCTAAATATGCTATAAAGTACTCAGGATCAATATAATGTGCAGTCTATAGTTGAGGAATAATAAAAGTGAATTATTAAATGATAAAATATCTCTTTTATTTAATATAAATAAATACAACTAGAACTGTTTGAAAATAATATAATGAATATATAATATATTTGGTATCAATTAACCAAAATTAAATTAAATATTGTACAAAAATCACTTTTTAGAAATTAGCCTTTTATTAAAAGGAAATACTGAAGTTCTGTTTCTTTAGTACCTTGCAGTGTAAATAATCGCTTGAATGTCTTTGGCCTAAATTATATTTCATATACAATGCAAGCTCTCATAATAGTGACTTGTACTAATTATCATATTCTGTTTGTAATTGCATAATATTTGGAGAAATTCAACCTGAACCGTGTCCATCAATAGATGTAGAGTAACTCTGTGCTTTAGACACACTTCATCTTTGATATCTCTGTCCTAATGTTCAACTGTTATTGACTAAGGACATCCTTCTCACTTCAAAAATTATCCATTTTCAAGGATAAATGATATTACAGGGCCTAGATCATCATATCTATGCACACCAACATTAGAAATGAGGAAAATGTGATTGAGCCCTACTTAAAACCTCCAGAGAATTCCACATCACAAAGAAGTGGGCTTCACCGAGTTGAACATAGGTGCATTTGAAAATATGGTAGCTGAGAAGCGGCACATTCCTGATAGCTGAGGGATGCAAATAGATTTCCATTTATGGTCCCCTGGGTAAAGAGTTGGCCCTGAACTCTTGATAGCTCCCACTGTGCTGTCCTGTATCTCACCAATACATATCACATCCATTAAAAACAAATGCAGTTTTTTAATTAAAACACACATTTATTTTTTAAAATAATAACTTTTGTAAAATCATTCTCATAGGGGCACTCAATGTGCATTATGCTTTGAGAAGACTGTATTTGTATCTTATCAGTTTGTTTTCACAGAATAAAGGGAGAGACTTGCAGGGAGGGTGAACTTAACATGAATACAATGAGAAATTGTGCTTTTCATAGGTAAACAAAAGTTGTCAAGTACATTGTGTTTCAGTCATTCTGGCGATGCAAGATCAGTTTTCTCTAGATTTGAAAGCGTGGTCTTCTAGCATTTGCATTCAGAGAAAGTGCTGAGCTGTGCTCATTGCTTCCCCTCTCCTGTTTAGCTGTCAAAACACAGTGGTGCTTTGGGGGATTTACAGTAGATGAGGAGTGAGACCGCTCCATGTTAGCTGTGGCATTCAGAAATCATTTGGTGGTGGGGAGGAGAGAATCTGTAAGTCTTTGGTACAGAGTTTGGCTGTGTAAGAGCTTTTTTTTTGTTCTCATCAGCCAATTTAAAAATAAACATGGTACATTCTGAGTTAGGAAACACATCCAGCCCCTTGTCATGTAGTCATCAAATTGTACATTTCCTGAAGAATCTCAGATGTCAGACTGCATCTGCTTTAGCAACATTCATGAGAGCATAGAGGAATGATATTTTGCGATGTGGACATATGCAAATCTCAGTATTGGATGGGTCGTATTCAAGACTCTGCTGACATGTGGCGCTTGATTCTCGACGTAATAGAAATTCAAAGCTCATCGGATACAGTTTGGTGCGTTCCCTGGTTTTGTACAACAGACAAAAGTAACAAGTCTATTCCCCAAATTTTCACTTTTAAGTAAAAGGATAATCATTTTCCTTACATGTCTTCTCATTAGCAGACATTGAGACAGTGATTATAAAATGTTAAATTAATGAAACAATAGATGTTATCAATCAATATCAATTCAAACTGCAAGTCCAAGGAGCATTATGCTATATGTCTCTCTCATTCAAAATCTGATAGTCTCATGTGCAGGTGAGAAGATAAAGCAAGAGTAGTTTAAAGTAACATGGGTTCTTGACAAGGAAGGTTAACCTTGACCTTCTCTTTTCAACCCTCATTTCATCAGCAGGGGTGAGATTACTTTGAGACCCTGCCAATAGGTAATAAATAACACATAAATTCCAGGACACCCTTGCACTGTAGGGTGCCCTAATGTGTAATAATCCTTAGACTATTGAGTTTATAACTCATGACATCTGGCAGTTACTTGGCATTGTAATTCATGGAGATCATGCACATCAGAATGCACCATGGGAGAGAATATAATAGAACAATAATTCCGTGATGCTGTCGGGATAGGTTAACATGACAGCGAGATACTGCGGAGGCTGTGCACCTCTGTGAACTGAGCAGCATTGGAATGCTGTAAAAGCCTATGCTTTCAGTTAGGACCAACAACGTGGGAGGAGAGACATAACATATTGTGATCCTGCATAAAACAACACATTAATATTTACTTGACCCTGCTCTGCATTCCCTTCATTCAAATGAACAGATGCGGAGATAGGAGACAAAAGAATCCCGGACTTTGAATTTAAACATATTATTTCTATACATAAACTTAGAGTCATATTTAAATATCTCTAATGAATTAATTTTTATAAATATACATAAATTATAATTGTGTCCCTCATATTTTTTTGATTTATTTTCTATGGTCAAAGAATAATTGGGGAGTGGTGGAGAAAAACACCTAAGTAGTGGGCATAGAATATTGACCACCAACAGCCTGCAAGCAACCACTCTGGCACCTGCACCTTCTCTGCTTTGGCAAAAGACTTGAGACTCATGGAATAGAAACCAGGTTGAAAAACTCATATCAGACAGATGGCCACTTGTAATTATCCTGTCAATGTAAATTCTGTTTTAAAACCTAGTTTGTTTATTTCCTCGTTTATTTATTTCTTCCCAAACCCACATTTTATAAAAGTAATAGGAACTAATGAGAAGTGCCAACAAAAGCTGGACTCTCCTTTGGGCACTCTTGAGCTGTCTTATTTGATACTCAGTTTGTCTTTGTAGCTATAGACAAAAAGTAGCTATATACTAAAAGTGCTATTATTTTCTAATGTTCAAAGCTATTGGTATTTTCGCTGCCCTCAATCTTCTGTGGAGAAGTGCTCAGACAGTCACTCAGGGAGAACAGATATTTAATGGGATGTAAATTTTGTTCTGAAGTAATGCATCATCCAAACACATTTTGTTTAATATCAATGCTTCTATATGCTATCTTCCTCTTGCCATAATGTAACTAGTATAATTTCTAATGTGTCAAGTTTTTATTTAGAACTTCCTGTGATTCTGCTAACATTCATACCTCATGAACAATATTGTAGACATGGAATCTTTAATGGAAAAATAAAAGAAAAACTGATTAAACATTAATTAACATCAAACCACAACTTCCTCATAAGCTCATGGGTAGGGTATGCAGATCCTTGTCAAATATCAGATGCTAGGCTTTCCAAAAATAGGACTTCCAAGTGTTGAAGTTATGCCAAGTGCTGGCTCCTTCACAGCAAAGCGAAGGAAATGATTGCCAGAGACAGGCCTGGAGTCTGCCGTGGTCAGATGTCACCAGTTTGCAGTGCCACATGTGATCCAAGAGTTTATGAATGATCTCAACACTTGGTCCCCAAGGAGAACATATGCATTACAGAGGTTACGGATACAAATTACAGAGCGCGCAATGTTTCCATGCAATTTCTAAGAATCCTTCAGCAAGTTTTAAACATTAATGGAAAACATTAAGGAAGACTTGGCACTCTTCGCAAGACTTCAAATTATACTGTGGGTGAGGACAGAGCAAGGCTAAAAAAAGGAGCGAAGAATAAAGACTTGGCTAGAAGCTTGGCGCTGGCCATTCCTCCTGTGTGAATTGTGTGTTTGTGTATTTCATTCCCAGTAGAATTCCAGACTTCACAAAGTGCTGTGACTTGAAAATGAGCAAGTCACAGGGCATCCTTGTTTATTCAACATGCTCCATTTCATACTGCTGCTTTATCTGCATCATTTGCTGAGTGAATTTGCTTATACAAGGCGTTATTTCTGGAGGGGGGGGAGGGCTGGGATTGTCAGCCTGCTGCAGGGCTGCCAGGGTGTCAGTTTGCACAGCAGTAACAGGATGTTTCCCTACTGAGCAATTTCTTTCCCATTGCCCTTCTGTGCCTGAGAAGCCACTTATAATTTGTTCCCCAAATATAAGATTGTGTGCTGTATGTGCTTGGTAGCTGACCTGTCCTTTCTAGTCATGTTAAATGTGACTGTGTTGAATATAATAAAATATTTCTTGGAATGACAAATCCTTTGAAGGCTCGTTTTTTAGGAAAGTATAAGAAAAATAGGAATCACTGTGCTGTATTATAGTGGGAAGCTTTGTGTTGTAAAGAAAAACTGACTTTAATAGTAAAGGAAACTTAACCAGGAAGTTCATAGTTGGTGCTGTGTACAGGGCTGATTTGCCCAGGCATGCCACCAAGCAGCAATATCTTCCTCGCTCCTTCATAAGCTTCATCCCACATAGAGCTTCCTTACCTTCAAAGCATGTCTACCCGCAATGACCTTGGAGAAACAGAAAGCTTTTCTCACAGATGTAAGAAGAACCCAGTGATTCACACATGTTGGAAGGTGTTGACCCACCATATGATGGGATATGGTGGTGGTGATTAAGAAAATACTGTGCCTCATTTACGAGTATTCACTAGTGGTGATTGATTAAGAAAATACTGTGCCTCAGTATTCACTAGTGGTGATTAAGAAAATACTGTGCCTCATTTATGAGTATTTACTAGTGGTGATTAAGAAAATACTGTGTCTCATTTATGAGTATTCACTAGTGGTGATTAAGAAAATACTGTGCCTCATTTGTGAGTTAGTGGTGATTAAGAAAATACTGTGCCTCATTTATGAGTATTCACTAGTGGTGATTAAGAAAATACTGTGCCTCATTTATAAGTATTCACTAGTGGCCATTCCATATGTTTTCTGTAGTTGATTGAGATTTGTTATTTTGTCTGATAATCTATGTCATCATTGTTGGTACTTGCACAAAATCTGCTGTTTTCTTAATATCACAAACTGTCTGCATTTTATATTAGACAAAGTGAGGAGTCAAAACAAAGGCACTATCCATTAAATCCAAGCAACTAAAAACTTTTCTTTTCATTTTAAAATTAAAATGAAAACACTACAATCTACACTAAATGATAGAAAGATTGCAATATACATTTTTGGATTTATAGTTCAATCAACCAATGAGTGATACATGATTAATTCTTGAGTGGCACTTGCAAAAGGAACTATTGGAAGAATATCTTCTCCAGTTTATACTTTTTAAGTATAAAAAGAATTTTCCTGTGAAGGAGTTGGGAACTGACAATGATCAGTTGCATTCAGGAGAAATGAATAAACAAAAGTAGAGAACAAAGAGGTAGCCAAGAAGTACTTCTGACAGGAAGAACTTCATTGCTCTAGTGCGAACTGATAATGTTGAATTAGTTGTTCCTCTGTATACCTAGGATAGGAGAGTTATAGGTATATTTGTTGCAAGCCTGGAGATACAATTAGAGACATGGTTCTAAGCAATACCTGAAATTGTCTTAACAGACAACTTTAACCTTATGGTAGTATGAATCAGAATCAATCACATAGGTTCATGTATTTGAATGTTGAGTCACCAGGGAGAGGAACTGTTCAAAAGGATTAAGAGGACTGGGATATGTGGCCTTGTTAGAGGAAGTGTATCACTGGGAGTGGGATTTGAAAATGCTTTCACCACTTGGAAGTCAGAGACTGGAGAATCTCTGAGTTTAAGCCCAGCATGGTCTAATGAGAGTGTTCCAGGACATCTAGAGATGCACAGAGGATTCTTGTCTGGAAACACACAAACAAACAAATATAAAAAGTAAATAAACAAAACCAAATAAATGATGTCTGGTGATCATGAAAAAAAAAAAAGAAAGAAAAAAAAAGCTTGTATCAGCCAGGATTTCTCTCTCTCTCTCTCTCTCTCTCTCTCTCTCTCTCTCTCTCTCTCTCTCTCTCTCTCTCTTCTCTCTCTTTCTCTGCCTGAGATCAAGGTGTAAAGTTCTCAGATACTACTCCGGTACCCTCTGTGTGCTGCCATACTTCCTCCCATGATGATAATGGATAAAGTCTTTGAAATTGCAATCAAGTCCCCAGTTAAATGCTTTGTCTTTTGAGATTTTTCTTGGTCATGGTGCCTCTTCACATCACTAGAACAGTGATGAAAACAAACTTCTAAAAAGTGAACAAAAATTGATAAAATCTTTTTGTTTCAGGAAACCTATAATAGCTACAATGAAGAGTTTAAAGTCATCAGACATTTTTTTTTTTTTGGTAATTTAAGGAAGATAGAAGCCTTCTGATTTGACCATAATGGAGATAAAAGAAGTAGAGCAGAAGGTGTGGGCTACTAGTTACCCCAATGACTGTCAAGGTTATAGAGTTAGACACACGGGGTGTGGATCCTGCACATATTTAGCACAAGTTCAAATCACCTACAGGAAAACATAATGACATGGTTGGTATGCAAAATGTCCTCAACAAATTGTTACTATTACTGTTGGTAAATTATCTTTAAAATAGAGATTAAGAAATTATCTTCGTGTGTTTCTTTTCCTCAGTCCATGAAAAATGGTAGCAATATAAAACAATTCTGAGCAAATCACAACTGTTGAACACTTATCTACTTGTGATTGCTTGAAAAAAAATCTTCACAAGATTGGTTCCACCAGCATCCAGTTGTAGAATAGTTGGATCACAGGAGCCACACAATTCCCTAAAAATTTATATCTAGTCGGTGGGTGAAGGGAGGGAGAGAGGTTTTTGTAATGATATAGCTATGAGTGTGGTAAAAAAAAATGTTTCTGTGAACAAACCATTGTTTTCCTGTAAATAACAATAATGAAAGTCATGGTGGCATATACATGTGCACATATGAGTGCACACTGACACCCCCCTCTCTCTCACACACACACAGTACACTCCCAATCAAACAACACCCAAAGACTAGAAAATAAAAGAGGAGTTAGTTGAGAATGGAAAGGGATTAGCAGGGAAGGGAAATGGAAGAAACAGGGTAATGGACAGAGTGAATACATTAACTACAGGCATGAAAATATCAAAATGAAATCCATTATTATATATAATGAACATATGCTAATAAAATACGATGTTTCTACAGTAAAGAATATTCTGGAAGCTGGCGTTGTAGCTGAGTGATTGTTAGCATGTGTGAGGTCTTGAGTTCCATTCTCAGCGTTAAAAATGGCAATACAGCCCATAATTTCCTGGTTTGATTCTATGCAAGACAGAAAGCACTCTCTTTCTAAGTGCTGTGGTTCATTGAGATTTCATATTGGAAGTTAAACTGTGTGCTTGAAACTTGAACCCAGGTTTCTGTGGAGAAATCAGTGGTGGCTGCGGTGCAACTTTCACGGCCCTCGTACAATCTGCACACTGGGTGATGTTCTGCATTCAGCAAGCACAGGTTCAGTGTTCTCTTCTTACCTTTGGCTTGGGACCGCTGTTATTCAAGCTTATTGTTATAATTCCTTTTTAGATTACCATTCTCATGAGCAATATAGTTTGTTTAGGATGGCTTTCTCTATTCACTGGTCTGCATGACTACTTCTATCAATAACATTTTCAGACTTTACACTGCTAATGCCCTCACTGGAGATCCTGGGTGTACTGTTTCAGAAATGTAATCTTTCAAAAGTCCATTTCTTGTTCAGGATCACCTTATTTTTATTGCTAATTTATTTTAATGACCTAAGACTGAACTATCTGGATGATGATTCTAGACTAGGTTATAAAAATAAAAACCAGAGAAGGGATTAGCTAAGACAAAAGAGATAAGAGGTGGTTAGTCCAAAAGAGAGAGAGAGAGAGAGAGAGAGAGAGAGAGAGAGAGAGAGGTGAGTCAGAGGAGACAAATATGCAAGCTATAAAATAATAAACTGACATGGAGTATTTATAGGATATTATAAAAGTATCCTGCTGTTGTGTACACACTAGGATGGACTTTGAAAGCAATTTGAGTCTTCAAATGTTGTGAGGCTGAGACTCTCTTCTATCGCTGATGACTGGGCAGAAGCTGCTATCTTTCTGCTTCAAACAGCTCTGACCACCAGTTAATGTGGGATGGACTAAAGGAGGACAACAGAGGTACATGGACTCTTGAGAGACTTGTACTCGGGAACCGTGAATTAACTTCTGTTCACCCCCAAGAGCACATTCATAACAGTCCAGAGCGAAGGTTCTGCCCAAGTCTAGGTTAGTGAACCAGTGAGATTATGGGGTTTCTTGAGGAGTGTGGGACACAAAAAGAAAAAGAAAGCTAAGTCACACACACACACACACACACACACACACTTCATTTCAGCAGGAGTCACCACTCCAGCAAGCTGCATTTCTGGAGCTCCTTATATGAGATCCTGGAGCATCTTCCCTCCCCAGCTTTTATAAAATCATGGGGAGCCTTGTGATTCTTACAATTTTCAAGCATTTCTTAAAAATTTCTGAGTTAAAGTATTTTTCTCTTTTTCTTGCTTTCATCATTTTTTAGTTACCTTACTTCTTCATGTAGGATTGAAGCCTCCTATTTTCCTACATGCAAATTTTTTTTAACACCAAATGGTCAGCCCTGAAAAAAAAAAAAAAAACAGATGTAAGAAAAATATAATACCGACTGAGCAGGTTGTACTTGTGTCTGTGTGTGTGTGTGCATCCGTGTGTGTAACAACACTTAACTAAAAAGAGGTGATTCATTTGAAAAAGATCAAAGAGGGGCATATGAGAGAGTTTGCAAGATGAAAAAGGTGATGGGAAATGATGTAATTATAGCCTCAAAATAACAAATTTATTTTTTTAAATATGTAAGTTACTTATTTCATTTACCTTGGGAGTTTTATTTTTCTTTTTCCTGAAAACTAAGGAAACTTCTTCCACTATAGAATGCTTCATTTTGGTGGCATGGACTCTACAACACACACCTACATAGGCAGCAAAA